>NC_057795.1:457650849-458250849 GCF_018294505.1 Triticum aestivum
GAAGAAGAAAAGTGTAGAAGAAGAAGAAAAAAGAGAAGAAGAAGAAGAAAAAATAGAAGGAAAAAAAAGAGGAGAAGAAGAAGGAAAAGAGGAGAAGAAGAAAATATTTCTATTTTTTCTTCTTCTCCTTTTTTTTCTTCTACTTCCTCTTCTTATTTTTTTTCTCCTCTTCTTCTCCTTCTTCTTCTCCTTCTCCCTTCTTCCTCTTTTATTCTTTTTCCTATGATCATCTATGAAAAAAATCATCATCATATGTATATATATATATGCAGAAAAAAAATACATCAACATATATGCAAAAAACATCTTACATATATCCATACATCAACATATATACATGAACATATATGAAAAAAAGCCACACATCCATGAAAAAAAAGATCATACGGCGGCGGCAGGGGGCATGGCAGGGGCGCGGGGCGCTCACTGTGGGTGGCAGTGGAGTCGAGGCGGCGAGGTCGGGGCAGCGGTGGCGCCAGGCGGCGATGGCGTCAGGGCGACGCAGGGCGGTGATGGCGTCGGGGCGACGCGGTGATGTGACGGCGACGGATTGGGGTGGCGTGCAGCGACGGCGTCAGGGCGGCGACGGGGGCAGCGACGACGGGCGTGGGTGACGGTGATGGCGGCGACGGGCGCGGATGACGGGGCAGAGGGCGGTGTTGGCGGTGGGAGAATGAGGAACTAAAATGAAAATTTCACAAGTGTTGCTTATATAGACGAAGCATTGGTCCCGATTGATGGCTAGAACCGGGACAAATGCCCCCCTTTAGTCCCGGTTGGTGCCACCAACCGGGACCATGGTTGGTGGCACCAACCGGGACCAATGGCCTTGCACAGCGGCGTGGTGGTGGGAGTTTAGTCCCACCTCGCTAGTTGAGAGCGCCAGCCACCTGTTTATAAGCTCAGCTACCTCTTCCCTCTCAAACTCCTCTGAACTGCCAGCCTATGGGCCTAAACTGACACTGCTATGCATGTGGGCCTGCTAGATCTTCTATGGGCCTGAATCCTGGCCCAACTAGCTAGGTTTCTAGTCGTATTCAGGCCGTGGTGGCCCAATAGGTGGCATTTTTTTATTTTTTTCTCAGTTTTTTGCATTTTTTATTTTCTTTTGTTTTTTGCTTTATTTTCTAAATTATAAACTTTCTGTTAGTGCCATTTGTTTTCCAATTTGAATAGTATAAATTTGATTTTTTTTAAAATTTGTGTGAATCACTAGTTTTTGAATAACTTCACCATAAAGATAGATTTTTGAGTGATTTTTTTCCTGCTATTTAATATTATTGTGTTTTATCATTATATTCAAAAACAGATTTTGTTATTTTAGTTTCTAACAAAAAATTATTTATGATAATTCTTTTTGCAATTGAAGTTTCTAACAAAAAAATTTCTTTATGAAAATTATTTTTGCTTTAATGTTTTGAACAGAAAATACTTTGATAATTTTGGTTGCATACATTTTATATAATTTTAGTTTCAATAATACTAGAGGTTTACAAAAGTTTTTTGAGTTGATTCCTTTTTCTATTGGAGTTTTATAAAAGCTTTTTAGTTGATTATTTTTGCCATTGAAGGATATTATAGTTTTGTTTTAGTATGGTATCATCATTTCACCCGCATAGCATGTGCTAAAAAGTTGAGAGGGTTACGACAAAAATTGGATGCACTTCGTGTGCAAAACAGACAATCTCTTTCAAAGTATCAGGGTTTCAGACGAAAACTCATATGTTACAAAGGGATTCCATTTTTTCAAATGTAAGTGCAGTTATATATTCTACATCAAAGGCATCATCATAATAGTTGTTGATAGAAAGTCTTCACTTTTTCTTCGCTTGTGTTCTTTGCTTATTGCGCCGTAATCATGGATAATCTTCATCGTTTAACAGGATGCTTGGGTCAGCCTTGACTTTGAAGGGAGGAATTTCATGAAACTTTTCATAATCTTCAGACACGTCTGTCTTGCCCTCCAATCCCATGATGTCTCTTTTTCCTGAAAGAACTATGTGGCACTTTGTCTCATCGTATGATGTATCCGCTTCCTTATCTTTTCTTTTTCTCAGTTTGGTAGACATGTCCTTCAAATAGAAAACCTGCGCCACATCATTGGCTAGGAAAAATGGCTCGTCTGTGTACCCCGGATTGTTCAGATCCACTGATGTCATTCTGTACTGTGGGTCTACCTGTACCCCTCCTCTTGACATATTGACCCATTTGCACTTAAACAAAGGGACCTTAATATCATTTCCATAGTCAGGTTTCCATATGTCCACTATGTAACCATAATATGTTTCCTTTCCCCTCTTGGTTGCTGCATCAAAGCGGACACCACTATTTTGGTTGGTGCTCTTTTGATCTTGGGTGATCGTGTAAAATGTATTCCCATTTATCTCGTACCCTTTGTAGGTCATTACAGTCGAAGATGGTTCCCTCGCCAACGAGTATAGGTCATCAGAAACAGTTTTGTCACACCTGAGATGTGTTTGGAACCAACTGCCGAAACTCCTGATGTGTTCACATGTAATCTAGTCGTCACACTGGTCCGGGTGTTTGGAGTGCAGAATGTTCTTGTGTTCATCGACATACGGGGTCACCAAGGTAGAATTTTGTAGAACCGTGTAGTGTGCTTAAGACCAAGAATGCCCGTCCCTACATACTATTGAGTCCCCTCCTAGCGTGCCTTTTCCACCCAGTCTCCCCTCATACCGCGATTGAGGGAGACCTATCTTCTTAAGGTCAGGAATGAAGTCAACACAAAACCCAATGGCATCCTTTGTTTGATGGCCCATGGAGATGCTTCCTTCTGGCCTAGTGCGGTTACGGACATATTTCTTTAGGACTCCCATGAACCTCTCAAAGGGGAACATATTGTGTAGAAACACAGGGCCCAAAACGACAATCTCGTCGACTAGATGAACTAGGACGTACGTCATGATATTGAAGAAGGATGGTGGGAACACCAGCTCAAAACTGACAAGACATTACGCCGCATCACTCCTTAACCTTGGTAGGATTTCTGGATCGATCACCTTCTGAGAGATTGCATTGAGGAATGAACATAGCTTCACAATGGCTAATCGAACATTTTCCGGTATAAGGCCCCTCAATGCAACCGGAAGCAGTTGCGTCATAATCACGTGGCAGTCATGAGACTTTAGGTTCTGGAACTTTTTCTCTGCCATATTTATTATTCCCTTTATATTCGATGAGTAGCCAGACAGGACCTTCATACTGAGCAGGCATTCAAAGAAGATTTCCTTCTCTTCTTTGGTAAGAGCGTAGCTGGCAGGACCTTCATACTGCTTTGGAGGCATGCCGTCTTTTTCGTGCAAACGTTGCAGGTCCTCCCGTGCCTCCGCTGTATCTTTTCTCTTCCCATACACGCCCAAGAAGCTTAGCAGGTTCACGCAAAGGTTCTTCGTCACGTGCATCATGTCGATTGAAGAGCGGACCTCTAGGTCTTTCCAGTAGGGTAGGTCCCAAAATATAGATTTCTTCTTCCACATGGGTGTGTGTCCCGCAGCGTCACTCAGAACAGATAGTCCGCCGGGACCCTTTCCGAAGATTACTTTTAAATCATTGACCAAAGCAAGTACGTGATCACCGGTACACATGTCGGGCTTCTTCCGGCGATCTGCCTCGCCTTTGAAGTGTTGGCCTTTCTTTCGACATTGATGGTTGGTCGGAAGGAATCGACGATGCCCCAGGTAAACATTCTTCCCACATTTTTCCAGGTACATACTTTTGGTGTCATATAAACTGTGCGTGCATGCGTGATATCCCTTGTTTGTCTGTCTTGAAAGGTTACTGAGAGCAGGCCAATCATTGATGGTGACAAACACCAACACATGCAGGTCAAATTCCTTCTGTTTGTGCTCATCCCACACACGTACACCGTTTCCAATCCACAGCTATAAAAGTTCTTCAACTAATGGCCTTAGGTACACATCAATGTTGTTGCCGGGTTACTTAGGGCCTTGGATGAGAACTGGCATCATAATGAACATCCGCTTCATGCACAGCCAAGGAGGAAGGTTATAGATACATAGAGTCACAGGCCAGGTGTTGTGATTGCTACTCTGCTCCCCGAAAGGATTAATGCCATCCGTGCTTAAACCAGACCATACGTTCCTTGCGTCACCTGCAAACTCCTCCCAGTACTTTCTCTCGATTTTTCTCCACTGTGACCCGTCAGCGGGTGCTCTCAACTTCCTGTCTTTCTTACGGTCATCTCTGTGCCATCGCATTGACTTGGCATGCTCTTTGTTTCTAAACAAGTGTTTTAACCGTGGTATTATAGGAGCATACCACATCACCTTAGCAGGAACCCTCTTCCGGGGACGCTTGCTGTCAACATCACCAGGGTCATCTCGTCTGATCTTTTGATGAAATTCCAATTTCAAACATTTGTAGTTCCATGATCCCATATCATCACATAGCCTAAACCACATCAATGCATCTCCCTTAAAAGATAAAGGGAAGACCTTCTTCTTGACAACATCATCGGGCATACCTGCAAGCTTAAATAACCCACAAACTTCATCCACATAGATTAGATGCAAATCGGGATGCAATGTTCCATCTCCTGTAAAAGGATTAGCTAGCAGTTTCTCTATCATACCCGAAGGAATTTCAAAGTAAACATTTTCAGTAGGTTCAGTAGGTTGAGGAGCAACTCTTTGCTCTACTGGTCGGGGTGAAGATACCCCGAACAAGCCCCTCAAAGGATTATGTTCCATAGTAACAAGTGACAGTAAATTTTAGCACACTATATAAATCTTTCCTTACCAAGTTCCACTTACCAAAGGCGCTTCACTCCCCGGCAATGGCGCCATAAAAGAGTCCTGATGACCCACAAGTGTAGGGGGTCTATCATAGTCCTTTCAATAAGTAAGAGTGTCGAACCCAACAAGGAGTAGAAGGAAATGACAAGCGGTTTTCAGTAAGGTATTCTCTGCATGCACTGAAATTATCGGTAACATATAGTTTTGTGATAAGGTAATTCATAACGGATAACAAGCAATGAAAGTAAATAAGGTGCAGCAAGGTGGCCCAATCCTTTTTGTAGCAAAGGACAAGCCTGGACAAATTCTTATATAGAGAAAAGCGCTCCCGGGGACACATGGGAATTATCGTCAAGCTAGTTTTCATCATGCTCATATGATTCGTGTTCGTTACTTTGATAATTTGATATGTGGGTGGACCGGTGCTTGGGTACTACCCTTTCTTGGACAAGCATCCCACTTATGATTAACCCCTATTGCAAGCATCCGCAACTACAAAAGAAGTATTAAGGTAAACCTAACCATATCATGAAACATGTGGATCCAAATCAGCCCCTTACGAAGCAACGCATAAACTAGGGTTTAAGCTTCTGTCACTCTAGCAACCCATCATCTACTTATTACTTACCAATGTCTTCCTCTAGGCCTAAACAATGGTGAAGTGTCATGTAGTCGATGTTCACATAACACCACTAGAGGAAAGACAACATACATCTCATCAAAATATCGAATGAATACCAAATTCACATGACTACTTATAGCAACACTTCACCCATGTCCTCAGGAACAAACGTAACTACTCACAAGTCATATTCATGTTCATAATCAGAGGGGTATAAATATGAATTAAGGATCTAAACATATGGTCTTCCACCGAATAAACCAACTAGCATCAACTACAAGGAGTAATCAACACTACTAGCAACCCACAGGTACCAATCTGAGGTTTTGGGACAAAGATTGGATACGAGAGATGAACTAGGGTTTGAGAGGAGATGGTGCTGGTGAAGATGTTGATGGAGATTGACCCCCTCCCGATGAGAGGATCGATGGTGATGATTTCCCCCTCCCGGAGGGATGTTTCCCCAGCAGAACAGCTCCATCGGAGCCCTAGATTGGTTCCGCCAAGGTTCCGCCTCGTGGCAGCGGTGTTTCATCCCAAAAGCTTGCTTATGATTTTTTCCAGGGTAAAAGACTTCATATAGCAGAAGATGGTCACCGGAAGGCTGCCAGGGGGCCCACGAGGCAGGGGGCGCGTCTAGGGGGTAGGGCGCGCCGCCCACCCTCGTGGACGATGGGGGCGCCCCTCTGGTATTTCTTCCGCTCAGTATTTTTATTAATTCCAAAAATGACTTTGTGGAGTTTCAGGACTTTTGGAGTTGTGCAGAATAGGTCTCTAATATTTGCTCCTTTTCCAGCCCAGAATTCCAGCTGCCGGCATTCTCCCTCTTCATGTAAACCTTGTAAAATAAGAGAGAATAGGCATAAGTATTGTGACATAACGTGTAATAACAGCCCATAATGCAATAAATATCGATATAAAAGCATGATGCAAAATGGACATATCAGCAGGGCCTCCAGACAATCTCGCTCACATGGCCGTTCACGGTCTGGGGGTCAGACATCTTGGGGCCGTTCCCTCGAGCGCTAGGGGGCTACCGATACCTCTACGTCGCCATCGACAAGTTCACCAAGTGGGCGGAGCTAGAAGTCGTGCGCACCATCCTAGTTGGGTCGGCCGTCAAGTTCATCAGGGGAATTCTGAGCCGGTTTGGGGTCCCTAACCGCATCATCACCGACAACGGCTCGCAGTTCACCAGCAACCTTTTCAAAACATATTGTGCTAACCTTGGAACAAAGATATGCTACGCCTCAGTGGTGCACCCACGGAGCAACGGCCAGGCTGAGCGGGCCAATGCAGAAGTCCTGAGGGGCCTCAAGACCAGGACCTCCAATGTAACATCCCAAATTTTCAATTTGGGATGTTATACATTAAATCATCATTGCATATCATATTTTATTGCATTTTGGCTTCATCCTAGAAATTATACGCAACTCAAGGACCCACGGAGAGAGTTGGGGATTTCGTTGTTTTCACATTTGAGTTTTCTCAAATTTTGAAAAGAGGATCGTTTGATTTTAATTATTTTATTTTTGAATATTTCTTTTATAAAAATATAAGACAGGGAATAAAATGACTTTCCCAAAATAAAGAAATATTGGAGATTTAATATTAAAATCAAATAAGATTTTATTTCAGAGTTTTATCGCTATTTTATTTGAATTAGGAAAATACGCGTTTTACAAAATTGCATTTTCTGCCCAAATAAATGTCCACCTTGTTCGATATATTTTTAGAGGACAAGGAAAATTTATTTCAAAATTTTTGGAGTCCGTTTAGTATTTATTTTCTTGCTTTTTTTGCACGTCAGAATTGTTTAAAAAAAAGGGAAACCGACTTCGGGCCGTACCCAGCCAGGACACCTCGGGCCGGCCTTTTTAAGCCGCGACCCCGGCGCTCGACAGCCCAGCCGCCCCGCGCCCCGAACCCTAACCCTAACCCGCCACCGTCGTCGCGCGCCGACCCCGTCGCCCCGCCGCCCGACCTCGCCGGAGCCCCTCACTGCCAACCCGTCGGACCCGCCGGAGGTAGCCCCACCACCACCGTGGTTTTCGAGAGAAAACCGTCGGATTTTTTTTTGGAACCTCGGTTTAATTTTTTTTGATTGGTTCGTCGGTTTTTCTTGGTTTAGTTTATTTTGCGGACGTTCGTCCGTACGTTCGTTTTAACGAACGGTTTTCATCGTTTAGCCACAGACAGTGAACGTTCGTTCGTTAGCCTGTTTGTCAGTTTTTCTTTTTCCAGGGTTTTCCACGATTATTTTCGATTGCGATTTCTGACCCGATTTTCGTTTTTGTTTATCTTTTCGCTCGTTTATCGGAATCGGGCGATTCAAGCGCCTAGAGTTTCGTCTCGAAACCCTCTTTCTTTTTAACCAACTTGAACTAGATTTTGCTACAATAAAATTTGACTTAAGTCTAGATTAGTAAATGAAGCTTGTTGTTTTTCGCAGTTGAGTTTCGTTGCTTCGTTTGATTTATTTCTTTTTGCAAACCGAAGTTCTTCAGTTGAACTTTCTGGTTAGATCTCTTATTTGAGTTTTACCCATGCTTCTAGTTGAGTGCTTATTGTATGCTTGTTTGTTTGCGATAGAGTACTCGGAGTGCGCAACGTGCTACTACGAGTCTCTAGGTTTCCCGGATCATCAACAAGGCAAGTAACACTTTGATCATACCTCTTTACTACCCATTTTTATTGCACTATATCAATCCTCAAACAATTGCATGGTTAGGATCTGATTAACATGTGGGTTTTGGGAAGTAGATGAGGTAGTACCTATTGTCCTGTTTTTTATCAAACCTTCGGGAGTTACTTCTACGTTGGTTATACATTGCTATGCTATGCTTGTAGACGTGGATTGGGTGAGTGTATCCATGACAAATGTGAGTTTGTTAATTAATGGTTAACTTAAGGTGACAACTTTAATTCACATCTGGGTGGATTGAGGCACCTGGGGAACCCAATGTTGCCTGTATTTTTGGAAATCCTGGGGTTCTGTGTGATTCTCCTATGGACCGCCACCCAGGCTCAAAGGGATCATAAGATTATTTCATGCTAGAAACTTCTGTGTGCAGCCACAAGCTATTACGGGCTCTAGCATAGTTGAGTACATTGCAAGACCTCTTTCAGTGGTGGGCTAGCAGATGTAGGGGAAAGTAGGTGTAAATGTCCACCCAGAGTAAAGAGTTATTGTTTCAGAAAGACTGTGTCTCGTTTCTCTGACCATGGATGTATTCGAGTCTTGTGGGAGAAGTGCGCAAACCTCTGTAGAGTGTACAAACTAATCATGGTTAGTCGTGTCCCCGGTTATGGACGTCTTGAGTATCCAGTTCTTGGATTATCATGTTGATCTCATCATGTTACTTAATTTAATTTTGATTAGGTTTAATGATGATGCTTAATTGGGATTGAGTTGGAGGAACCTTCTCAATGTTTAACAACCACCATGATAGTTAAATAAAGTTTGTTCCTTTGTTGTAGGGGAAAACTGGCTTTATGCAAAACTGTAACCATAGAGCTTTCCACCAGCCATATATGCATGTAGTGATAGCATTATTCCTGTTCATTACTCTCTATCTGTTACATGCCAGCATATTCCATGTGCTGACCCGTTTTCGGGCTGCAACGTTCATGTTGCAGACTTTTCAAATGATGAGTAAGGTGCCTTAGGTCGTGATCTTTCACTCAGTGATGCCGTTGGAGTTGATGGACTCACTTTATCTTCCAAGCCTTCCGCTGTTATCGTTTTAGATGGCCTTAAGCCATATTTATTGTAATAAGTTCTCTTTTGAGACATTCGATGTAATAAGTGTGTGAGTGCTACTCTGTTATAAATCCTTCAAGTACTGTGTGTGTCAGCATTAGCGATCCAGGGATGACACTAATGCACAGATATCAGACTGTTTGAGGTCTGGTCGCTACATTCAAGAAGAAGCTCGAGCTTGCGGCAGGGGCTGGCTCGACGAGCTGCAGTCCGTGTTGTGGTCCATCCTTACCACCGCAACCAAGCCAACAGGAGAGATGTCTTTCTTCCTCATCTATGGAGCAAAAGTGGTTCGCCCTCACAAGGTCAAGCATTGCTCCACACGGGTCCTGGCGTTCGATGAGGCGCGCTAGGACGCCATGCGGGGGATGGATCTCGTGCTGGGGGAGGAACGCTACCGTCAAGCCTCGCTCTAGGAGGCGAGGTACCAGCAGGCGCTGTGGCGATACCACTGTCGCAGCGTCCGCCCCAGGACGTTAGAGGTGGGTGACCTCGTCCTGAGGCGGGTGCGCCAGGGAGGGGCTGCACAAGCTCTCTCCCATGTGGGAGTGGCCATTTAGGATTGCCCGTGTCTCCAGGCCTGGCACCGCGCGCCTGGAGACACGGGATGGGGTCCCTATCCAGAATGCGTGAAACATCCAGCACCTCCGGAAGTTCTACCCCTGAAGAAAGGCTCCGGCCTGTGAAGCAAGGCTCCGGCCTATGAAGGTCTCCGCTCATGACACTCTCACGTAATAATGAGTGGGGTTGTACACGCTCCGGAGTCTCCTCAGAGTCGCCCTAGGGCCTCATGGGGGCTCCCTCCCACATCTTAGTGGCAGCACTTAGCTATGCGTTGGTGAGAAGACTAGATTAGGTGTCGGACGCGGCTGTTCATTTGCTTTCTGAAGTTGCTTGCAGTTTTTAGTGATATTTCAATGGATTTGGTATTTTCAAACTCTGGCTCCTCGAGCTGTTTCCTTCTCCTAAGCTGTTTTTGGGCTGAGGGCATGAGAGAGGTGGCAGTCTCCCGTCACTTCCTCTCGCGCGCCTCATGCATGGGGCTAGGCGGGTGTGTGCACCTCGGGCCTGCCCTTGCGCGCGCACACCGCACCAAACCCTGGTGCTTCGGCTTCATCCTCGCGAGGAGCCCTTGATCAAGCTCACGGGCACCGGCACCCCTCATATCTGTGCCCCTCGGGTAGCACGACACGGTGCATCAAGTCCGAGCTAATCTATGGCAGGGGGCTCGCATAGGGTGGAGTGAGCCACTCGTCAGTTTTTTCCTTTCCTTTGCAAGCAGCCCTGCAGCGACTCCGCAGCGGCTCCTGAGATCCCAAGGCATCTCCTGGGGTCTGCAACCCATGGTTCCCCGGAAAGGGGGCTCCGTCGGGTATCTAAGGCCAGGTTTTTGCGAGGCGGAAAACTACTACGCACGTATCAAGCTAAGTTTTCCTACCTTAGCTTACTCAGTTCGCAAACGTTACAACACAGCATCAAGATAGCAAGCGTAGCATAAAGGGCATAACTACCATAGTTCATTACATGCCCCTACAGGGTACATCTTTCTTCTTTTTCAAATTACAAGAGAAAGGAAAGGCTAAACAAAGAGGGCCCGAAGGCGTACGAGCTCGGCACCAGCGCCGCATCCTCAAGCAGCACCTCAAGGTGGCCCGGCGCTTCACCAGTTCTCGCATAGGCGACCTGGGGCTGCCGGTCTTGAGTCCAAGTTCGTCGGCCCCCAACCTCACGCCGGGCTCCTCTCCAGCTTCTAGAGCGCCGCGGCAGGACGAACCACCAACGCCCTCGACCCGAGCACGACGACGCTGAGGCTGGTCGTAGCCGCCACTGCTCGAGCTCTCATCCGAGGAAGAGCTGCCGTCACAAGAGGAGGAGCGCGTGCCGCCAAGACCAAGCTCGCCTTCGCCACCATCATCGTCGCTGCCATCCTCCGGGCAGCACCACATGCGGCGGTCGTCCTCCCTGAACACCCTCACATAGAGGGTCGACAGGCCGTCATACTTGAAGTGGAGGGTACACCTTTCCGCCCAGGCCACGCGCGCGGGCGAAAGTCTGCCAGGCGCGGGTCAGGACCATGCTGCCGGAGCTGGCGACCTCCGCACCAACCCATGAAGCTTTGCTGCTGCAACTTTTGTCCTGCAGTCAGAGACCATCAAGCCCCGAGGAAGGAAGCTCACCGGAGAAGAAACGTGGAAGCCGGAGCGAGGTGCCGGTCGGGCTCTCCGACCACACCATCAATTCAGGGAGCATGTCCAGCAAAGAGAAGGGCGGGCGCACGATCACGGCGCGCCTCCCTTCGTCATGGGGGCTGCTCCGAAGCCGGTGGCCCTCGCTGCAAGAAGAAGTGGCACCGCGGGCACCAAGAGGAGTGCCGGCTCTAGGGGGTGCGCGCCCTCGCCTCCTAGGGGCTGCCGCAGGAGCCACGGGATGCTTGCGGGGACGACCACGACCTCTCTTGGGAGGCGGAGCGGCAGGCCCCTCCTTGGAAGCCTTCCCCTTCTCGACCGCTGAAAACCTCCTCGGCGACGCCATGGGAGCAAGATGGAGAAGAGGAGAAGCAGGCGGGAGCAAGACGAAGGAGAGATGGGCAAGGGGTTCTGCCCCTCCCCCACATTTATAGCCAAGGGAGGCCAATCGCTGGCCTCCACGACCTCGCGCCATCATGATCTTCTGCATGCTGCATCGTCCCGTCAAGTCGAACAGTTACCGAGGTAGCGTGGGGAAACAGAGTCGCCCACGTCCCATCAACTGCCACGTGTCACCAAGGGCGCAGGCGATTAGGGCCCGCGGAGCTCCTCACCTGCCCTTTGGCTTCGCCTGGAAGCCAAGTCCGAGCGCGCCTTGGGCCCGGGGGCTACTGTCGGCATTCTGGATATGGGGGTATCCAACCCTGCCTGCCTGCGGCCACCGCGTGGCTCCATCGACGGCCTGGTACGGCCCAGCTTCAGCATCGACAACTCAAGACCCTTGCGAAGGGCCAAGCCTCGCGAAGGGGACAATGCCAAGACCCCCGAGAGGCTGAGAGTTCCATGCAAGGTATACCTCACGAGGCTCAGCTGACGTGAGCCATGACGACCAAGGCCAGGCGGGCGCAGAGCGCAGGTTTCCTCTTTGGTGCAAAGGAGGCAAGCCACAGGCGCGGAGTCCCGAGGAATCAGTCAAAGGTTTCCATTCTGGTGCAACAAGACCAAGACCGCCAGGACGGCAGGACGGAGGTCATCGACGAGTCCACCGCAGCGTCACGACCAGAGGCTTTTCGCATGTGAAGACTACCTTTGTCAGGATAAGTTGTACTACTTGTCCCCTTTCAAATCCGGTCGTTGTGGGATCCCTTCCCGCCAACATTTGGGAAGAGGACCAAGGCCACTATAAATAGGACTTAGCCATCACCATATAGGGCAATTGAATCGGGTCTGGTTTACATCCCCTCAGCTCTGCCGAGCTCAAGAACACCTCACCTCCTGAGGCCAGTTCATCCACTCTACTAGTTCATCCTCAGCCCTTCGATGCAATCCACCAAAACGCTGGAGTAGGGTATTACACCGCAAGGTGACCCGAACCAGGATAAACTGTTGTGTCTCTTTGTTTCTTTGAGCTTGTCGCGCTAGGCTTAGGAGGATCATGAGTAGGCAGGCTGGGTAGGTTGAGATCTCCGCACGCACACGAGAGTTCGAACCTCTCAAGGGTTTGCGAAACCCGCAATCCGACATATTATATTTAAGGTGATTCATACTTCTGGTGAAACTTTAAAATAGATCTGAATCATTTTCAAAAGAAAAAAAGTGTGGTGTAGATTCTCTTCACCTTTGTAATGTATGATCTAGATCCATCAAAATAAATGGTGTAAATGGATCATTTTCCTTTCTCTTAACCAATGTAATCTTGTCCACATAAATGTACCTTGATATTGCAGGTGGTTTGTTCATATTTACTTGTTTTTAGGTTGCATATAGCCATACACCATACATTGATGTAGAATGTGCCTAACAACTAGAGGGTCCCCTGTAGAGAAGAAAAGAAGAGGCATAATGATAAAGTCAACACTTTAACCAAACAAGACATCAAGTGAAAGGAATGTTTAGCAGGAAGAGAGAGTAATTTCGCCAATCTCATGGTCATGAACTATTGACAAAGACCTCCGAAGACATGTTGTCTCCCTTAGTGCATGATCTTAATTTCACAGATTAAAGGTATCTAATGTGTCACTTGTAAAACATTTCTTCTACTTGCAAGATTTCACACAAGTGTGGCAAGGGCATTGTCTTCTCCTTCGGGGAGTACCTGGCAAAACCTGCTGCTGAAAAATCCGTGTAAAAACATCTATTTGAATAGTAAACCTTATTTTGTCGTATAACTCAACGATTTATCCACGCCTAACATGTACGTATACTTCCTCTCTTTTTCATGTCCTTTTGCCATGACAAATTGTATGTGTACGATGTCCACTGCAAAAGCATTTTACAAGAACAAATAAAAAAATCTTTATTCTTTTGGCCTAAAAAGGATGAGATTCCAACTGTGTCACCTAATGCCATACAAACAGTTTCGAATCTATTCTTTCTCGTAGTTGGTATAGTAGAAGCTTCCCTTGTCCAATTATTGCTCCTAATTAAACTTGAATATGTTGCTCCCTTTTTGCCATACATTTCGTTGATCCACCGACTAAAATCTGGAGTATGTCTTTGGCTTGACTTGTGTTAGCTCACCAAACACCTCTGATCGATACTGATGTTGATAACAGCATGGTGTGGAGAAGAAATGAAGACTTTGGGTACTTTCTTGTGGGAAGTAGTTAGAATGATCGTTCACATTTAGTCCATCGTTCAATTGTTGTTTATTCCAGTAGGGACCGTTCCTAAATACTTCCTTCGTCCGAAAATACTTGTCATCAAAATGAATAAAAAGAGATATATCTAAACGTATTTTAGTTTTAGATACATTTTTTTTATACATTTTAATGACAAGTATTTTCGGACAAAGGGAGTGTAAGTCTTTTTAGAGATTTCAACAAGGGATTACATACGGAGCAAAATGAGTGAATTTACACTCTAAAATATGTCTATATACATCTGTATGTTGTAGTTCATTTGAAACCATTAAAAAGACTTATATTCAGGAACGGAGGAAGTACTACGTGTGTTTTTTTTGCGAATAAGAGATGTACTATGGTATGAACCAAAATATTCTCTCACGCCCGCTTAGTTTTCATGGGTATATGAAAAAGGTAAACACAAACACTCTTTATTTCTTCATTCTCTTGTAATGTACTCCTGCTGTTGCAGCAAGAACATGGCGCATGATCGTACAATCAGGATGTAAACGAGCAACAGGCGGTGCCCGTCGGTCTTATCCTGATCTTCCATGGACAGACGAAGAGAAACATGGAATCACACTCGCTGTTTGCTCCACTGTGTTTGCTTGATGTATAAGGTACTCTCCATCCTTCTTTCTTGTTTACAATTTTATAAGGTACTCTCCATCACTCACTCACTTATTCATGTGCGCTGATCGTATTGAGTGGCCAAGGAGAGGAAAGGAAATGGTGAAGAAAAGATGAAAGAAAGCTCAAAAGGAGGGTATACTAAAAGATAAAATCAACAGAAAGCTCGGAATTATCACTAACTAACAAAGTAACAATCGTGTCCTAAAGAAGGGGATGGCCCGGGTTGTTAGAAACCTCTAATCATGCTCGTGGTTGCACTAACAAACTCTGTCCTTGGAAAGTAATCAGGCTTTCTTTTCCAGCTGATTCACTATGTTTGTCTCAGATCGTCGGCATGTGACACACGCGAACTACCGCCCATGACCATGCATGGCACAGTGCTGGTGTCACTTTGACAGGAGGCCATCCAAACCCTAGCGGACTCGGAAAACGCCCTACAAAGCGCTTAAGTGCATAGTCATGCATAATTAGTAGGCCAGGCATGGGCTCTTACTCTGACCACGTTTGGTGAGTCAAGATTTGCGATGACGCTGACAGCACCCATCGGCCGTTAGAAAACGCTTACCAACAACACATCTTGGCACCAACTCCCAACCCAATCTGGCTTGTGATCGGCGTTATCCATCCACTCCTTTAGTCCTTTTATCGGTAAGTGAGCACTGGTAGGGCTTCGTTTCTTCCTCCGTTGCGATAAGCACCGGTAGGGATTTGGTAGTAGCTATGATAGAACTCCGGTGGTTGCATGTAGATGATCTAATCCGGTGGGTGCTCCTGCCCCTCCTATGCTAAACAAGTAGTACTAGATGATTAGATCGCATAATACATGTCACTTACTGTCTACACACTGATGTGCTCTTTGAGAGCTTCTTCAATTAACTGGAGAAGATGTCGTGCACGAATCATTCTGCCGTCAATTTAAGACAGTAGTGACTCTGATGGCACCAGCCACTTTTCATGACAAATATTCTTCTCTCTTTTCTAGGATAAGAACTCTGTTTCTTTTTCCAAAAGGTTTTCTCTTCTTATTAGGGCAAAATGGCCTTTCGTAGTGCATAAGCAGAACCAGTATGTGTGTGCACACATGATTAAATATCGCAAATTTGTAACTTTTGCCCTCTGCAAGTAGGCAACTTAAACAACAGCAGCTCCTCTTTTCAGGTCGAAAGGTGCCTTGCAGCTCAATCGTCTACCCATCTTCAACGTACATAGGGAATTATGATGAGCCGAACATGTGCTGGGGGGAATACGGTGCCACTAGCAGTAGAGCACGCTGGATTATGTAGCTAAACGTGATTGACCGCACTTGATCTTAACCATGGCAACGCTCATTGCTGTGTGCAGAAGCAATTGGCCGGGTTCAACTGCCTCCGGACACCGGACAGTGTCGTGCACATTTAGCCACTGCTCGTGGAACTACCAGCATGTCAGTATGGGACAATCCTGCAGCTTTTTTGAGTGTCAACAAGCTTGCAGTACACAGTTTCTGTACGAGCAAGCCCTCGTAACAGAAATGTTTTTTCTTCATTTTGGCAACTGAAATGTTTGTCAGACTCGCTATAGATGCAGCTAAAATCTCAACAGCTCGAAAACATATACAGCAGCTTTGGGAAGAAGGCACAAGCAGCATTGATCTGCATGACAGCAGGATCACCTGAAAGACTCCACATTGAGCCACAGATTCTAAAATTCTACCAGCACTGCACAGCCGCCAAACAAGTCAAGGATACAGACAGGGGCACTATCAATTAAATTAATGTTCAGGTCCAAACCTGTACACTGCTATATGATACGCTGAAAGAGAAAAAAAAACGAGTCAGGCGCATAATTATACATGCATGCAAGAACCCTAGGTGCTGGTTATCATGTCTATTTCAAGGTTTGGTTTTCACCCTCTTTTTTCTTCTTTCCCCTCCTGCCTATCAACACGCCATGCCTATCCGATGATGATACCTATGTGCAACTTGCAACTCCGCTGCATTAAATATGAAATGATGCACAATGGGAGGGAGCAAGAAATCATGTATGGGGTCAAAAGAATGCCCAAGGCTATGAACAAAAGCCGCCATTAGAAGCTTCCGTCGGTGATGGGGTATCATCGAGAATAACATCAGCAGGGTCCCCGACCCAAAGTCTGTCCCTCCACCGAAACTTGATCCTCAGCTTCCCATTTGCATCCACACCTATAACCTCACCTTTGCTCGCATATGTCTCCATGCCCCATCCCCACCTCGGGGCAACAAGACCAGGTCGGATCCGTACTCTGTCGCCTTGCCGGAAGGGCCTAACCTTCTCCACCTCCCAACCTTTGCATAACCATAGTCTCTCGCAGAAACAGAAAGAAACCCAGAGCTCCCCATCCCCGGCCCTGTGGGCCACCCCTATGCTGTTGTGGTTCACATCACCCCATTGATATGTGGGGGTTACAACCGAGTCCTTAACCTTTACCCAGTCTCCAATGCAGACTTCCTCCTCTTCCACCACTTTCTCCACCTCGGCTGGGTCTATCAACCAAGCCCTCGCACCAGCTGGTGTGTGAATCCTTAGCTTCCCATCAGCATCAATAGATGAGATGGTCCCTATACTTGAATGATTATGATTAGACCAACCAAATCTTGGCTGACGGATACAACCTCTGATCCGCACACGCTGCCCAACGACAAACCTGCTGACTCCTTCAAGCTGGCTAGAAAACCCTATCCACCTTTCCTGCTCACCGCAAAATGCCACATGAATAGTTCCATCCCAAGCATCATCTTCATATCCAATCCCATGCACCACCCCGATGCTACCTGGTTTGAGTGACTTCCAGTCATCCGCATCGTTCTTCAGCCTTACCCAGTCTCCAACCTCAAAGACTTGCTCAATCTCAAGATCTGCAGGATCACCTCTCCACAACCCAGGCACACCAAAGATGGCCACCCTTACTTCTCCATCAGCATGTACACCAGCAATTATGCCTCTCGAATCAGGCTTTGCATCTCTCCAACCCCATCTCGGCTCTGAAATTCCAGCACGGAACCGAACATGAAGGCCAATCTTAAAGGACTGTACTTTCTCAATGTCTGTGTTATGAGTTAACCATTTCCCTTTCCTGAAACAACCTGCCAACTCCAAGTAACCAGAGTCCTGAATGCTATGGACCACTGCTATGCTTATTTTTCCAACACTGTTCCAATCATAAGTAGGTCTGCTCCCAATACTTGGCTTCAAGCGCACCCAGTCTCCAACCTCAAAAGCTGAGAGCCTCTCAGCATCACCTGGAGCGACCTTCCACAGGCTATTTCTACCGGAAACCTTGACATTTAAAGTGCCATCCATGTCTATCCTCGAGATAGCCCCAATGGTTGCTGCAGTTTCATTTGACCATCCAAGGCGTGGCTCAGATATGGAAGGCAACACATGAACCTTTTCGCCCACTTCAAATGGCTGCGCCTTCTCTATGTCTGCTACCGAACAAAGGAAAAGTTTGCTCCTGAAGCAGAAAGCAACACCCATGTCACCATCTTCTTCCAGACTATGAACTACACCGATACTGCTACGAGTCACATCCTCCCAGCCATATTTTGGGGATGGGACTGTTGCTTTGACTCTAACCCAATCACCAACCTGCAAGCACAAACAGAAGATGAGGATCTAGGATTTGCTCTACAAATATCAGGACAAAGAATAGTTCTAACACTAAACAGCAAAAAAACAGAAGTACCTAATTCAGGGGAAATTAGGAAGCTTCATACCTTAAAATCATCGATCTTCTCCATGTCTGATGGATCCGCCTGCCAAGATGCAGATCGATTAGGGATATCAATTATGAGCAGACCATCACTCTCGATGTCGATTATTTTTCCCACGCTGTGATGAGTTTCACCACCCCAGCCGTATCTGGGCTCTGCAATAGATCTCTTTACGCACACTTGGTGTCCAATCTGGGAAGTAAGCAAATAAAAGAATATCACACAAAGCAAAATCGAAACAGGACAGAAAATATCTCATAGCGCAGTCAGATCTAGCCAGTTAAGATAAACCTTTACAAAATTGACTAACCAATTATTACAGTAAAAGATTTCTGCCGTGGTTTTAACGAGAGGTTGTTGTTTAGTTAGTCCAATAAAAAGTGCACACAAATACTCATGCAACACCAAACAAACTCCGCTTCATGATAAAGACATCTGAGTATGGAGTTGCTGACCTCACGAGAACAAGTGGTATAAGTACAAAACAAATACCTTGAAGGGGTCTACATGTTCGACCTCCTCTGGCTCACAGAGCCATGGATTGGACAGATAGCAGAGGCCCAGTAGGAGGCTGCTGTCTGGTCTGATCGAGTATACAACACCAACGCTTCCAGGAGTAATAGATTCCATGCCATGTACGGCAACCGTTAGTGAGGGACGAATCCGGACCCAGTTGCCAACCTTATATTCTTCAACCCTTTCAATTTCAGCAGGATCAGCCCTCCATCCCCTGGAAGCTCCTGGAAAACCAACTCTCAAGATTCCATCATCATCGACACAGAGAACTGTGCCAATGCTATCTCGTGACTGACCACGCCATCCAAATCTGGAGAGATAAAAGGATTATTAGAAGACCATTCATTTCCACAAACAGAAAGGTTAACGAAGTACATTGTGTTTTTCTTTGTCTTCACAGATCATTAGGTTGGATACTTAATAGATATGCAGTAAGAACTAACTTATATTGAAAGATTAAGATACTGACATGCAAATGACAATCCATAAATTTTTTGCGAGAAATTCAAATGGCAATCACATATTCCAACATTACACTTCAAGCTTTACGTTTGGCAATAGGCAGAAGCACAGAACTCTGTTTTGCAAATAGATACCATTTGCAGGCTATGATCATTTTGACCACATGTGATTAGAGACAATCCTGGTACATCAGTTTAAATTAAATAACACAACATATTCAGAACATATATCAGACTGGGAAGGTCTCCGCCAAGTTTTTGGTTTAATGGATCCTAAACCTACAAATATACAGCATGATTAGCACCCATAACCTAGCACAGACGATGGAATGTATGGAGTACCACGAAATTTATCTGCAGTTAGTATCAGTTGGGTCATTTACTAGATTTAAAAAAAATGAAATCTCGAAACTGTAGTGCCGGTTTAAAAAACAAAAGTATCACACCGTCGTTCCTGTGTCGAACAAAGAGCAACTCTTCGTCCGCGGCCTGGCCAAAGAGGGGCTCTTTTTGTCAAGTATAGGCCGAAGAGGCCCTTTACATCCACCTATGGGCCGAAGAGTGACTATCCGTTTGCACTTGAGCTGAAGAGGTACTCTTTGTTAGAACCTCGAACTAAGAGTTCTTTCTACCCATGCAGTCACACGCTTGTACATCCCCTGCGCATCAGAGCTTCTCCTGGTCAAACCCTCACGCCACCAGGACCGCATAGACAAGGAGAATCCATTCAGACGAAGAGCCATTTGAACTACACCTTTCAATCTACACCGACCATCGCAAGCCTACATCGTGCTCGGTGAGAAATTTTCCACTTAATCACACACAACTACTCATCTAGATGCCGCCAAACTCCTAGATATTGCCCCTTGTCATATTGTAGAATTGACAGAGTTGGCAACATCCAGTTCACGTCCGCGGGTGGCACAGATCATGGTGTGCACGACCAATGACAACAATAGGATGAGGCACGATTTCTACGAGGTTGGCAGCATCTAGATGAGTAGATGGATGAGAGTAATTGGAAAATTTCTCACTTAGCGCAATGTAGGCTTGCGACAGCCGATGTAGATTTTAAGGTGAAATTTATTTTTCACGATGCACGATTCGAGCCATTCTTCGTCTGAATGGATTCTCGTCATCGATACGGTCCTGACGGCATGAGGGTTCGGCCAAGGGAGCTCCGGAGTGGCAGGGACGCGAGTTTGCCGTACCTCACTGTAGCTGTAATATTTTCATTCAGGATTCAAACGAAGATTGCCTATTCGGCCCACACATAGACAAAAAGGGCCTCTTTGGCCCATACACAGACGAAGAGTCACTCTTCGTTCGATATGGGAACGACAGGGTGATACTTTTGAAATTTCTGAAATCGGGACGTTTCGTAAAAAAAAATCATTCACTAGCAGGTGCCTACAAATAGACGGTGCAGAAACTCAATCATACTCCCTCTGGTCCAAAATTTAAGACCTGTACATATTGTCAGAAGTCAAGATTTTGTATGTTTGATCAAGTTCATATTAAAAAATCAACATCTACAATATACCAAATCGGGTATTAGATCCATCATGAAATATATTATATTCACATTTTATTTGTTTAATATTGTAGATTTCATAGTTTTTCTGTGAACTTGGTCAAACTTTAACATGTTTGATATTTCATATGGTGTCTGTCCATTTTAATTATCTTATTGCCCAGATAAACCACAAAAATGTTCACCATGCTTCCAAACAGGGAAGTGAAGCACAGAACCACTGCAACAAAATAAATATTATCCCATAAACACACTAAGCATGGCTTTCTCCAGTTCACTGGTAGACAAAAGCCATGTAAGGTGTAGTACTGGAAGTAGGGAGCATCGAAGTTCATTTACCTTGGCTCTAAAATATCAGCTTTGAGCTGCACATGCTGGCCCCTATTCAATGGAATGACCTTGATAACTTCACTGGTCAAAACACGAGCTTCTCCAGAGCAAAATGACACAATAAGGTGGTCATTGTCAACAATAGACTGGACAAAGCCAATGCTTTTGGGTCCAGCACCTTGCCAGCCAAAATCCGGAGAGGTAACTGTTCTTCTAAACTTAACCCAATCCGCAACCTCATATCTGGTTATAGAATTAAGTAAACGCATTAAAGATGATCTTGCAATAATGTGCATTCACAAGGACCAGGTAAAAGAACATAGCAATTTGGCTCAAGGTATTAAATTTGGAAGTAATAAAAATTAACATCAGACCTAATACGGATCATCAAGGAAACAGCTAAAAACCTAGTACAAATAATGCAAAAAGATATATAAAAGCAATAAGACATGAGTTCCTTACATGGTTGGGGAAAGATGAACACCTTTATCTTCAAGTTTTTCCATCAGTTCTTCAGAAATCCATTCTCGTGGGAGCCTCTCAAGAAAATCTCGCAGTGTCCAACCTCTGTAATTAATAGGAATAATATTCAAACTTGAAAACATATGATGTAAAAAGTTTGCACAAAACAAACTAACCCATGGTACCATTTTACTCACACAACCAAACATAAAAGCAAGTACAAGAAGATAACTTCAAACAGCCTTGCCGCAAAGGACTTTGAATAAATGGGGATACTCCCTCCGTCCCATAATATAAGATCGTTTTTAACACTAGTGTAGTGTCAAAAACGCTCTTATATTATGGGACGGAGGGAGTAGTTACTTAAGCAACTAAATGTCAGTTTCATGTCATGTTCGTTAGTGTTTTCTCGCGATACAACAAGAGTTTGGCGTATCCTGAGTTCCTGACAGAAGGACTCCTCAAAAAAAGAAGAGCAAAACATTTACACTCTTCCTCACCACAAGCGGCCGTAAGAAATAGGGATAATTAAGCGTTCAATAGTAACTTGCCTGTGGTTTCTCACATCAACAGCAGGTGATGGATGCTCCAGCATTTGAACAACCCAAGTCAGGTTTTCCCGAATCATTTTGGATGCATCAGCAGCTATGTGAAAGGAATTATCACCGTCGTCATCCTGATATAACCAAATAGCACAGCGTTATAAATAGACATGAACACTTGCTGTTGACACAATGGTAACAAAATCAGGTTTTGAAGAAAATATAAGCAGTAACAACAAGATTATGTCAGAACTCCAGTTCTGCATACAATACCTACAAACCATGAGAGGGGTCAGGAGAACCAAAGGAAGGTAAAGGAAAAACATAGGAGACAAGGGAGTACATTCCAAATTCAGAGGACTAATTTATACATCAATGAGACAGTAAACTCAGCTCATGTAAGTTATTCATGGTATTTAGATCATGATTATCAGCATGCATTTCTGAACTTTAGTACGGCATAGAAATGTTCTAGCAGAAAACCCAATCCTAAAAGAAAATCTATACGACAAGAGAGCTTAAAAACATCGATAATCAACAGCACTCAGTACAAGTAAATCAGGCCTAACTGAATCTTGTGGATCGGTAAGTTGGCATGTAAATAGAAAGCCCATGATGCCCATTATTTAAAAAAAAAAGATGTGTTTGCATGTTTGACTTGCAACTACTCCCTCCGTCTCAAAATAAGTGTCTCAACTTTATACTAACTTTAGTGCAAAGTTGTACTCCCTCCGTCCGGAAATACTTGTCCAAGGAATGGATGTATCTAGATGTATTTTAGTTCTAGATATACCCATTTGTATCCATTTCTATGACAAGTATTTCCGGACAGAGGGAGTACTAAGGTTAAGACACTTATTTTGGGACGGAGATATTAGATAACAAAAGAACTAATGTCCAAGGATTCAACAGTGACCCTGGTACTTGATAGAGATGTCTAACTCAGTGAAACTTGATATCTTCGGTGTGCAAATGCCTGGGAAGTAAAATTGGGATGCTCACACATTTGGATTCAAATATATAGCAGAGTGTTTCTTGGTAGGTTCATGAGGAGAAAATGGTTGCTGGTGACTGCAGAACTACTTCAAGTTAGGGCATGTACAAAGTCATCTAGTCAGCCGTCTGTAACATTGGACACGTAGGAAAAGAAGTGACATGGGGGAGAGAGAAAAGGGAGAACGCTCGAGCCTGTCTGCAGAAATATCAACCGTCTACTCCCTTGTAAATCGCTGCTTATAGACGGCTTTTTTCCCGTTGTACAAGCCCGTCGCATGTCATGGGCCCTATATCTAGATAGCCGTCATCTGCACTAATGTACGAGCAGTTGGAGTATTTACAGCAGACGCCCGGTTGTACGCTTATTTTTGACGGTGTCTATAGCTGATGTGTACATATCCTCTAGATAGCCGCCGTCTGCACTGATGTACTTGCCCTTAGAGCTTCCCTTATACAGGCTGCTATATCCCAGTAATTAGAGACAGTATTTCTTTTTTTTCCTTCTTTTCTACTGTTAAGTAATCCTTTCTAGAGTAAATTATTAAAAAAAGTACGTTAGCAAGGTCCTCATGACTGCTCTCAAGTCACAGACAAACACATACATTTGGCTGAACAGCTTGTTACTGTCTATAATTCGAAATGTTATAAGGTGAACTCATGATGCAAATCACATAAATGATAAATTGGAAGAGTACAGAACTAAATCGCATGTTGGGAACGGCTCCCATTTAGTAGCATTACCACATAACTCCTAATATCCACTTGGCCACTTGCGCGGGAGAGATTTTTTTTAACTTGGCTTCTAGACTTATCTGATTGTCTTTTGAAATGACTGAAAAAAAGACTAAGCCACAATACCTGTAGATTACAATCTGCCCCAGCAGCTAAAAGCAAGCCAACACATGAGTTTGCACCTCTGTTCAATGCAACATGAAGTGGTGTTGTGTTCTGAGCATTTCTTATATTTACATCGACTCCAGCATCAAGAATAATCTGCCATAAGATACAAAGAGAAAACAAGTCTTATTTCGATACAGAAAACATAACAGCAAAAGAGTGTAGGAAAAATGTAACCAACAAATAACCTTTACCTTTACCAATTCTGCATCGTTGATCATTGCTGCAGTATGCAATGCAGTTCGGCAATGTGGGTCATCTTGTGCTGTAGGATCAGCACCGACAGCCAGCAATATTCTTACCAGCTCTTGGCCCTCTAGCAAATACAAACCACATACACTATCAGGACAATCGTGGTATGTAATGGATAAAGGCAGGCTTCTGTGCTGTCTATTGTGCCATTATCTTAAGGAACTGACATAACAAGATTCGCTGTTACGGTATCTTTTGAGGGTGATATGAGTAATTGAGCAATTACCTTTCTCGTGCTCCTTTTTAAGAGCAGCTGCCATGCACAAAGCTGTTCCAACAGGGCTAGGTACATCAACTGCTTCAACTATCTGCTCTTTCGATGCAACTTCGACCCATCTTTTCACCAAACTGGCGTTCCACGTCTCGATACATAAATGCAATGGCCTATTAATCATAAGAGAATGATGTCACGGTATAGAAAAAAATTAGACAGATAAAGCACCAAATGGAAGATCCCAAGCTGCAGCGGCTCAAATGAATTAACAGAAAACATTGACAGATGCATCCAAAACCTAAGTTCCCAGCTCACTATTTCCACTTATTGTATGTATATCCTTACGTCTTATTCTGGGAATTTGGTATGCTCATAGAACTGCAACCTCCATTTTCCAGTATGACAATAGCACATTCGGTATATCTCTTGGCCACAGCAATATGCAGAATAGATTCACCTTCTCCATCTACTGCATTAGGATCAGCTCCAGCCATGAGCAATTCCTGCATAACACATAGAAAGATTCTAAAAATAGGAACCAGCTTATCTCAAAACATAGATGAACATGATGACGTACTTGCATGCACTCTGGTTGACCATGATGAGCACAGATATGTGCAAGAGAAGGACCAAGGCCTTCTCTTAGCATAGAATTAACATTAGCAGATCTCCTTATAAGTGCACGAACACATTCTGGAGAGCCAGCAGCCAAAGCAAATACAATTGGAGGGTTTTCATCCTTGTCTAATATGTCTACGTTCTGTTGGTAAGCTACAATAGCTTCCACAAGCTCTGCCGAGCCTCTACGGCATGCTAAATGCAATGCAGTGTATCCATCTGTATTTTGTGCTTCTAAGAGGGAATGAATTAAACTAGAATTTTCCATTGAGGCGGCCTCTGCAAGTAGATCCCTGCCAGACGCAAAAAAAAAATAGTGTTAATACAGTACAGCTATAGCTCTATAAGTAGCCATAAGAAGTTGCTAAGAGCTAACCTAACACCAGTAGCATTGCCTTCGCACACAAGATGATGTAAAGCATTCGGATTATCATGAACGAGGTCCAGCATGGAGGTTCGTGATGGTTCCACACCGTTCGGCAAGCTTACATTTGTGAAGTCACTGCTTAAGCAAGTAATGCATTAGAATCAATTATATCAGAAAGCTAAGAACTCCCAAGAAAATTACTTGGGAAAATATAACATATTCCACTGAAGATAATATTCATCTTCCGCCGTTTCCTAACACACTTTCAGTTAAGTTTCCATAAACCTTTACTTCTTCTATATTTAATTGGGAATAAACATTAGCCTGGAACTAACATAAGCAGATCTCCCTATAGATGCACAAACACCTGGAGAGACAGCAGCCAAAGCAAACACTTGTTTCATCCTCGTCCAATATGTCTACCTTATGTTGGTAAGTTGCACTATATATATGCCCTTCTAGAACGCTTGCAGTCAAGATCTCAAAACTCGCATTACTATATATAAAAGCATTTGTATTGATTACATGGGTTGCTACTAGTATATATGACATCATTATCAAAGGTACTACATTGTTCACCACTTGTGCTAGCTTATACAACCTCCGTCCAGAATTAACTGTCGCTGAAATGAGTGTATCTAGACGTGTTTCAGTGTGTAGATACACTCATTTCAGCAACAGTTAATTCCGGACAGAGGGAGTACTTAGAAAATGTGTGTGTATTAGAGATCATGTCAATGTCCACAACAACAGGAAACAGAACACTTAGTGGTTTCCAATTATAATGCTACAAAGAAGTACAAACTTGGATAAAGAAATTACTTCTCGGGACTTGCAGGAGGGCTCCTTGGTATCTCTAGTAGATGGCGAAGAAAAGTTTTTAGCATGTCCTGAAAAGATGGTCTTCTCGAGGCACGGAATTGCAAACAATCACCAATCATCTTCCACAGCTCTCCAGGAAGTCCTACACCTACTACTCTTGAATACTGTGGAGGTGGCTTCTTTTCTTTTACAACAGACTTATAAATGTCCTCTGCACTTAGCCCAGTCCATCTGCATTTCAATTAGCATCTAACCACACCATTCGCAAAGCATTAAGAAACACAAAAGTAATAATCAGACTACTTACGGAACAGCTCCAGTGCACATTTCCACAAGTGTACATCCAAAACTCCATGCATCCGACTCTGGTGATATTCCATTTGCACTATCCCAAAACAGATTCAGTGACTTCTTCAATGGTCCCCATGCCTCTGGGGCTGTATAATTGGGACTAAGCACCGTAGCATCCATGCCAGACATGTTGGAGTCATCAGGCACTTTCCGACTAGTGAGGTTCTTCAAAATTGCCGAAAGACCGTAGTCGGAGACGACTGCGTGGCCGTTTGCATCTAAAAGAATATTGGACGGCTTTATACTCATACAAACAATACCCGCTGCATGTAGCTCTGCTACTCCACGAGCAATATCTGCTCCGTACCTACAAAGCCAGGCCCAGAAAAGAAGTCTTCAGAAACTCCACAGATTTTAGTAACAAACCAAGCACACTAAAAAAGAGCCAAATAATTATTATCCTTTACGAGAAGTAACTTCTCCTTATGGTATGGGTGTTTCCATGCGCTTAGCATTAAAGCGATTAACTATGCAGTTCGCATTAGGATAATCTAGCCACAGATAGATAAACAGACAACTGCGTAGAAAATCATTGGAGAATGGACAGCTGGTAAATGCAAATGCATCAAACAAAGCAAGCTACTTGAACCTATCATCCGAAATGGCCTTAATTAGCATGCAATAGAATTCAAATATCAGCCAAAATATAAAATGTCTTCGGTCTTCCGTTAGTCAATTGCACAGAAATATATAACAGATGCTTGGGAACCATAGTCAGTGCCAAGGTTTTCGAGTCGACAGTCGTTCTGGGGTAGCGACTCTTGAATAGTCGACCCTGCAGTTGCGACTAGTCGCGACTAACATCCGAATCTGCAGAGTCGACTTTTTTTTACGACTCATCAACTAGTCGCGACTAGTCGTTCGACTCAAAAACAGTGGTCAGTGCTGATATTAATAATAGTATTATTACAGTAGAAAACAACCACAGGTGAGAATTTTGCTCCATGCCTTCCATTTTAAAGACCGTGCCAGTTTTATGGAAAAACGTCTGATGTGCAAGATATGATCTGAAAAAAAATCAGTAGGGCGTAGTCACCAACATACACTATCTAGGAATTTACTTATGAGCATGCACGGTGGAAAAGCCCATGCTCTTAGCATAAACAAGCATGCTGGTCACTCAGCTCATGGATAATACAGATAACTGCAGCTTCACGGCTCAGCAGCTTGATGGGAATTGACCATCAAAAACATCGCCAAAGCCATGCAGTTCTGTGAGCGTCTTGGCTAGAAAAATCCACCAATTAGATTTTAATGGAAGCAGAGAGCACCTTGGTCTTACAGGCATTAACTAAAATTAACTTTAAGTTCATGAGAGCTCTGAGCCTGCTACGCCTACAACACGACAACATATATAGTCTAAAGGGGACAAAGAAGCTGGCAGCATTAACCGGACATAGCTCGACACGTATCCATACCGAGAAACTCGCAGATAATGAATTGAGTAGCACCGCTGATCAAACAAACGCTTTCCACGTCGCAGCTCAAACTAGCATACGACAATATACGACCGTTAATGCTCATTCTTAGCTAGACTGCTTGGCGCAAAATACATGCGAATGAGCACGTGCTGATAATGAATTGCATAGCACCACTAATCAAGTAAGCGCCTTCCTCGTCGCAGCTCAAACTAGCATACGACAATATACGGCCGTTAATGTTCATTCTTAGCTAGACTGCTTGGCGCAAAAAACATGCAAATGAGCACGTGCAGATAGCAGATAAAACGACACACGTTAAGTTGCAACTCATCTAGGTTGATGGTAATTTATTGCGCTCAGTGATGAATAAGCTCGACAAGCAACAGGAATAGCTAGTGAACAACTAGTTAGTTTCCATGATTAGATGCAATGCCACACCTGAGGATCTGCTCAAGCGTGAGGCGTCCGCCATTCTGCCGCATCTCTTCCTGCACAGACCCTGGGTAGCGATCCATGACGAAGCAGAGGTGGCCGTCGACCTTGACGGCGCCATGGAAGGTGCAGACATTCCGGCACCAAGTGGAGGCTCGTCTCAACCGCTCTACTTCCTCCTGATGAACACCCTCAAGCTCGTCGGCCGCTGACAGGGGCACCCTCTTGACCGCCACCGGGTGCTTGCATCTCTTGGCACCACCGGGGCGGCCAGCACGGGACAGCGTGCCGGCACACACCTCCTGGCCGGCGGGGCCAGGCGGGCCGCTCCCGATGCGGCGGGCTAGCTTGAGGTCCGGGTGCGAAGCGAGGTCGACAGAGGTGCAGGGTGGCGGGCCGGCGGCGGGCACAGGGACAGCAGGGGTGCGCTTGGGGCGGGCGAAGAAGTCGTCCTCGTCGTCTTCGTCGGAGGAGCCGGAGTCGGAGTGCAGGAAGGAGGGGGAGGAGGGGGAGTCGGAGAGGAGGGAGAGGATGGGGAAGTTCTTGCGGAGCGCGGAGACGGAGTTGCCGACGGCGGTGGGGTGGCGGCAGCGCGGGCAGGGGAGGACGGCGCCCGGCGCGGCGGCGAGCATGCGCGCGAGGCAGGCGCGGCAGAAGCCGTGGCCGCAGTGGAGGAGCAGCGGCGCGCGCTCGTCCTCGTCGTAGCGGACGTGGCAGAGCGAGCAGCACGGCACCCTCATCGCGCCGCGCCGCGCCGCGCCCGGGTGGGGGGGGACGGGGGTTTGGGGGCCGCGCCGGTGCCCTAGGCCGGGCAGATCTGGGTTGTGGGGTTTGCGGGGAGGAGTTGGATTTTTTGAGAGGAGGTGGAGTAGAGAGAGAGCAGGGAAGGGAAGGGAAGGGGGAGGGGGGTTGGTGATGATGCGGTGGGAGCCTGGGAGGGACGACACCACGCGCCTGCCTGCCTGCCTGCTTGCTCCGCCCACCTTTTCGTGCTGGGGAAGGTGGGGTGGTACGGCGCGCGTGTTCGTTCCTTCGGCGGTGGCGATCTTTTCGACTGCTTGGGTTTTTTACTTTCTGATCTCTGATGAGCATGAGCATGAGCAAACGCCCCAATGCCGAAGGAAGGAAGGAAGGTTTGGTTAACGCGTTTTAAGATGATTTCTGTATTATATGAAACTAGGGTTTTCATCATGTAACTAAGAGACAGCAAATCGAGACATTCCCCTCTTCTTTTCACGTGTTCACATGTCTATTAGGTTCACCTCATCGAAACACGTCTAGATCGGTGCTCCGATTGCGTGGACTCGAAGCATGTTTTGCGAATTCATAGCTTACTATATTTTGGAACGGAGTGATTTTATAGAAAACAATTTCTTTATCTCCTTGCACATGTAAACATTACAACTTTACATCTTCGGTCAAGCTCCACCATATCGAAACACTATAAGTTGGCGTTGGACATCGTCTAATTGTGGGCTCGAACATATTTCACGAGTTCATTGATTACTATGCTTGGGACTAACGTGTCTTATGAAAAAAATCCTTATCTCCTTTGCCTATGCTAATATGCAACTGCATTTCAGTCAAGCCTGTGCACGGTGATTGGTTGTTTAGTCTTCTTGGCATGCATTGACACCATCATCGCCGAGTCCATCTCCACCATCACCGGCAATGTAGTCCATTGGAGAGAACGGTTCAAGCCCTCCCAACATGTGCATGTTCACGAACTCTGAGTGTCATGATCATGAAGCATTGCTCGCCGCCATTGCAGGTACAAATGATACATCAACAATTTGGTTGCTCCATCCTTGTGTTGGTCTTCACACTTTTTTGGAGTATGATTGTAGCTAGAGCAACCTCGACCTTGCATGCTTGTGTCATTAATATTAATCACGTGTTTACTCTTTACCAAATTAGTTGACGGTTGCTATTTGATTCACGAGTGCATTTGCTAGAAACTATAAGCAAAATGTCGTGATGCTTTCACTCGTGCAAAACTGGCTTAATGTGGGAAGTATCATTGCATATATGCAAGTCATTTATATTGTCGTTAGCACCGACGTAGGCTTGTGGAGTAAATTGAGAAATCTTTCAATTCTAGGATTTCGGGCATTGGGCACATGCGGGATGTTGCGACGACTACAAACGCATGCCTAAAGGGCACGAGCTTGTGGACAAGCACATAAATCATGGAACATGCCCTCGTTTGACTAGCCACAAATCAGGACTGAGTTATGTCACAGACTGGCAGACAAAGGGTTTACATTTTCGTGTCACTAGACAGCTGATGTGGAGCATACCATGGACATCACCGGGAACTCACTGTCAAGTTCAAGAGGACCGATGACACGAGCATGTGCACAGGCAATCCAAACCAAGGTGACTTCGCTCATCTTTTGAGCTTCCTATGCACCTTAAGGAAGCATGGCTACTACCTCAAGTGGAAACACTATGTATGATTGGGTATGAAGGCAAGGAATCCAAGGATCGTGAAGGACCCAAAGAAGGGACAAGAAGTGAAGTCGAAGTGACGGGAGCAAGGCCAACCAAAGGAGATGACGAAACTTGGAGCCTTGCACGTGATGCTTCTAGTGCCCCTCAGAGCCTCTAAGTCACCTCCAAGGCAACCTGCAGCGGCACTAGACAGGTTCGGGACCCCGAGCCAAACCCCGCATCTCTCTGTCTTCACTCGGTGATACAACCGGTTGTAAGTGTACCGATTACAATGACGACGCACAAGCTAATGGTCGGGATCAAGTTGTTGCTGCACCATTAGAAATCACAGTGGGCGATGTACATGTTTCAACCTGTCTACGGCAGAAATATGAAGACGTCGATGAGCTAGTCGCCGTTACATCCAGGCATGCGACATCGTGCAATGATCAGAACAAGTTGAGACAAACAACGATTACATTGGTCAATCAGGAAAGTACACATGAGCAAACTAGAGGAGCAAGCCTGGAGCTGACCACATGCATCATTGGCTTCATACTAAAACAAACTAGTACTTGCACATATAGTACAAAGGGAGTTTGTTTTTATCTTTTGGAGGAAAGAGACCAGCCAAGGATTGATAGATATGCATGCAGGTTACGTACGTTGGTCAGAGATAAAACAACAAATATATTTGTTGATTTCTTTGCACGATTCTCCAGGATAAGGATTCGAATTATTTTCTTATTTCGTCCACGCAAGCAGAAGGGTCTACCCTTTGACAAACCAATCATGAAGATACGTGACTGTTTAAACTTATGTGATATTGGATGGGGTCCACCAACAGAGCAGTTAGATGTCTACGCACAAGTTCCAAAGAGTCCAGGTCAATCTTTTGTAAGGATTATATTGCTAGAAAATAAAGCATATAATCTTTTAGTATTATTTAAATATGGCGTCCGATCCAGGTTTCCTTTCTTTGTTTTCCGTGAGTTTTAGTCAGGGAGCTTGCTTTCCAAGTCAGGTTAGATGGTTCGGCTGCTATATAAAGCCATAGTGTGTTGCTGTAAAAATCAGGTTATTTTTAATGAAATATAAACGATGTGTTTTTCAGGGTAGACACCCATATCAAGTTTTGGAGGAATCTTTAGAAAAACCTCTGTGTTGCGATTTCTCTTCGTGAAAATTGTTTTGCGCGTGAGTACCTTCTTCGAGATTGGTTTTCTCGTGCTGGGCCGCAAGGTTCAAACCCTCTACTTCGTGTACATCGCGTGCGCGGGCGAGAGGTTGCTACTACTGGTGGTGGAGTGTCGTGAAAGATTGGGCCGCAACAACAAATCGGATCTCACCACGAGGTTCGGTCCTTATCACTCGGAGTCACCTCAGAATCTCCGAGAGCTTGAACCCTCCGAGGCATGCCAACAAGCACGAGTTTGGGCCCAGTCCGTTTAGCTTTCCTTATCTCTGTACTCCTTTGTTCCTAGACTATATATATTGCACCCTTCTCAAATTTATGTAACAATGTACAGACTATGAACTTAAGATGGCTGTTCTCACCTACTCACCCTGAGTGGATCAATGCCTCCATCTTGGAGAATAATTCCAAGCCTTCTCTCTCCGGATTGGGGAGAACTATCTCTCAAGACCCCCCATCTCTCTTTGGGATTTGGGGAGGAACTACCTTGTGTTACATTTTAGTTTTATTTGCTTGTTGTATCTAAGTTGCATGCACCTCATGTATTGACTTTGGGTTATGAGTGAAAGATTGGTGGTGACTCTTAGTCTTGTGTGTTATTCTCTTGTAATGTACCTTGGCCCCCTCTTATTTTTCGTGTTTGCCCGTGAATCCACTGCCAATTTTGAAGATCGGACTACCCTGCATGGTTTGCCCCGCATCATTTGGTATCTACAACAAGGTTGTCACAATTTGGAGCCCCGACCCATCCTCTTCTAGCCTTATTTTGGCTTTTGTTCTTCCTCCCGAGATGGCATGTTGCACCCTTGACGCAAAGCCACAACAACAAATAAGTTAAGCAAACTATATGAAACAGTCTTTAACTAATGTAGCTTGAAAGCTAAATGAATGATCAAAAAGAAGCTCTAAACGAATCATCTAAAAGTACAACGTTAACCTATGACTATGAGATGACATGCTACAACATGATGTTGGCTTAGTCTAGTTGAATTGGTCAGTCAAATACAACCCATAAGCAAAGCAAGGTATATGGAAAATATTCATTTATTTGCATTGTACATGTTGCAGGTAGTGGATTTTAATGCTACTTCAGGTGCCACCCCTTATCCCACGTGGAGTGCCACATAGGCGGTCAACACAATTCAAGATGAGTCAACCTAGTTAACAAAAGTCCATGCAAGGCTTCATGGTCAACGGGTCAAAGAAGGAAGACCTGATAAAATCAAGTCAATGAAGAACGCAATAAGAGTAAAGAGGCCTAGGCCCAAGTAAGCAGACCTCTTCTAGTGTAGGAATTTTTTTCCCTAATGAGCCATAACCCACCTCATAGCCCAATAAGGAGCACATGAGCTAAGGGACAACAAATCACCTATTTCTACCCTCCCACCTCATTACTTGAAGGGTACGCCATTTGTTAAGGGCCCCTAGGCTATACAAAGCCACCCATGGGTATGTAACTCACTCACTCTCACCTGAATACACTCAAGTGGAGGGTCGCTCTCCCCTTCCAAGCCCCTTCAGGAGGGCAAAGGAAGATCGAGAGCTTGAAATTGAGGGACCTTGTAAGGCTCGGACTAGTCGGGAGTCATGGGACACCGGAAGCGGCCGCACTCTAAGTACCATGTGCGTCGAACACCACTTTCGATGACCCTCCCATAGGACATATAGGTCGCGCTGCCATGAGGCTATTGAACCTATTTACAAAACATTGTCGTGCCACTTTGCCAAGTGTATAAGGTTGCCATACACGCCCTCACTAATTTCTGTCCACGCTACTAAGGACACCCCCCAATCGAAAGTTGATTCATGCACGTCAACAGTACAATTTCATCCATAGTTCATCCAGACACAATCCATTGATACATAAAGGGAATTTTCGGCCCCCTGCATTGTGGAACTCCGACATGCGTTAGACATATGCCTACACGTGTCGGCACGGGACAGGTCCCGACATGTACCAGATTCACGACATAGTTCTCCAAACACGACTTTATTAAGTAATGTTGAGTATACATCACGATTACATGTGTCTAAGTCGTATAACTCCGTGACAGAGCTATTCGACAGGGAACAAAATAAACGGTAGCGGAAGACTACCTTGAATAGGTCAGCGGCTTGGTTTGGCTTCACAACTCAAAGGGCTCACTAGGGCGACCATCTACCTTACTCCTCTTCTCCAGAATTTGGCCACGTGAAGGCCAGGTAAAGTACTTTGAATTTATTTGCAAGACAACTAATTACATAGCAATAAAAACAAACAAGTAACAAGGCAAGAATAAAGTTCAAGGACAAATAACAATACTATATGTAAACACAAAAAAACTTACTGCTAAACTAAGAAGTAAATACACTTTTACCTTATGTGACGGGTGGAAACATGTGAGTTGTTCCATCCATCAACTTGCCGCCCCTTCTGGGCTACCCTTGACTCACCGAGACTCCTCGTGAGCAGGTCAGAACAACATTGTGACTTTTTTAGGTCCTCACAAACCAACTTACTGCGACAACGATACGACCATACCAACCAAATACTAATACTAAAGTCAACGATACGATCATACCGACCAAAACTAGTACTAAAGTCATTCCTCAAACTTTACCATTACTAAATTAAAGTTGATACAATCCAAGTGTTCATAACTCAACTCACCGTGATCCAAGTAGCCTTACAGTATATTCATCAAATTCCAAATGGACAAATAATTTGTCTCAACTTTTCCATCTTACCCTTTTAATCACAGTGGCCTTATAGTCATCATAATCCGAATGGCCAAACACTTCGTCCAAACCACAACTAAATACTTTTCCCTAATTTCCAAAACCGTGTCCTGTTACTGTGTAATCCTTTGTTCCTAGACTATATATATTACACCCTTCTCAAATTTAGGTAACAAAGTATAGACTATGAACTTAATATGGCTTTGCTCACCTACTCACCCTAAGTGGATCAATGCCTCCATATTAGAGAATAATTCCAATCCTTCTCTCTCCGGATTGGGGAGAACTATCTCTCAAGACCCCCCTCCCCCCATCTCTCTTTGGGATTTGGGGAGGAACTACCCTGTGTTGCATTTTAGCTTTATTTGCTTCTTGTATCTAAGTTGCATGCACCTCATGTATTGACTTTGGGTTACGAGTGAATGACTGGTGGTGACTCTTAGTCTTGTGTGTTATTCTCTTGTGATGTCACTTGGCCCCCTCTTATTTTTCGTGTTCACCCATGAATCCACTGCCAATTTTGAAGATCGGACTACCCTGCATGGCTTGCCCCGCATCATTTGGTATCTACAACAAGGTTGTCACAATTTGGAGCCCCGACCATCCTCTTCTAGCCTTATTTTGCCTTTTGTTCTTCCCCTAGATGGCATGTTGCACCCTTGACGCAAAACCGCTACAACAAATAAATTAAGCAAACTATATGAAACAGTCTTGAACTAATGTAGCTTGAAAGCTAAATGAATGATCAAAAAGAAGCTCTAAATGAATCATCTAAAAGTACAATGTTAACCTATGAGATGACATGCTACAACATGATGTTGGCTTAGTCTAGTTGAATTGGTCAGTCAAATACAACCCATAAGCAAAGCAAGGTATATGGAAGATATTCATTTATTTGCATTGTACATGTTGTAGGTAGTGGATTTTAACGCTACTTTAGGTACCGCCCCTTATCCCACGTGGAGTGCCACACAGGCGGTCCACACAATTCAAGACCAGTCAAGGTAATCAACGATAGTCCAAGCCACCCTAGTCAACGAAAGTCCACGCAAGGCTTCATGGTCAACGAGTCAAAGAAGGAAGACCTGATAAAATTAAGTCAATGAAGAAGGCAATAAGAGTAAAGAGGCCTAATCCCAAGTAAGGAGACCTCTTCTAGTGTAGGAATTTTTTCCCTAATGGGCCATAACCCACCTCATAGCCCAATAAGGAGCACATGGGCTAAATGACAACAAATCACCTATTTCTACCCTCCCACCTCATTACTTGAAGGGTGCATTCATTTGTTAAGGGCCCCTAGGCTATACAAAGCCACCCATGGGTATGTAACTCACTCTCACCTGAATACACTCAAGTGGAGGGTGGCTCTCCCCTTCCAAGCCCCTTCGGGAGGGCAAAGGAAGATCGAGAGCTTGAAGTTGAGGGACCTTGTAAGGCTCGGACTAGTCGGGAGTCATGGGACACCGGAAGCGGCCGCACTCTAAGTGTCTTGTGCGTCGAACACCACTTTCGATGACCCTCCCATAGGACATATAGGTTGCGATACCATGAGGCTATTGCACCTATTTACAAAACATTGTCGTGCCACTTTGCCAAGTGCATAAGGTTGACGTACACGCCCTCACTAATTTATGTCCACGCTACTAAGGACACCCCCTAGTCGAAAGTTGATTCATGCACGCCAAGAGTACAGTTTCATCCATAGTTCATTCAGACACAGTCCATTGATACATAAGGGGAATTCTCGCCCCCTTGCATTGTGGCACTCCGACACGTGTTAGACATATGCCTACACGTGTTGGCCCAGGACAGGTCCCGACATGTGCCAGATTCACGACATAGTGCTCCAAACATGACTTTATTAAGTTATGTGGAGTATACATCACAATTACATGTGTCTAAGTTGTATAACTCCATGACACAGCTATTCGACAACGAAGGAAATAAATGGTAGCGGAAGACTACCTTGAATAGGTCAGTGGCTTGGTTTGGCTTCACAACTCACAGGGCTCACTGGGGCGACCGTCTAGCTTACACCTCTTCTCCAGAATCTGGCCACGTGAAGGCCAAGTAAGTACTTTGAATTTATTTGCAAGACAATTAATACATTGCAATAAAAATAAACAAGTAACAAGGCAAGAACAAAGTTTAAGCATAGATAACAATACTATATGTAAACACACAAAAACTTACTGCTAGACTAAGAAGTAAATACACTTTTACCTTATGTGACGGGTGGAAACATGTGAGTTGTTCCATCCATCAACTTGCCGACCCTTCTGGTCTACCCTTGACTCATCGAGACTCCTCATGAGCAGGTCAGAACAACATTGTGACTTTTTTAGGTCCTCACAAACCAACTTACCGCGACAACAATACGACTATATACCGACCAAATACTAATACTAAGGTCAACGATATGATCATACCGACCAAATACTAGCAGTAAAGTCATTCCTCAAACTTTACCATTACTAAATTAAAGTATCCAAGTGTTCATAACTCAACTCACCGTGATCTAAGTGGCCTTAGTATTTTCATCGAATTCCAAAAGGCCAAACAATTTGTCTCAACTTTTCCATATTACCCTTTTAATCATAGTGGCCCTAAGGTCATCATAATCCGAATGGCCAAACACTTCGTCCAAACCAAAACTAAATACTTTTCCCTAATTTCCAAAACCGTGTCCTGTTACTCTATACTCCTTTTTTCCTAGACTATATATATTACACCCTTCTCAAATTTAGGTAACAAAGTATAGACTATGAACTTGATATGGCTTTGCTCAACTACTCACTCTGAGTGGATCAATGCCTCCATATTATAGAATAATTCCAAGCCTTCTCTCTCCGGATTGGGGAGAACTATCTGTCAAGGCCCCCTATCTCTCTTTGGGATTTGGGAAGGAACTACCTTGTGTTGAATTTTACTTTATTTGCTTGTTGTATCTAAGTTGCATGCACCTCATGTATTGACTTTGAGTTATGAGTGAATGATTGGTGGTGACTCTTAGTCTTGTGTGTTATTCTCTTGTGATGTCCCTTGGCCCCCTCTTATTTTTCGTGTTCGCCCATGAACCCACTGCTAATTTTGAAGATCAGACTACCCTACATGGCTTGCCCGCATCATTTGGTATCTACAACAAGGTTGTCACAATTTGGAGCCCCAACACATCCTCTTCTAGCCTTATTTTTGCTTTTGTTCTTCCCCCTAGATGGCATGTTGCACCCTTGACACAAAGCCGCTACAACAAATAAATTAAGCAAACTATATGAAACAGTCTTTAACTAATGTAGCTTGAAAGCTAAATGAATGATCAAAAAGAAGCTCTAAACGAATCATCTAAAAGTACAACGTTAACCTATGAGATGACATGCTACAACATGATGTTGGCTTAGTCCAGTTGAATTGGTCAGTCAAATACAACCCATAAGCAAAGCAAGGTATATGGAAGATATTCATTTATTTGCATTGTACACGTTGCAGGTAGTGGATTTTAATGCTACTTCAGGTGCCACCCCTTATCCCACATGGAGTGCCACATAGGCAGTCAACACAATTCAAGACCAGTCAAGGCAATCAATGATAGTCCAAGCCACCCTAGTCAACGAAAGTCCACGCAAGGCTTACATGGTCAACGAGTCAAAGAAGGAAGACCTGATAAAATCAAGTCAATGAAGAAGGCAATAAGAGTAAAGAGGCCTAAGCCCAAGTAAGCAGACTTCTTCTAGTGTAGGAATTTTTTCCCTAATGGGCCATAACCCACCTCATATCCCAATAAGGAGCACATGGGCTAAGGGACGAAAAATCGCCTACCCTCCCACCTCATTACTTGAAGGGTGCATTCATTTGTTAAGGGCCCCTAGGTTATACAAAGCCACCCATGGGTCAGAAGGCATTTCAATAAATTAGAAGCGATGCAATGGAAGGTAGACACCATATGAAAGATGCTACAAATATCACTCTGCCAAGTTAACAGTGTCTCGTCATAACTGGCATTTAAACAAATGTGAAGTAGTACAAGAAATAAATCATATGCAAGATGCAAACAACATCACACTACCAAGTTAAAGGTCACTCGTCATTAGTGCCATTGCATATTCACAGCTTATGATGTGTAAACTAAGCAGAAGGCATTTCAACAAATTAGAAGCAATGAAAGCTAGACACCATATGTAAGACGCAACAAATATCACTTCACCAAGTTAAAATTGTCTCATCATTAGTGTCATTTCAACAAATTAGTAGTACAAGCTAGAAAATAATGCGAGATGTAAACTATATCAGACTCCCAAGTTAAACATGTCTTGTGAAAAGTGATTATTGCAGGTTACGCAACAGCAGTACTTTGATGTAAGAACATGGTGTGATAGAGAGATATTGTATGTTCTAGAAACAGGAACACATGTCTTATTCACAAGTATAATGTGTAAAGTAAGCAGATGGAATTCAAAAAAATCAGAAGAAATACAAGCTAGACATCATACATAACATGCAATCACATATAACAGTGCCATGTTATAGGGAGCACCTATGATGGTGGACAAGGGAGGACGTGCTCATCATCAACACAACTACTTTGAGTGTCTATGCATGTGTTCTTTCCAAATCTTGTTGGGGGATGGCCGGGTAGAATGTGTAGAGGCCCTCCGTTTGGAAGAAGCACTTTTATCCACTGCCTTGCTAATTTCCTTTTGCTTTATTGATTTAGGATTGTCAAGTAAAATCGACAAGAAAAAGCAATAAAATTCACTCTTCAGAACTAATTCATGCATGATACTAACAATCATTACCTTGATGTAAGGCAAACACATGATACGAGGATGGAATATGTACGAAAAACAGGACGACATGTCATATTCATAACTATTTGTGTAAACTAAGCATAAGTAATTTAATCAAATTACAAGCAATACAAGTGAGACACCATATGCAACATGCAAGACAAAATCACACTGCCAAGCTAGAGAAAGCACCTGGGATGCCGGTTTCGCCGGAAGACCGCCATCAATCCCTGCCTTATTTTTCCTTCCTATTTCTTAATTGTATTGCCTTGTCAAGGCAAACCCACAAGAAAAATGAATAAAAATTCGCTTTTCATAACTCATTGATGCAGGATGCTGATGAGCACTACTTGAATGTAAGGCGACCGCATGATAGGACGATTGAATGTGTAAGAAAAAAGGACAACATTGCATATTCACAGCTATGATGTGTAAACTAAGTAGAAGGCATTTCAACAAATTAGAAGCAATGAAAGCTAGACACTATATGAAAGATGCAATGAATATCACTCTACCAAGTTAAAAAAAATTATCGTCATAAGTGCCATTTCAACAAATTAGAAGTAGTACAAGCTAGAAAAGAATGCGAGATGTAAACTATATCACATTCCCAAGTCAAACGTGACTTATGATAAGTGATTGTTGCATGTTACACAACAGTAGTATTTTCATGTAAGAACATCGTGTGATAGACAGATATTGTATGTTCTAGAAACAGGAACACGTGTCTTATTCACAATGTATAATGTAAGCAGATGAAATTCAACAAAATTAGAAGCAATACAAGCTAGACATCATACATAACATGCAACCACATATAACAATGCCAAGTTAGAGGGAGCACCTGTGATGGTGCACTAGGGGAGACGTGCTCATCATCAACACAGCTACATTGAGTGTCTATGCATGTGTTGTCTTGCAAATCTTCTCGTGGGCTGGCGGAGTAGAATCTGTAGAGGCCCTCCGTTTGGAAGGAGCACCTTTATCCACCGCCTTGCTAATTTCCTTCCGCTTTATTTATTTTGAATTGTCAAGTAAAACCGACAAGAAAAAGCAATAAAATTCACTCTTCAGAACTCATTTGTGCATGATACTGACAATCACTACTTTGATGTAAGGCAAACACATGACCAGGATGGAATATGTACGAAAAACAGGATGGCATGGTATATTCACAACTATTTGTGTAAACTAAGCAGAAGCCATTTCAACAAATGAGAAGCAATGCAAGCTAGACACCACCTGAAAGATGCAACCAATATGACTCTGCCAAGTTAAAAGTGTCCCATCATAAATGGTGTTTCAAAAAATTAGAAGTAGCGCATGCTATAAATGTTGGGGAACGTAGTAATTTCAAAAAAATTCCTACGCACACACAAGATCATGGTGATGCATAGCAACAAGAGGGGAGAGTGTTGTCCACGTACCCTCGTAGACCGTAAGCGGAAGCGTTAGCACAACATGGTTGATGTAGTCATACGTCTTCATGATCCAACCGATCAAGTACCGAACGTACGGCACCTCCGAGTTCAGCACACGTTCAGCCCGATGACGTCCCTCGAACTCCGATCCAGCCGAGTGTTGAGGGAGAGTTTTGTCAGCACGACGACGTGATGACGATGTTGATGTTCTACCGAAGCAGGGCTTCGCCTAAGCACCGCTACAGTATTATCGAGGTGGACTATGGTGGAGGGGGCACCGCACACGGTTGGGAGAGATCAACTGATCAACTTGTGTCTAGGGGTGCCCCCTGCCCCTGTATATAAAGGAGCAAGAGGGGGTGCGGCCGGCCAAGAGGAGGGCGTGCCAGGAGGAGTCCTACTCCCGCCGGGAGTAGGACTTCCCCCTTTCCTAGTTGGATTAGGACTTGGGAGGGGGAAGGAGTGGAGGAGAAGAAGGAAGGGGGACGTCGCCCCCCTCTCCTTGTCCTATTCGGACTAGGGGGGAGGGGCGCGCGGCCCAGCCCTAGCCGCCTCTCCTCTCTTCCACCTAGGCCCACTAAGGCCCATTATGTTCCCGGGGGGTTCCGGTAACCTCTAGGCTCCGGTAAAACCCCGATTTCACCCGGAACACTTCCGATATCCAAACATAGGCTTCCAATATATCAATCTTCATGTCTCAACCATTTCGAGACGCCTCGTCATGTCCGTGATCACATCCGGGACTCCGAACAACCTTCGGTACATCATAACATATAAACTCATAATATAACTGTCATCGTAACGTTAAGTGTGCGGACCCTACGGGTTCGAGAACTATGTAGACATGACCGAGACACGTCTCCGGTCAATAACCAATAGCGGAACCTGGATGCTCATATTGGCTCCCACATATTCTACGAAGATCTTTATCGGTCAGACCGCATAACAACATACGTTGTTCCCTTTGTCATCGGTATGTTACTTGCCCGAGATTCGATCGTCGGTATCTCAATACCTAGTTCAATCTCGTTACCGGCAAGTCTCTTTACTCGTACTATAATACATCATCCCACAACTAACTCATTAGTTGTAATGCTTGCAAGGCTTAAGTGATGTGCATTATCAAGAGGGCCCAGAGATACCTCTCCGACAATCGAAGTGACAAATCCTAATCTCGAAATACGCCAACCCAACAAGTACCTTTGGAGACACCTGTAGAGCTCCTTTATAATCACCCAGTTACGTTGTGACGTTTGGTAGCACACAAAGTGTTCCTCCGGTAAACAGGAGTTGCATAATCTCATAGTCATAGGAACATGTATAAGTCATGAAGAAAGCAATAGCAACATACTAAACGATCGTGTGCTAAGCTAACAGAATGGGTCATGTCAATCACATCATTCTCCTAATGATGTGATCCCATTAATCAAATGACAACTCATGTCTATGGTTAGGAAACATAACCATCTTTGATCAACGAGCTAGTCAAGTAGAGGCATACTAGTGACAATCTGTTTGTCTATGTATTCACACATGTATTATGTTTCCAGTTAATACAATTCTAGCATGAATAATAAACATTTATCATGATATAAGGAAATAATATAATAACTTTATTATTGCCTCCAGGGCATATTTCCTTCAGTCTCCCACTTGCACTAGAGTCAATAATCTAGTTCATATCACCATGTGATTTAACACCAATATTCACATCTGTATGTGATTAACACCCATAGTTCACATCGTCATGTGACCAACATCCGAAGGGTTTACTAGAGTCAATAATCTAGTTCACATCGCTATGTGATTAACACCCAAAGAGTACTAAGGTATGATCATGTTTTGCTTGTGAGAGAAGTTTAGTCAACGGGTCTGTCACATTCAGAGCCGTATGTATTTTGCAAATATTCTATGTCTACAATGCTCTGCACGAAGCTACTCTAGCTAATTGCTCCCGTTTTCAATATGTATCCAGATTAAGACTTAGAGTCATCTGGATCAGTGCGAAAACTTGTATCGACATAACCCTTTACGATGAACCTTTTGTCACCTCCGTAATCGAGAAACATATCCTTATTCCACTAAGGATAATTTTGACCAATGTCCAGTGATATACTCCTAGATCACTATTGTACACCCTTGCCAAACCAGGGCAGAGTATACAATAGGTCTGGTCCATAGCATGGCATACTTTTATAGAACCTATGACTGATGCATAGGGAATGACTTTCATTCTCTTTCTATTTTCTGCCATGGTCGGGATTTGAGTCTTACTCAATTTCATACCTTTGCAACACAGGCAAGAACTTTTTCTTTGACTGTTCCATTTTGAACTACTTCAAAATCTTGTCAAGGTATGTACTTATTGAAAAAAACTTATCAAGCGTCTTGACTATCTCTATAGATCTTGATGCTCAATATGTAAGTAGCTTCACTGAGGTCTTTCTTTGAAAAACTCCTTTCAAACACTCCTTTATGCTTTGCAGAATAATTCTACATTATTTCCGATCAACAATATGCCATTCACATATACTTATCAGAAATGTTGTAGAGCTCCCACTCACTTTCTTGTAAATACAGGCTTCTCCAAAAGTCTGTATAAAACCATATGCTTTGATCAACTCATCAAAGCGTATATTCCAACTCCGAGATGCTTGCACAAGTCCATAGATGGATCGCTGGAGCTTGCACATTTTGTTAGCACCTTTAGGATTGACAAAACCTTCTCATTGCATCATATACAACTCTTCTTTAAGAAAACCATTAAGGAATGCAGTTTTTACATCCATTTGCCAGATTTCATAAAATGTGGCAATTGCTAACATGATTCGGACAGACTTCAAGCATCGCTACAGTTGAGAAAATCTCATTGTAGTCAACACCTTGAACTTGTCGAAAACCTTTTTGCGACAAGTCGAGCTTTGTAGATAGTAACACTACTATCAACGTCTGTCTTCCTCTTGAAGATCCATTTATTTTCTATGGCTTGCCATCATCGGGCAAGTCCACCAAATTCCACACTTTTTTCTCATACATGGATCCTATCTCAGATTTCATGGCCTCCAGCCATTTCGCGGAATCTGGGCTCATCATCGCTTCCTCATAGTTCGTAGGTTCATCATGGTCTAGTAACATGACTTCCAGAACAGGATTACCGTACCACTCTGGTGCAGACTGTACTTTGGAAGACCTACGAGGTTCTGTAGTAACTTAATCTGAAGTTTCATGATCATCATCATTAGCTTCCTCACTAATTGGTGTAGGAATCACTGGAACTAATTTGAGCGATGAACTATTTTCCAATTCAGGAGAAGGTACTATTACCTTATCAAGTTCTACTTTTCTCCCACTCACTTCTTTCGAAAACTCCTTCTCTAGAAAGGATCCATCTTAGCAATGAATATCTTGCTTTTGGATCTGTGATAGAAGGTGTACCCAATAGTTTCCTTTGGGTATTCTATGAAGATGCACTTCTCCGATTTGGGTTCGAGCTTATCAGGTTGAAACTTTTTCACATAAGCATTGCAGCCCCAAACTTTAAGAAACAACAACTTTGGTTTCTTGCCAAACCACAGTTCATAAGGCATCGTCTCAAACGGATTTTGATGGGGCCCTATTTAAAGTGAATGCAACTGTCTCTAATGCATAACCCGAAAATTATAGTGGTAAATCGGTAAGATACATCATAGATCGCACCATATCCAATAAAGTGCGGTTATGACGTTCGGACACACCATTACGCTGTGGTGTTCCATGTGGCGTGAGCTGTGAAACTATTCCACATAGTTTTATATGAAGGCCAAACTCGTAACTCAAATATTCTCCTCCACGATCAGATCGTAGAAACTTTATTTTCTTGTTATGATGATTCTCCACTTCACTCTGAAATTCTTGAACTTTTCAAATGTTTCAGACTTGTGTTTCATTAAGTAGATATACCCATATCTGCTCAAATCATCTGTGAAGGTCAGAAAATAACGATACTTGCCACGAGCATCAACACTCATTGGATAGCATACATCGGTATGTATTATTTCCAATAAGTCAGTAGCTCGTTCCATTGTTCCGTACAACGGAGTTTTAGTCATCTTGCCCAAAAGGCACGGTTCGCAAGCATCAAATGATTCATAACCAAGTGATTTCGAAAATCCATCTTTATGGAGTTTCTTCATGTGCTTTACACGGATATGACTCAAACGACAGTGCCACATATAAGTTTGCACTATCATTATTAACTTTGCATCTTTTGGCATCAATATTATGAATATGTGTATCACTACAATCGAGATCCAACAAACTATTTTTATTGGGTGTATGACCATTGAAGGTTTTATTCATGTAAACAGAACAACAATTATTCTCTGACTTTAAATGAATAACCGCATTGCAATAAACATGATCAAATCATATTTGTGCTCAAGGCAAATGACAAATAACATTTATTTAGGTTTAACACTAATCCCGAAAGTATAGGGAGTGTGCGATGATGATCATATCAATCTTGGAACCATTTCCAACACACATCCTCACTTCACCCTCAACTAGTCTCTGTCTATTCTGTAACTCCTGTTTCGAGTTACTAATTTTAGCAACAAACAAGTATCAAATACTCAGGGGCTACTATAAACACTAGTAAGGCACACATCAATAACCTGTATATCAAATATACCCTTGTTCACTTTGCTATCCTTCTTATCCACCAAATATTCAGGGCATTTCCGCTTCCAGTGATCATTTCCTTTGCAGTGTAAGCACTCAGTTTCAGGCTTTGGTTCAGCTTTGGGCTTCTTCACGGGAGTGACAACTTGCTTGCCATTCTACTTGAAGTTTCCCTTTCTTTACCTTTGCCCTTTTCTTGAAACTAGTGGTCTTGTCAATCATCAACACTTGATGCTCTTTTTCTTGATTTCTACCTTCGTCGATTTCAACATCACGAAGAGCTCGGGAATCGTTTTCGTCATCCCTTGCATACTATAGTTCATCATGAAGTTCTTGTAACTTGGTGATGGTGACTAGAGAATTCTGTCAATCACTATCTTATCTGGAAGATTAACTCCCACTTGATTCAAGCGATTGTAGTACCCAGACAATCTGAGCACATGCTCACTAGTTGAGCAATTCTCCTCCATCTTTTAGCTATATAACTTGTTGGAGACTTCATATCTCTCAACTCGGGTATTTGCTTGAAATATTAACTTCGACTCCTAGAACATCTCATATGGTCCATGACGTTCAAAATGTCTTTGAAGTACCGATTCTAAGCTGTTAAGCATGGTGCACTAAACTATCAAGTAGTCATCATATTGAGCTAGCCAAACGTTCACAACGTCTGCATATGCTCCTGCAATAGGTCCGTCACCTAGCGGTGCATCAAGGACATAATTTTTCTGTGCAGCAATGAGGATAAACCTCAGATCACGGATCCAATCCGCATCATTGCTACTAACATCTTACAATACAGTTTTCTCCAGGAACATATCAAAATTAACATATGAAAACAACAACGCGAGCTATTGATCTACAACATAATTTGCAAAGTACTACCAGGACTAAGTTCATGATAAATTTAAGTTCAATTTAATCATATTACTTAAGAACTCCCACTTAGATAGACATCCTTCTAATCCTCTAAGTGATCACGTGATCCAAATCAACTAAACCATGTTCGATCATCATGTGAGATGGAGTAGTTTCAATGGTGAACATCACTATGTTGATCATATCTACTATATGATTCACGCTCGACCTTTCAGTCTCCGTGTTCCAAGGCCATATCTGTTATATGCTAGGCTTGTCAAGTTTAACCTGAGTATTCCGCGTGTGCAACTGTTTTGCACCCGTTGTATTTGAACGTAGAGCCTATCACACCCGATCATCACGTGGTGTCTCAGCACGAAGAACTTTCGCAACAGTGCATACTTAGGGAGAACACTTATACTTTGATAATTTAGTGAGGGATCATCTTATAATGCTACCGTCAATCAAAGCAAGATAAGATGCATAAAGGATAAACATCACATGCAATCAATATAAGTGATATGATATGGCCATCATCATCTTGTGCTTGTGATCTCCATCTCCAAAGCATCGTCGTGATCACCATCGTCACCGGCGCGACACCTTGATCTCCATCGTAGCATCGTTGTCGTTTCGCCATCTATTGCTTCTACGACTATCGCTACCGCTTAGTGATAAAGTAAAGCAATTACAGGGCGCTTGCATTTCATACAATAAAGCGACAACCATATGGCTCCTGCCAGTTGCCGATAACTCGGTTACAAAACATGATCATCTCATACAATAAAATATAGCATCATGTCTTGACCATATCACATCACAACATGCCCTGCAAAAACAAGTTAGACGTCCTCTACTTTGTTGTTGCAAATTTTACGTGGCTGCTACGGGCTGAGCAAGAACCATTCTTACCTACGCATCAAAACCACAACGATAGCTCGTCAATTTAGTGCTGTTTTAACCTTCGCAAGGACCCGGCGTAGCCACACTCGGTTCAACTAAAGTTGGAGAAACAGACACCCGCTAGTCACCTGTGTGCAAAGCACGGCGGTAAAACTAGTCTCGCGTAAGCGTACGCGTAATGTCGGTCCGGGGCGCTTCATCCAACAATACCGCCGGACCAAAGTATGACATGCTGGTAAGCAATATGACTTGTATCGCCCACAACTCACTTGTGTTCTACTTGTGCATATAACATCTACGCATAAAACCAGGCTCGGATGCCACTGTTGGGGAACGTAGTAATTTCAAAAAAATTCCTACGCACACGCAAGATCATGGTGATGCATAGCAACGAGAGGGGAGAGTGTTGTCCACGTACCCTCGTAGACCGTAAGCAGAAGCGTTAGCACAATGCAGTTGATGTAGTCGTACGTCTTCATGATCCAACCAATCAAGTACCGAACGTACGGCACCTCCGAGTTCAGCACATGTTCAGCTCGATGACGTCCCTCGAACTCCGATCCAGCCGAGTGTTGAGGGAGAGTTTCGTCAGCACGGCGACGTGGTGACGATGTTGATGTTCTACCGATGCAGGGCTTCGCCTAAGCACCGCTACAGTATTATCGAGGTGGACTATGGTGGAGGGGGGCACCGCACACGGTTAGGAGAGATCAACTGATCAACATGTGTCTAGGGGTGCCCCCTGCCCCCGTATATAAAGGAGCAAGGGGGGGTGCGGCCGGCCAAGGGGAGGGCGCGCCAGGAGGAGTCCTACTCCCACCGGGAGTAGGACTCCCCCCTTTCCTAGTTGGATTAGGACTTGGGAGGGGGAAGGAGTGGAGGAGAAGAAGGAAGGGGGCGCCGCCCCCCTCTCCTTGTCCTATTCGGACTGGGGGGGGGGGGAAGGGGCACACGGCCCAGCCCTAGCCGCCTCTCCTCTCTTCCACCTAGGCCCACTAAGGCCCATTATGTTCCCGGGGGGTTCCGGTAACCTCTCGTACTCCGGTAAAATCACGATTTCACCCAAAACATAGGCTTCCAATATATCAATCTTCATGTCTGGACCATTTCGAGACGCCTCGTCATGTCCGTGATCACATCCGAGACTCTGAACAACCTTCGGTACATCATAACATATAAACTCATAATATAACTGTCATCATAACATTAAGCGTGCGGACCCTACGAGTTCGAGAACTATGTAGACATGACCGAGACACGTCTTCAGTCAATAACCAATAGCGGAACCTGGATGCTCATATTGGATCCCACATATTCTACGAAGATCTTTATCGGTCAGACCGCATAACAACATACGTTGTTCCCTTTGTCATCGGTATGTTACTTGCCCGAGATTCGATCGTCGGTATCTCAATACCTAGTTCAATCTCGTTCTGGCAAGTCTCTTTACTCGTATTGTAATGCATCATCCCACAACTAACTCATTAGTTGTAATGCTTGCAAGGCTTAAGTGATGTGCATTACCGATAGGGCCCAGAGATACCTCTCCGACAATCGTAGTGACAAATCCTAATCTCAAAATACGCCAACCCAACAAGTACCTTTGGAGACACCTGTAGAGCTCCTTTATAATCACCCAGTTACGTTGTGATGTTTGGTAGCACACAAAGTGTTCCTCCGGTAAATGGGAGTTGCATAATCTCATAGTCATAGGAACATGTATAAGTCATGAAGAAAGCAATAGCAACATACTAAACGATCGTGTGCTAAGCTAACAGAATGGGTCATGTCAATCACATCATTCTCCTAATGATGTGATCCCATTAATCAAATGACAACTCATGTCTATGGTTAGGAAACATAACCATCTTTGATCAACGAGCTAGTCAAGTAGAGGCATACTAGTGACAATCTGTTTGTCTATGTATTCACACATGTATTATGTTTCCGTTTAATGCAATTCTAGCATGAATAATAAACATTTATCATGATATAAGGAAATAATATAATAACTTTATTATTGCCTCTAGGGCATATTTCCTTTAATAAATCATATGAAAGATTGTAGCAACCACGATCCCAATGGACCAAAGTCTCTGTGCTTAAGTGTCATCCCTGGATCGGTAATGCTGACACACACAATACTCAAGGAATTATAGCAGAGTTGAATCACACACTCATTACATCGAGGTCCTCATAAAGAGTATGATTACACAAAATAATATGGCTGAAGGCCATCTAAACTAAATAACTGCAGAAGCTTCGAAGGTAAATGAGTCCATTAACTCCAACGGCATAGCTGAGTGCATGGCAACGACCTATCACACCTTATTCGCCGTCTGAGAAGTCTGCAACATGAGACGTTGTAGGCGTGTAGGTCAGCACATTGAATATGCTGGCAGAGTTACACTGTAAAGCAATGAATGCAAGAACTATATCTACATGCAATATTTGGCTCGTGGAGGCTCTAAGTTTATGATATTGCATAAAGCTAGTTTTTTCCTACAACAAAGGAATAAATTTTATTATACTACTCCCAAGTTGTTCCAATATTTGAGAAGGTTCCTCCAACTCAAATCCCAATTAAACAAGTATCATTATTAAACCCAATTCAATTAGTTCAAGACTGATGAGATCAACAATAATATCCAATTCCAAATACTCAAGATGGCCATAACCAGGGAGATGGCTAACCATGATTAGTTTATAAACTCTGCAGAGGTTGCGCACTTTTCCCCACAAGACTCAACCACATCTATGATCGGAAGATCGACACATAGTCTTTCTGAAGCATTAGCTCTCTATTCCGGGCAGACCGGTACACCTACTTTCCCCTACATCCGCTAGTCCACCTCTTCGAGAGCTCATACAACTTACTCAACTATGCCAGAGCCCATAATGGCTTGTGGCTGCACACGGAAGTTTCTAGGCATGAAATATCATATGATCCCTTTGGGCCTGGGTGGCGAGCCGAGGAAAATCACACGGGTACTCTGGAATTTCCCAAATGGACAAACACTGGATTCTCCAGGTGCCCCAACCAATCCACCCAGATGTGCATTAAAGTTGCCACCTTAATGTTATCTAGGATTAATAACACTCACAACTTCCATGTGTATCACGATCCAATCCCCGTCTATGAGCATGGCTAAGAAATAATACAGCATAACGTATATTCCCGGGGTGATCAAAAAGTATTAGGTTCCTACCTCAAGAACTACAACCAAACCACCTGTTCCCAATCCTACTCATGCAAATATTTGAGGGCGATACTAATGCATAGTAAAAACTGGGTATAGAAGAGTATGATCAAAGTGTAACTTGCCTTGCTGACAATCTGCAAACTCTAGGGATTCATAGTAACAAGCTTCGCACTCCGGGTAATCTAGCATAGACAAATAGTAGCATACATAAGCAATCACTCAAACGAAACAAAGAGAAATCGAGAAAAGATCCAAATCAAACTTGAAACAAGGAAATGACTAAACTAAATAGAAAACAAAACCAAACAACATTATTTTCATGTGGATCATTTATTAACATTAGGTACATGTGATTAGCTATGATTTGCAAAAAGATTCAACTCAAACGAAGCTACGAAACTCAAGATATAAATGAAACAAGATCGAATACTAATCTGAACTAAACTCAAAATTTTAAATTGTCAAAATCATGTTGAAGTTGGTTTACTGGAAAGAAGAGATCGTTACGAAGATTTAGGCGTTGGTTTCATCTAATTTGGATAAACGAGCAAAAAGTTACGCTAGTTTTAAGATCATGGGCTCAACCACAAGAAAACTATTCACAGATAGGTCCCTGGCCGAAAATAAAACTAAAAAGAAAAATCTACGGAGCAAACGTTCGCTAACAGAACTAAATGAACGAAATTGTTCATTAAAATAAACTAACGGGTGAACGTTCGTCAAATAACGAACTAAAATAAAAACCGATCTAAACCTAATAACCGAAACTAAAAAACCGAACTAAACCGAGAAAAACCAGGGTGGTTTTTACCGGTTAACCGAAGTCGACCGGTGGCGGTGAAGTCAACGATGGGGTCGGCGTCGGTGGCGCGGGATCCGGCGGGGCGGGGCGAGGCGACGGCAGCGGCGCTCGGTGAAGCAGCAATAGCAGCTAGAGGCAGGCGGCGACGACGGGCAAGTGTGGCGGCGGCGGCACGACGCGGTGGAGGCGAAGGCGCGGCTCGGGGCGGCGGTGGCGATGTGGTGAAGGGGGCCGGGGTGGCCGTATATAAAGGGTCCCCGGGGTCGGTCTGACTTGGGCAAGGGGCGACGACGGCGGCGCGGGGTCGGACTCCCAGCCGGAGTCCGGCACGAGCACGGCAGGGAAGGCGGCGGCGCGGCTGGGCCTGGCTCGGCTCGGCTGGGCCGGCCCAGGAAGTTTTTTTTAAACAATTTCTGTGAAGAAATTCCTAATAAATAAAAATGAAAATCTAAAAATTGCAGAAACAGTTTTCACTGTCCCTACCTAATATTTGGGACAATACGAACATTTTTCTAGACTAAATGCAATTTAAAAAATGCATGTTTTCTCTAATTCAAATAAAATAGCAAATAAAACTCAAATAAAATAATAATTTGATTTCAAAATTTCTTCTCCAATATTTCTCCTCTGTTTTGAAGAAGTCATTTTATCTTCACTCATTATTTTTATTGTTGGAAATAATTGGAGAGAAATTATTGAAAATCAAATCTCTTTTCAATTTTGAAATAAATTTAAATATGAAAATTTTGTGAAATCTCCAACTCTGTCCTTGGGTCCTTGAGTTGCTTAATATTTCTAGGATCACAACAAAATGCAAAAATAAATATGATATGCATATGATGATCTATGTATAACATCCAAATTGAAAATTGGGATGTTACAAACCTACCCCCCTTAAGATGAATCTCGCCCTCGAGATTCGGGTTGGTCAGCAAAAAGGTTTGGGTGGTCCTTGCGGAGGTCTTCTTCTTGCTCCCAGGTGGCTTCCGCCTCGGTATGGTGGCTCCACTGAACTTTGCAAAACTTGATAACCTTGTTGCGAGTAACTCGGCTAGAAAACTCAAGAATCTTGATTGGCTTCTCTTCATAGGTCAGATCACTACCAACTGAATTGCTTCCAGTGGCACTGTATCAAAGTTCATGGCGAGGCCCTGTTATATTTACTTGCAGCTCAAAATGCCAGGTCATAAGGGGACCATCACGGTGCACGGGAGTCGCAAGGTCGCTTTGGAATGTGAAGGGGGTGATGTGGCATATGTTGAGTCGGTTTGTGCAACAAAAGAACTAAAGTTTTATAAGGACAATGTTGATCCGGCAGATATGACTCCTCTGAAGAAGCCCACCACAGAGCATGACCCGACCCTGAAGTTCAAACCGGCTGATGAGACTAAACTTGTTGACTTCGTTCCTGGCGATTCATCCAAACCGTTTAGTATCAGCACAAATCTGGATCCTAAATAGGAAAGCACGCTCATTGAGTTCATCCGTGAGAACCGGGACATTTTTGCATGGAAGCCTTCTGACATGCCATGTGTACCGAGGGAACTCACTGAGCACACTCTTAATATTGATCCCAAGTTTAAACCGGTCAAACAGTTTCTTTGTTGCTTCAACGAGGAAAGACGCAAGGCCATTGGAGAGGAGGTAGCCCAACTGTTGGCTGCTGGGTTTATCGTCGAAGTTTTTCATCCAGAGTGGCTAGCCAATCCGGTGCTAGTGCTTAAAAAGAATGGCACTTGGCGTATGTGTGTGGACTACACAGACTTGAACAAAGCTTGTCCAGTAGATACTTTTGCTCTCTCACGTATTGATCAGATAATTGATGCTACGGCGGGTTGTGAGCGTTTGAGTTTCTTGGATGCTTATTCTGGCTATCATCAGATCAAAATGACAGTTAAGGACCAGGAGAAGACAACCTTTATCACTCCCTTTGGAGCCTTCTGCTATGTGTCTATGCCCTTTGGGCTCAAGAGTGCCCAGGCGACTTATCAACGCTATGTGCAGAATTGTCTTCATACTCAAATTGGGCGCAACGTTCATGCCTATGTGGATGACATTGTAGTAAAATCCAAGAAGAAGGAGACATTGATAGATGACCTCAAGGAGACCTTTAACAATCTTCGGGTTTATAAAACGATGCTCAATCCGGACAAGTGCATTTTTGGTGTTCCGACAGGCAAGCTCTTAGGCTTTCTGGTGTCTAACAGGGGCATTGAGGCTAATCCGGAAAAGATCAAAGCAATTACATCTTTGGCTAAACCGGCGTGTATCAATGATGTTCAGCGACTGGCGGGTCGAATTACAGGCCTAAGCCGGTTTATCAGCCGCTTGGGAGAGAAGGCGATCTCTCTGTATCAAATGTTGAAGAAAACAGACAATTTTGTCTGGAGTGACGCAACTAATGCGGCGTTTGAGGACTTGAAGAGACAGTTGGTTGAACCACCGGTTCTTGCTGCTCCGGTTGATAAGGAGCCGCTGTTATTATACGTGGCTGCTAATGCTCGGGTTGTCAGCATAGCCATTGTGGTGGAACGCAAGGAGGCTGGGAAGGAATATCCGGTTCAAAGGCCGGTTTATTATATCAGTGAGGTGTTAATTGAGTCAAAGCAAAGATATCCGCATTGGCAGAAGCTAGTGTATGGGGTTTTCATGGCAAGTCGGAAGCTTAAACAGTACTTTCAGGGCCATCCCATCACAGTGGTCAGTTCCGCTCCTTTGGGGGATATAATCCAGAACAGGGAGGCAACTGGCCGGGTTGCTAAGTGGGCTATTGAGCTTGGACCACACGGTTTGAAATACATGCCTTGCACAACCATCAAGTCTCAGGCTCTTGTGGATTTCATCAATGATTGGACAGAGTTGCAGGCACCGGAAGACAAACCGGACATCACATACTGGACTATCCACTTTGACGGGTCCCGACAATTGGAGGGCTCGGGGGCTGGAGTTGTCCTTACTTCCCCTCGAGGTGATAAAATTTGTTATGTTCTCCGCTTAATGTTTCCTTGTACTAACAACGCAGCCGAGTACGAGGCCTTACTCCATGGTCTCCGTGTGGCCAAGGAAATGAACTTAAGCCGGGTTCGATGCTTTGGAGATTCTGATCTGGTGGCTCAGCAAGTTGCTGGCACTTGGGACTCTAAGGATCCCCTCATGGCGGCTTACAGACGAGAGGTAGATGTTGTGGCTGGTCCTTCAGGGGTTATCAGGTTAAACATATTGATCGTCAAAAAAACGAAGCAGCAGATGCTTTAAGCCGGCTGGGGTCTCAGCGTAAACCGGTGCCACCCAATACCTTTCTGGATATCCTGCATAACCCGTCTATAAAGTTGCCTACAGAGGAGGATTTGGCTATTCTTGATCCGGAGGCACAGTTGGTTGCCGCTTTACATATAATTCCGGATTGGACAGTTCCATATTTGGTGTATATGAATCGAGGCGAGTTACCAGAAGATGAAGTTCTGGCTAGACAGATAGTATGGCGGTCCAAGTCCATGGTTATTCACAACGGCGAGTTACATCACTGTAGTGTTTCAGGCATGTTCCAGCGTTGTGTTTCTCCTGAGGAGGGCCAAGAGATTTTGCATGAGATCCACGAAGGAGATTGTGGTCACCATGACAGTTCAAAATCTCTGGTTGCTAAAGCTTTTCGTCATGGTTTCTACTAGTTGATGACTCATGCTAATGCTGAGGACCTGGTAAAGTGGTGCGACGCTTGTCAGAAGTTTTCACGCCGAGCTCATGTTCCGGCTCAAGAGCTACGGATGATTCCAATAACTTGGTCGTTTGCTACTTGGGGGCTTGATATGGTGGTTCCTTTTAAACGGTCCAAGGATAAGAAGACCCACCTGTTGGTGGCGGTTTACAAATTTACTAAGTGGGTTGAAGCAGAGCCTGTAAGCAAGTGTGATGCAGCCACGGTGGTTCAATTCATTAAGAAGGTGATTTTCCATTTTGGTTTTCCACACAGCATCATCACAGATAATGGCACCAACCTTTCCAAAGGTGAGATGGAGGAATTTTGTCAACGAGAGCACATCCGGCTTGATGTAGCGTCCGTGGCTCACTCCCAGTCTATTTGTCAAGCTGAGAGAGCTAATCAAGAAATCTTGAAGGGCATCAAGCCCCGGCTTATAGTTCCTTTGAAGCGGACACCGGGTTGTTGGGTGGAGGAATTACCATCTATCTTATGGAGCATAAACACCACCCCAAATCGGTCTACGGGTTATACACCTTTCTTCATGGTTTACGGGGCAGAAGCAGTCCTCCCAAGTGATATTCATCATGACTCGCCTCGGTTTGCCAATTATGTTGAAGCGGACAATGAGCAAGCACGCCAAGAAGCACTGGACCTGTTAGATGAAAAACGGGACATGGCGTTGGCTCGTTCGGTGGTTTATCAACAAGACCTACGGTGTTATCACAGCCGCCGGGTTAAAACGAGAACCTTTCAAGAAGGCGATTTAGTGCTCCGTCTCATCCATGATCGGACCGATATGCACAAGTTATCCCCACCTTGGGAAGGGACCTTTGTGGTCAGCAAGAATCTGCATAATGGATCATACTACCTCATTGACGTTGAGATCACAAAGACTCACGCAAATCTGAGGAGGAGACCCGGCGGCCGTGGAACATAGCTCTCCTTCGGCCTTACTACACCTGAGCCATAGGCTTTTCTTATGTACATATTTTGACAATGTATATATTATGATCAATATAATAAACCGGCATCCTTGCTATAAGCAGGGTCTCTGCTATTTTTTCCAATATCTTCTGATTACATGGGGGCTTCAGCTGGTAAAGCGGAGTTCTACCTGTTAAACCGGCTATCACGCCACAATATAGCTTGGGAGCTTCACACCCAAGGGGCCAAAGAGAGTCTGGTTGCTGTGCACAGCTCAAACATAGGCACCCATTGAGCACATCTCACAAAAGTTACTCGGGGGCTCTTTGTGCACTTTAACAAAGAGTTTGAAAGGACTCTTGTAATATGCTATCAAGCACGGCTTGGAAGCCTGGTGTATTCACCTAAAACCCCGGGTTAACCTGCCTTCATCAAGTAAGCCACTCCTATCCAGGTAATCCTGGCATGACCCACCGAACGTTTGACAAGTCAATCTTATTTAGACCCTGAACTTGTCAAAGTTAAAACGATGATTGGTTAGTTGGAGGCCCATCTTGAAAGGCTTTGCAAAATGGTTTAATTCAGTGGCCTGGCAGCCCATGAAAAGCCTCGCATTTGGGCATGGTGTCCCTTGAAAAGCCTCGACTACACGGTCTTATTTGCCTTTGACAATTTTTATTTTTTCATGCAATTTTATGTTGAACCGGCGTCTATTGACCTGAAATGGCTATCAGTCATCATAATAACCCGGTGTTTGTTAACCCGGCTTGGATTTCGGCTACAAGTTGTCAGACCATATTTATTGTTGAACCGGTGTTTCATAACCCAGTCTGGCTTTGACTACATGTCGCCAGTATGATCATCCGGTGTTTATCACAACCCAACATGACTTATTATACACCAGCATTGCGTGGTGGGAGTTATCAACACTCAAGATTTGGGTTTTCACCCTTACTCCAATCAAGTTGGTGAGCCAATAATGTGATTTAATATCGCAGGTATGATCTATTTCATATTTTGAAATTTTTTCAGCCTTGGTTATCAACCAGGCTTTATATTGGGCATTATGACCCATACGGCGGTAAACTGCCAGGACAACTTTTCTTATGCAGACATAAGGATTGCATAAAATCATCAAGGTATATAAAGCAAGCATAGCAATATTCATGGCGGATCACACAACGCCATATAGCAGTGCACGATGGCAGTAGAACACATTATTTTAACTAGCCTATTACAAGGCGTTTTGATGCCCAAAACAATGATTGTTTGTTGCATAGAATGCAGTCTATGGGAATCAAGCCAGTTGCCGGATTATGCCTCGTCACCCGGTTGACGTGAGGTTGATGGATCTTCTGGTGTCGGTTCAACCTCCTCCTCCCCACCCAGTGGCTGGAAGTCAATGGTGGCCCAGTTAATCTGGGTTAATGCTTGGAACACAGCTTCTTCGCCAATGGCAGTTAAAGCGCCCTTCAGTTCATCTTTGGCCTTGGAGGTTTCTGCTTGCTGGGACTTGATATTCTCTTGAAGATCAGCAATTTGGGAATCTTTGTTGCTTATATCAACCTGCAAGGACAGATGATGAAGATGTTAATATTTTCTTAAAGTCCCAAGCACATAACAAGTTATACACTTGGCACTTGGGGGCTAATGCGGATTGCTTCTTTTCTGACTATTATTTAAAGTCCCAAGGCTCAATACAAGTATTAATCTTGGCACTTGGGGGATAATGTGTATTTGATCAGAAAATCAAAGGCAAAGGAATTCAACAAGGACAAAGTTTTGAACATAAAGTCCTGGTCCATCTTAAAGAGACAATCCAGACCTTTGGGGCTACACAGTTGATTTTTTATCTCAAAGTCCCGATTCATCTTGAAGAGACGAACCGGCCTTTGGGGGCTACAATGGAGATGTACAGTACAAGAAAATTTACAGTGTGGAAGTCACCTCATAACGCTCCTTCATCATGTTGACTAAGCCGGCCTCATAATCACGGCTTGTGTACATGCGGTTTAGAAATCCGGAATGGAGATCCTGAGCACTGAGATGAGCATAGCTTGTCAAGTCAGTCTTCCATTTGCATTTCTCCACAGCAGCAACTTCTACCTTGGCACTATGCTTGGACAAAGCGACAGGGTTGCCAGGAGAAGTGTGGCCAAACCCAGTAATCACAACATCATCAGTTGCTGTATTTGGGCTTGCCGGTTTATCTAAGGCTCTGGCCGGGCTAGGCGGATCAGCAGTTGGACTTGGAGGATTGGCATGCAGGCTTGATGGATCAACATGAAGATTAGCCGGGTCAGCTTCCGGCGGATCAACATCAGTGTTCTGACTTTGCGGGACAGGGTCATCCATAGCGATGTCAACATCTCCACCAACACCTTCTAAAGTCCTCTCCGGTTCAACCTCATCAGTGGGGGCATTGGTCTTTGCTTTCTTGCTCAGTCGGGCTTTGGCGCTGCAATATCAAACAGAGGTTAAAATGGTAAACCGGCGCAAAAAGGTAAATCTAAAAGGCAGTGTACTTACCCTGGGACGGTCTTGAGTGGAGGCATTTGGGTAGTTGATGAGTTGCCAGACGAAGAATTGGAAGTCACCTGATAATTCGAATCAGACGTATTGAGTGGGTATCGGAAGCAAGCCGCCAAAGGATAAGATTTAATAGAAGAACAACAGACCTCTGGACGACGTTTCCAGTTTGGGGTGTCTGGTAAACTGGAGGAAGTGACTTGCTAGCCACTGTGCCGGGTTGTGCGACGACCTTCATGTTGCTGTGTCTTCAAAGAAAATTGTGGATCCAAATGAGCAAGAGGATGTGAGTGTTTTACTTTCCGAACTCCACGGCGAAGTTTTTGAACCGACACATGATCTGAATCGGAGGAAAGGGAGATTACCTCTACATGGTCAGCACGGCTGGCTTCCGCACCATCCTGATAATAGTAATTGTCAATAAGGTGTACGAAAAATGAACCAAGGGAGTCAAGTTCTACCTCTTGTTCCGAATCATCGACATCTTCGGGCGGATCAGAGGACTCGACGGTTTTCTTCTTGGCTGGCCTCTTTGTGGCCTTGCTCTTGGCACGAAGAGCCCTTGCCGGTTTGTCTTGAGCCTTTGCCGGCTTGTCTTGAGTTTTTCTCTTCCAAAAAGGATCTTTGGCCTGTAAGAATAAACAAAAGACTGTCAAGAAAATAATAAAGTGAAGACGGATTAAAAACAGAAGGATAAAGATTCTTACGGCCGACGGTTTGTTCTTGGCATAAAAGGGACATAGCCCGGTTTTGCTGCACTCAGCGATCGGGTCATCCAACATCTTCTTTACGGACTCCGTGACCTCATCGTCAGTCATTGGTATTTCAGTATGCCGTTGAGGATCTTTGACATTCCCGGTGTATTCATGCATTAATCCGGGGCGGCGGCTTAAGGGCAGGATACCCCATGAAACCCAGCAACGGACAAGGTTAACGCCAGTTAAACCGTTTGCAAGGAAAGCCCAGAGTTTAGCAAGTTGTGGTGCATATGCTTGTCGTTCTTTGGCAGTGAGCCGCTGAGGCAGTGGATGACCATTGCTGAGACGGTGATCACGGTAACCCGGTAGAGGGTTTTCATCAGCAGGAGTAGTGTTCTGACAGCATAACCATGTTTGATTCCAATCTTTAGGGTGGCTGTGATGTTTGGCATGAGGAAAATCGACTTCTTTCCTTTTCTGGATTGACACTCCACCCAGTTCAGTATTTGGGCCGTCAGAAAATTCAGTGCGGTGGTTCAAGTGGAAGAAGTCCATGAAGAGTTCAACAATCGGTTCTTCTTGAAGATAAACTTCGCAGAACACTTGAAAGTTGCAAAGAATGGACACAAAATTTGGTCCAATGTCTTGAGGGTGGAGCTGAAAGTTGGCAAGCACATCCTGGAGAAACTTTGATCCGGGAGGGCTAAATCCCCGGTCTAGATGCTGCATAAATATGACCACTTCTCCATCTTGAGGTTCAGGAGGGCACTCAGGGCCAGGGACTCACCAATGAATGACTTCCTTCTTGGCTAAAGCGCGAGTCAGAACATACCCGTTAAGCTGTTCTTGTTTGATCCGGGAAGGAACCCAATTGCAAGAAGCAAATTGTTTGGCCATTTTTTATGACAAGCCGTAAAGGAAGTTTGAATACCGAATCACGGTTCAAGATTGATGTGCATAAACCGGTGTTAAACCGGGGGATTAAATCAGAGCGTGTATGCACATTAAACCGGATATTGATGCTCAAGTCATGTTGGCGGTTTAAGTGAGGGCTAATGGTACCTGGCAGATTATGATTTTCTACAAAGTTAAACCGCCTATAAGTGGAAGAAGCAGAACTGAAATTCATTAAGTGCTGAGGAAACAGGTTTCACAAGATGGTATTATAATTTTGGATCTACCGCGGCCTAGTAAAGAAAATTTTCTGAACCCTAAAATGGCGACAGTGGAATAAAGAGGATCCAGATGGGATCTGTTCATGGTTCTAATGATACTACGGTCTGGCAAAACAAGATTGTAGCTTCGGTCGCAGAAGATAAAGGTTAGGTTGGTCTAGATTCAATGAGACAGTAAAGGAAAGCAAGGGCAAAGTAATAAAGCACGGACGAACACTGATGAACACAGTCAAGTGCTGAAACCCTAATGCAGATCTAGGGTTGAGGGAGAAGGGCTTATCGGATTCAGAGGAGCAGCGGAGGAGAGCCGTGGATCTCTGGTGCGTTCAGGGTAATGCAGCGGCCAGGGATGAGGCAGAGCTTCAAGGTTGACAGCGGCGGTGGAGCTGTCGGGCTTGAGCGGTGAGAGGAAGAAGAAGAAGTGCGGAAGGGGAAAGGTAAAGGACCCCAGAGCCTATTTATAAGGCGGATGGATGAAGCAGGCGAGTGCGAGAATCGAGGAGCCAAAGCGGTAAAATGGGCCCCAACCGTTGTCGGTGTCAAAACCGACGGATCTCGGGTAGGGGGAATGTCGGTGTCAAAACCGGCGGATCTCGGGTAGGGGGTCCCGATCTGTGCGTCTTAGGCTGATGGTAACAGGAAGCAAGGGACACAATGTTTACCCAGGTTCGGGCCCTCTCGATGGAGGTAAAACCCTACTTCCTGCTTGATTAATATTGATGATATGAGTAGTACAAGAGTAGATCTACCACGAGATCGTAGAGGCTAAACCCTAGAAGCTAGCCTATGATGATTATGATTGTAATTGTGATCGGCCTTCTAAGGACCAACCTCTCTGGTTTATATAGACATCGGAGAGGGCTAGGGTTTACACGGAGTCGGTTACAAGGAAGGAAATATAATATCTGGATCGCCAAGCTTGTCTTCCACGCCAAGGAGAGTCCCATCCGGACACGGGACGGAGTCTTGAGTCTTGTATCTTCACGCTCCAATAGTCCGGATGATGTATATAGTCCGGCTGTCTGGATACCCCCTAATCCAGGACTCCCTCAGTAGCCCCTGAACGAGGCTTCAATGACGATGAGTCCGGCGCGCAGTCTTGTTTTCGGCATTGCAAGGCGGGTTCCTTCTCTGAATACTCCAAAGCAATTATTGAACACTTAGACCATGCCCGGATCTGCGGGATGATCCTCACATACTATCATAGGGAACACAACATAAATCTAATCTGCTAGCAATCTTCGTACGTCGTGTCTTCGCATCGTGGCCCGGCCCAACACGAACCGGTATTCCTTGGCCCACCTCGACTTGCGTTGCGAGGCGGTTTTATTGGCACGCCCTGCCAAAGCAGAGATCATGTTCCTCTTATCACGGGACCTTCCATCAATATGGGCGTGTGCAACCCCACGACGACCGTTGGTATGACTCTGTGTGCTTTTAGATAAGTCTCAAGCGGTCATGCTGAGGACTCTTGATATTCACCCCCTTTATAAAGGGGCTGAGGCCTATACTTCTTTTCTACCACTCTTGCGCCCTTTCGCATCTCGAGTTCTAGCACCCGAAACCAAAACTCAAACAACCCAGATCCTCCAATATGTCTGGACCCAACTCTCAGGGCCGGTGGGTGGCCTCCTCGATCCAAGAGGAGGACATTGCGAGGCTTAGGGAGGTCGGATATCTGATCGCCGACATCCAGCACAGGCTTCCCGCTCCAGGGCAGGTCATCCCTACGCCGGAGCCCAACGAGAGCGTCGTGTTTGTTCCTCACTTCCTCCGCGGCTTGGGCCTCACCCTTGATCCCTTTGTGAGGGGGCTCATGTTCTATTATAGGTTAGATTTTCATGATCTAGCTCCGGACGCTATCCTCCATATCTCGTCGTTCATCATTGTGTGCGAGGCTTTTCTCCACGTCACTCCACACTTCGGCTTATGGCTCAAGACCTTCAATGTGAAGCCGAAGATGATCGAGGGGCAACATGTGGAGTGCGGAGGTGCTATAATAAGCAGGAACGCCGATGCCCCATGGCCAGAGGGTTCTTTGACTCTTTCCCAGAAGTGGCTGATGTATGGCAGCGGAGGTGGTTTTATGTCACAGCTCCCAAAGGCACAAAGTGGGTGGCCGCCCCCGAGTTCCGCTTGGGCCCTCCGTCACAATTGGCGTCATGGACCAACGTAGGACAGAGTTGGGGGCTCGCTGGTGATGTACCAATACTGCAGAGCCATATCCAGGAGCTACTTGAGAAGGACATTAACCTCGTCAGCATAATTCAAGTAATGCTAATCCGACGGATGTTGCCGTGCAAACGCCGGCCTCTCTGGATGTGGGAGTTCAATCCAGAGGGTCCGCGGACTATTAAGCACTTCTTTGTCCTGACGCTCGAAGGGATGCGTAAATTATTCTTCGAACCACAAGTAAAGTGTCCGGACACCACCGAGGATGCGGGCCTAAGCTGCTATCGCCTAGATGCCCAAGTGAGTAACCTTAAAGCCAGACACTTAGCTTTTATTTATCATAGTCATTATTCTGAAAACCCTCCTTGGCTAGGAATGGCTCAGCAAGGCAGAGAGAATCAGGTGTCCGACGCCACTTCCCGAAGGCTCGCCTAGTCCTACCATAGCCAAGATGCTTGGTCGGGTGCTTAGCAAGATGCCCTCAGGGAAAGACGAAGGAAAGGATAGTGAAGCCGAACTTCACACACTGCGCATCCGAACCGGGGGAATTACTTCCTCCCCAAAGGAGGATAGTCAAGGAGGGGAATCCAAGGTCTCCTCCCCACGCGGAAAGAAAAGGGCAGCCTCCGAAGACTTGGAGACGAAGATGCCTAAACAGGGGAAGAAAGCGTCGCCGGAGGGCTCTGCCCTGACGGGCATTACCACATCATGCCCGCCAATGGACCAGCCCTCAACCGAGCTGTGAGTTAATCGTTAATTCGAAAGTGCTACATTTCTCCGAGATCAATAATCCAGGATTCATTTTTGCAGCCCGGCCAGCAGCTCCTCTCAACAGAGTTCGTCTTTGGGGGACCTTCCTCCGGAGATGATGGAGAGCGAGACCCCACCCACCTCTCCGCCTCATGAGGCGGGCGACACCGAGGTGTCGTCACAGAGGAGTCCTGATCTGCCGAAGCCGGAAGCTAATACGTCAGCCGCCCTAAGCCCGGAGCATTCAGCTCCCACGGGGGGCGATGGGAAGGGTCTGACATAGTTCGGTGTCCGGCCGGACATACTGACGGGCCTTCTAGAGTGAGCTGCGCTCTTCGAGGAGCACCGCTCATTAATGAGCACGGTGCTCAAGAAAATTTCATCCGCCACAAGCGGTTTGAATGAAGCATTTACAAGCCTGCTTAGAGGTTTTGAGGTATGTAGTGAAAAATACACTATTTTTGGCTGTGAGGCACGCGCTAGGTGTGCTCCATATGGGTAGTACCCCCTGAGACTCTGGTTGCCCGCCCTAGGCAGCAAATGGGGGATCATATTGTGCAAGTAATGATTGCACTGTACATATGCGCAGATATCTAAGGATCCGGCAGCCGACCAGTCTGTTGAAGTTGCCGAACTAAGGAGGCAAATCAGATCTATTGATGTCGATATCGCGCTGGTGAACGAGCGGCTGAACGAGTCACAAGGTATGTGCTCCTTATTATGTTGTATAGGAAAATATGAGAGGGGCATAATATTAATGCGACATGTTTGGACTACAGATGGAGCTGCTGCAGTGGAAGCCCTGAGGGCGGAACTTGCCCAAGCCAAGGAGCAAGCTCGGGCTAGCAATGCGACTATCCTAAAGGCGGCCGAAGAGTTAAGGACCGAACAGGCTGCTCATCGCCAAAGCGAGGAAAAGATAGCCACAATGGCTGTGGAGCTGAAAAATGCCACCGACCGGTATGAGCTCCTTGAAAAGGAGAATCAGGTTAATTCGGCTGACCTGAACAAGGCACTTAATGCCACTAAGGAGATGCGGACCAAAGTCAGGGGTGTGTGGGAGGAGCTTCGACAGGCCGGTAAAATAGCGTCTGGGGGCTCCTACCTACTGCGGACGAAGTTTTTGGATCCGAAGTATGCTCCCTGGATGGGCGCTGGAGTCCTGCAGATGCGTATGCGGACTTGGCGAAGAGTACAGCCGATGTAGCCAAGTTTTTCGAGAATCAAGGTGATAAAGAAGTGGAGAAGCTTTTTTGGTCGCAATTCAATCCTCCTGCACGCCCGCTGCCGTTGAGTGAGAAGATGGCTGCCGTGGCGGAACTTCATAGGCTGTCCGGGCTCGCCATGCGGTCTGTAATAGACCATCTTTGGCCGAAGGAGCCGAAGCCGGACAATTACTTTGGTTTGGTGCAACAATTCCTCGGGGCCGTATCTCAGATCGACGCCATAAGAAGGTCGGCGTGCATAGAGGGTGCACGAATGGCTCTTGCCCGCGTTAAAGCATATTGGACAGATATGAAGGCCACTATTGTAGCGACCCAGAATCCGGCGGGAGACCAGGATCCGGCCGAGCACTACTTGGAGCAGGTAACAGAAGGTGCCCGCTTAATAGAGGCGCAGTGCTCGAAGAATGTGTTGTTCAAGTGACAAATCGAATCATTGTAAAAACAATGCTATTTTGATTACAAGGTGCTACGTCTCGAGCTTGCGTTGGTTTTCCCCGAAGAGGAGAGGATGATGCAGCACAGTAGCGTAAGTATTTCTCTCAGTTTTTGAGAACCAAGGCATCAATCCAGTAGGAGGTCACTCGCAAGTCCCTCGTACCTGCACAACACGATAGCAACTCCCAACCAACGCTTAGGGGTTGTCAATCCCTTCATGGTCACTTACGAGAGTGAGATCTGATAGAGATAATATTTTTGGTATTTTTGATAGATAGATGCAAAGTAAAAAGCAAAGGTAAAGTAAAAACAAAGCAAGTAAATAAAGTGATATAGATTGATATGATGAGAATAGACCCGGGGGCCATAGGTTTCACTAGTGGCTTCTCTCGAGAGCATAAGTATTCTACGGTGGGTGAACAAATTACTGTTGAGCAATTGACAGAATTGAGCATAGTTATGAGTATATCTAGGCGATGATCATGTATATAGGCATCATGTCCGAGACAAGTAGATCAAAACGATTCTGCATCTACTACTATTACTCCACTCATCGACCGCTATCCAGCATGCATCTAGAGTTTTAAGTAAAAACAGAGTAACGCCTTAAGCAAGATGACATGATGTAGAGGGATAAATTCATGCAATATGATAAAAACCCCATCTTGTTATCCTCAATGGCAACAATACAATACGTGCCTTGCAACTCTTTCTGTCACTGAGTAAGGACACCGCAAGATTGAACCCAAAGCCATGCACTTCTCCCATTGCAAGAACTACCAATCTAGTTGGCCAAACCAAACGGACAATTCGAAGAGACTTGCAAAGATAACTCAATCATACATAAAAGAATTCAGAGAAGAATCAAATATTTTCCATAGATAATACTGGATCATAAACCCACAATTCATCGGTCTCAACAAACACACCGCAAAAAGAACATTACATCGAATAGATCTCCACAAGAGAGGGGGAGAACATTGTATTGAGATCCAGAAAGAGAGAAGAAGCCATCTAGCTACTAGCTATGGACCCGAAGGTCTGAAGTAAACTAATCACACTTCATCGGAGGGGCCATGGTGATGATGTAGAAGCCCTCCGTGGTGGATGCCCCCTCCGGCGGAGCTCCAGAATAGGCCCCAAGATGGGATCTTGTGGATACAGAAGGTTGCGGCAGTGGAATTAGGTTTTTGGCTCCTTTTCGATCATACGGGGATACGTAGGTATATATAGGAGGAAGGAGTACATCGGTGGAGCTCCGAGGGGCCCACAAGGTAGGGGGGCGTGCCCAGGGGGGAGGGGTGCGCCCTCCACCCTCGTGACCGCCTCGTGGCTTTCTTGACGGAGGGTCCAAGTCTCTTGGATCTTATCTGATGAGAAAATCACGTTCCCAAAGGTTTCATTCCGTTTGGACTTCGTTTGATATTCTGTTTCTTCGAAACACTGAAAAGGGCAAAAAACAACAATTCTGGGCTGGGCCTCCGGTTAATAGGTTAGTGCCAAAAATAATATAAAAGTGGAAAATAAAGCCCAATATAGTCCAAAACAGTAGATAAAGTAGCATGGAGCAATAAAAAATTATAGATACGTTGGAGACGTATCACAAGGCTATATTTATACTTTTTGCATGAAAGTATTATTGTGTCTCCTGCGCGGCCGTTTTTATGTATATGTGTAATCCGAAAGTTAGCAGTCGTTGGCTTCAGCCCCCACGCATACAATGCGGGGGTGTTCGCGAAAAATAAATATGCATAATCACACTTGATCCAACGTCTTGGTCCATTAAGGAGGTGATCGCACGTCAAACTAGGCAACCGGACTATATAGCTGTAACACTTTCGCTTAGCCATGGGATTTTAACGGTGGGCTACTATGTAGCCCCTAGTACCTTCGCGTACATCCGAATACGGGCGCGTGTGTACATGATCGGGAAACGGTCCTTCATTAATGCGGAGGAATCCTAAAGATTCTGATAAGTCTTCGAGTGGTTGAACAGTCTCTCGCTGTATCATGACATTCAGTTTTCGGCTTTCTCTACTGAGGTGCTCGTCCGAAATAACCAGAGCACAATCGCAGTAGTTCTCCTTTGGCCGCCTTAGCCGATAAGAACGGAACATAAGGCGGCAAACCCAGGAGCCGGGCAAACCCAACATTTGACCAAAGACATGATTCGGAGCTGATGCATATAAGGCCAAACTTGTGACGCCGAACACTCCCGAAGGTATTCGGACTTTATAGCAAAAAATGGGCTGAAGAGCGCCCTTTCATTATAAACCATGTATTTCCAGGTATGTGCATCGGTCTGCCGTGGTGAAATGCCAATAACGGCAGTATCCTCTGTGGGTATAGTACCCATGGGATGTGTGAACAACAAGAGACAATATGAAAGGTTTACACAGGGGCTTAATCTAAAGAGAAACCTTTGAGTGGGGCCCTGCTGCACGTCTGCGCCTTTGTCTCCATTGCGCCGTTTCCTAGACCAACATCTCCAGTTTATATAGACACCTGAGAGGGCTAGGGTTTACACGGAGTCGGTTATAAGGAAGGAAATATAATATCTAGATCGCCAAGCTTGTCTTCCACACCAAGGAGAGTCCCATCCGGACACGGGACGGAGTCTTGAGTCTTGTATCTTCACGCTCCAATAGTCCGGATGATGTATATAGTCCGGCTGTCCGGATACCCCCTAATCCAGGACTCCCTCAGCTGTCGCCTCAATCTTCAGAAGATAATTAATGAAGGGAATATTTATAACCTTTTATAACAGAGATGACGTCGTGACGATTTACTGCAATTTCAGAAGATGACGTCATGGCGGTTTACCGAAGTATTACACGGAGAAGACATCATGGCAATTTACGAGGATCATAAGAAGATGTTCACGGAATTTTTCTAAGTATTGAAGATTGACATGAACAGGTTCAAATCAATCTGGGGCCTAATGTTGAGGATATAACTACTGAGTGTAAACCGCCCAGGAGGGGTCGGTTCATGCTCATCTATACTGAATCCCATGAAGACTAATAAGATGGCGTTTCACTGATAAAGCTTAGAGGCCCAGAGCCCAAAGGCGGATTAGGGCCCATAGTTGTAAACCGCCATGGTTTTATAAACTTGTATTGTAAGTTAGGAAAGGGAGAGACCGAGCTGGACACTTGTATGAGCCGGCCTCGGGACTCTGGAAACCGGCCAGGCGTCAACCTGTATATATAAAGGGACGACCCGGCGGCAGTTCAGGACAAGAAACAACAACTCGAGAGTCAGGCAAAGCATATTGGCTCCGTGGTCATTGAAACCCGAGCAATTCCATCACAACTAGACATAGGCTTTTACCTTCATTGTAAGGGGCCGAACTAGTATAAAACTCTCGTGTCCCTTGTCCGGTTTAACCCCTTCAAGCTAATCTCGTTGCGATGGCTCCACGACTAAGTCCTTCCGTTAGGACATCTGACGTGATATTTCCACGACAGCTTGTATATTCCAATGATGGGCTTCCTCAAAGTGCCCTAGATCTTCGTGAACAAGCAAGTTGGATGCACACCCACTTAGTTTCTTTTTGAGCTTTCATTCACTTATAGCTCTAGTGCATCCGTTGCATGGCAATCCCTACTCACTCACATTGATATATATTGATGGGCATCTCCATAGCCCGTCGATACGCCTAGTTGATGTGAGACTATCTTCTCCTTTTTTGTCTTCTCCGCAACTACCCTTCCGTTCCACCTATAGTGCTATATCCATGGCTCATGCTCATGTATTGCGTGAAGATTGAAAAATTTTGAGAACATCAAAAGTATGAAACAATTGCTTGGCTTGTCATCGGGGTTGTGCATGATTTAAATATTTTGTGTGATGAAGATAGAGCATAGCCAGACTATATGATTTTGTAGGGATAGCTTTCTTTGGCTATGTTATTTTGAGAAGACATGATTGGTTTGTTAGTATGCTTGAAGTATTATTGTTTTTGTGTCAATATTAAACTTTTGTGTTGAATCTTTCAGATCTAAACATTCATGCCACGATAAAGAAAATTAAATGGATAAATATGTTAGGTAGCATTCCACATCAAAAATTCTATTTTTATCATTTACCTACTCGAGGACGAGCATGAATTAAGCTTGGGGATGCTTGATACGTCTCCAACGTATCTATAATTTTTTATTATTCCATTCTATTGTATTATCTGTTTTGGATGTTTAATGGGCTTTAATATGCTATTTTATATTATTTTTGGGACTAACCTATTAACCGAGGGCCACTGCCAGTTTCTGTTATTTTTGCCTATTTTAGAGTTTTGCAGAAAAGGAATACCAAATGGAGTCCAAACGGAATGAAACCTTCGCGGTGATCTTTCTTGGACCGAAAGTAAACCGGAAGACTTGGAGATGAAGTCGGAGAGGCAATGAGGAGGCCATGAGGCAGGAGGGCACGCCTAGGGGGGTAGGCGCGCCCCCACCCTCATGGGCCCCTCATAGCTCCCCTGACCTAGTTCATTCGCCTATATATACTCTTATACCCTAAAAACATCAGGGGGAGCCACAAAACTTCGGGGAGCATGATACGTCTCCAACGTATCTACTTTTCCAAACACTTTTGCCCTTGTTTTGGACTATAACTTGCATGATTTGAATTAAACTAACCCGGACTGACGCTGTTTTCAGCAGAACTGCCATGATGTTGTTTTATGTGTAGAAAAGAAAAGTTCTCGGAATGTCCTGAAAATCCACGGAGGCACTTTTTGGAATTAATAAGAATTTCTGGGCAAAAGAAATACACCAGGGGGCCCAGGGCCTGTCCACGAGACAGGGGGGTGCGCCCCCTATCTCATGGGCCCCCTGGACCTCCACCGACCTCAACTCCAACTCCATATATTCACGTTCGGGGAGAAAAGAATCAAAGAGAAAGTTTCATCGCGTTTTATGACACAGAGCCGCCGCCAAGCCCTAATCTCTCTCGGGAGGGCTGATCTGGAGTCCGTTCGGGGCTCCGGAGAGGGGGATTCGTCACCGTCATCATCATCAACCATCCTCCATCACCAATTTCATGATGCTCACCATCCTGCATGAGTAATTCCATCGTAGGCTTGCTGGACGGTGATGGGTTGGATGAGATTACCATGTAATCAAGTTAGTTTTGTTAGGGTTTGATCCCTAGTATCCACTATGTTCTGAGATTGATGTTGCTATGACTTTGCTATGCTTAATGCTTGTCACTAGGGCCCGAGTGCCATGATTTCAGATCTGAACCTATTATGTTTTCATGAATATATGTGTGTTCTTGATCCTATCTTGCAAGTCTATAATCACCTATTATGTGTTATGATCCGACAACCCCGAAGTGACAATAATCGGGATACTTCTCAGTGATGACCGTAGTTTGAGGAGTTCATGTATTCACTATGTGCTAATGCTTTGTTTCAGTTCTCTATTAAAAGGAGGCCTTAATATCCCTTAGTTTCCGCTAGGACCCCGCTACCACGGGAGGGTAGGACAAAAGATGTCATGCAAGTTCTTTTCCATAAGCACGTATGACTATTTATGGAATACATGCCTACATTACATTGATGAACTGGAGCTAGCTCTGTGTCACCCTATGTTATAGCTATTACATGAGGAATCGCATCCGGCATAACTATCCATCACTGATCCATTGCCTACGAGCTTTTCATATATTGTTCTTCGCTTATTTACTTTTCCGTTGCTACTGTTACAACTGCTGCAAAAACCCAAAAACATTTATCTTTAGTTTTGCTACTGTCACCATTATTATCATACCACCTTTACTACTAAATACCTTGCTGCAGATACTAAGTTATCCATGTGTGGTTGAATTGACAACTCAACTGCTAATACTCAAGAATATTCTTTGGCTCCCCTTGTGTCGAATCAATAAATTTGGGTTGTACTTCACCCTCAAAAGTTGTTGCGATCCCCTACACTTGTGGGTTATCAAGACTAATTTCTGGCGCCGTTGCCGGGGAGCATAGCTCTATTCTCCGAGTCACTTGGGATTTATATCTGTTGATCACTATGAAGAACTTGAAAGACGCTAAAACCAAGATTTTGCCCTCAACTACGAGGGGAGGTAAGGAACTGTCATCTAGCTCTGCACTAGATTCTCCTTCCGTTATTAGTAGGCTTGCGACACCTAAACTTGCTACTGCTATGAATTCTGATATGTCGCATGTTATTGTTGATGCCACTTCTGCTATGCATGATGAAACTGCTTCTGTGCGTGATACTACTTTGCCATTAGGTGAATTTCTTGATGAACAACTTGCTAGAGTTAGGGGGAATGCAAATATTGAAGATGTTATTATTGATGATAGTGATGATTAAGGTTCTCCCAATGATTATGTATTGCATGTTGTTCCTAAGGGTTATGTCATGAATGAAGAAGCTGCTAGGGAAATCTTTGCTTGCAATGATAGATACGATTTTAAGAAATTATTAGCTAAATGGGAGCAGCAGTCTCTTAATGCTAGAATGAAACCCGACCCTGCTTTTGCTACTTCACCTATCTGTGTTACTGATAAGGATTATGAATTCTCTGTTGATCCTGAAATTATTACTTTAGTTGAATCTGATCCTTTTTATGGCCTTGAATCTGAAACTGTTATGGCACATCTTACCAAGTTGAATGATATAGCTACCCTGTTTACTAATGATGAGAAGTCTCGCTATTTTTATATCCTTAAGATATTTCTGTTCTCATTAAAGGGTGATGCTAAGACTTGGTATAATTCTCTTGCTCCTGGTTGTGTGCGTAGTCCCCAGGATATGATTTATTACTTCTCTGCTAAATATTTCCCTGCTCATAAGAAACAAGCTGCCTTGCGGGAAATATATAATTTTGTGCAAATCAAAGAAGAGAGTCTCCCACAAGCTTGGGGGAGGCTTCTCTGGTTACTTAATGCTTTGCCTGATCATCCTCTTAAGAAAAATGAAATACTTGATATCTTTTATAATGGACTAACCGATGCTTCCAAGGACTACTTGGATAGTTGTGTTGGTTGTGTTTTCAGGGAAAGAACAGTCGACGAAGCTGAAATATTATTGAATAATATGTTGACCAATGATAATAATTGGACTCTTCCTGAGCCAATTCCTGAAGCAATTCCTGAACCAATTGATCCAATTCCTGAGCCTATTCCTAAACCCACTCCGAAGAAGAGAGGTGTTTTATTTCTCAGTCCTGAAGATATGCAAGAGGCAAAGAAATCAATGAAAGAAAAAGGTATTAAAGCTGAAGATGTTAAGAATTTACCTCCTATTGAAGAAATTCATGGTCTTAATATACCACCTGTTGAAGAACCATATTGTCTTGATAACCCGACACAGGTACTAAAGGTAAATTCTCTCTATAGATATGATAAAGTTGAAATCCCCTCTACTAAATTTCATAGCCCATGCTTAGATGAATTTGATGACTTTGTGTCTAGACAAGAAGGTTTTAATGCTTATGTTGGTAGAGAGTTAAAGAATAATGCTTTTGAGATAGGACGTGCAAGTGATAATCTGGCTAGAGTTAAAGATGAACTTCACCTCGTTAACAAATATGCTTCTATGGTTGCTACTCAAGCTGAGCAAGTACTTAAAGCTCAAAATGATTTGCTTGAGGAATTAAATAATAAAAATGACTTTGCTATTAGAGTGGCTACTAGAACTGGTAGAATGACTCAGGAACCTTTGTATCCTGAAGGCCACCCTAAGAGAATCGAGCAAGATTCTCAGAGAAATAATTTAGAGGCACCTAGTTCTTCTAAAAAGAAGAAAAAGAAAAACGATAGGACTTTGCATGCTTCTAGTGAACCCACTGTAGACACACCTGAGAATCCCAATGATATTTCTATTTCTGATGCTGAAACTCAATCAGGTGATGAACATGAACCTAGTGATAATGTTAATGATAATGTTCATGTTGATGCTCAACCTAGCAAAAACAATGATGTAGAGATTGAACCTATTGTTGATCTTGATAACCCACAATCAAAGAATCAGCGTTATGATAAGAGAGATTTTGTTGCTAGGAAGCACGGTAAAGAAAGAGAACCATGGGTTCAGAAACCCATGCCCTTTCCTCCTAAACCATCCAAGTCAAAGGATGATGAGGATTTTGAGCGCTTTGCTGAAATGATTAGACCTATTTTCTTACGTATGCGTTTAACTGATATGCTGAAAGTAAATCCTGATGCTAAGTATATGAAGGATATCATTACAAACAAAAGAAAGATACCGGAAGCTGAAATTTCCACCATGCTTGCTAATTACACTTTTAAGGGTGGAATACCAAAGAAACTTGGAGATCCGGGGGTACCAACTATACCATGCTCTATTAAAAGAAATTATGTTAGAACTGCTTTATGTGATCTTGGAGCCGTTGTTAGTGTTATGCCTCTCTCTTTATATCATAGACTTGAATTGAATAAGTTGACACCTACTAAAATATCTTTGCAAATGGCTGATAAATCAACTGCTATACCTTTTGGTATTTGTGAGGATGTGCTTGTTGTGGTTGCAAATGTCACTATCTTAACAGACTTTGTTATTCTTGATATTCCCGAGGACGATAGTATGTCTATTTTCCTTGGTAGACCTTTTCTTAATACTGCAGGGGCTGTTATTGATTACAACAAAGGCAATGTCACTTTTCATGTTAATGGTAATGAGCATGCGGTACACTTTCCGAGGAAAAAATCTCAAGTTCATAGCATCAATTCTATTGGAAAAGTTCCAACTATCATTATTGGAGGTTTTGAATTTCCTTTCCCTACTGTCAAGAAAAAGTATGATATTCTTATTGTTGGGGATTTTCATATCCCCGTTGAGGTAACTTAGTGTTATTCAAAATTTCTCTGGTTCCGTGCTATTCGGAATGAGTTTGTTAACAAGACTTGATCAACCTTGTTAGTGGGTTCATTTTGACGATCACGAGATGGATGAAACTAGAAGGCAAAACCTTCTGTACCCTCTTTTTACTTTCTGTTATTTAGAATAAATAAAGCAAAAATACTATTATCCATCTGTTTTCTGAATTATCCGTGCATTAAAAAATAGTCCGAAAATAAAAGTGCTCCAAATGCCCTGCAAATTTAGTATGATTTTTTTTGGAATATTTGAGGATTTTAGGCACTAAAATCAATGCAGGAGGGGCAAGCACCAGGCCACGAGAGTGGAGGGCGCCCCCCTATAGGGCGCACCCCCCTATCTCGTGGGTCCCTAGTGGCCCCCCTCCAGTCATGCCAGCACCCACACACTTCATCTTCCACCCAAAAAAAATCCCCATCCAGCTCAAGCACGAGTTCTAGCTCATTTTGCTGCGATTCTCGATCTCCTTCTCAAAGCTCCATTCACAAAACTGCTTTGGGAGATTGTTGCTTGGTATGTGACTCCTCCATTGGTCCAATTAGTTTTTGTTCTAGTGCTTTATTCATTGCAAATTTTTGCTGCATAAGGTGACCATGTTCTTGAGCTAGCATGTTAAATTTTCGAGGTCCCAAGCAATTCCAATGCATGATATAGGCTCTAGGCACTTGTAGGAGTAGTTGCTATCAATCTTCTTTAGTTTTGTTCACTTTTATTTGGAAGTTACTAAAATTTCAGAAATTTTCAGAAAAAGAATTATGCTTAGAAGAATGTACCAAGGTTGTTCCTCGGCAAAGAAAGGGCCAAGGATTGCTATACGTGAGCAAGATGTTGAATTGCCGAGGGACGCAAATGTACGGGCTTGTGAGTGGCCATCCAATGATTTTATGGTCGAAGCGGGCTTCAAGGAGGAATTTGACGCGTATGTGCGTAATGCCGAGCTGGAGGACTTCTTACAAGATAGGTGTCTTTAGTACTATCAATTGACTGATTCCTTTGTGTGGAGGTTCCTATATAACTGTACGCGTAATACTCCTAGTGTCATGTTTGATATTTATGATACATCTTATACCATGGATTTAGAGGATTTCAAAACTGCTTGCAAACTCCCGCAGTGGGGTAATATTAGTGATCCTCACAAATCTAAATTTAGAGATTTTCTTGCTAGTATTACTGCGGGAGAATCTAGGGACATAGCAAAAGCTACCATAGGGAGCATTCATTTTCCGGCTACACATTATTTTGCTCTCTTTATTGGTAGATGCATTAACGGTAATGACGAAGCTTGTCACATGTGTGTCCCTGATCTGTGTGTCCTCAAGAGTGTTGTTTCAGGTTATAAAGGTTATAACTTGGGGGCAATAGTTGCACGTAGGTTGCAGAATAATAGTAGAAAGGGAGATTTATTTGGAGGAATTTATGCAACCCGTGTGGCTAATTATCTTAATATAGCCCCACGAGAGGGGGGATATGATTTTACCTCCTGTTTATTTGGATAAAGAAGCTATGTTTAATCATCATTTTCTTGAGAGGAATGAACAATTCCTCCATTATCGACTAATCTATGATAGATGCAACATTGTCCCTTTTACTCTTCTTGCTCCCTACCTTTTTGATTATCACGCAAAAGGAAGATATGTTGTTGTTGGAAATATGCCCTAGAGGCAATAATAAATAAGTTATTATTATATTTCCTTGTTCATGATAATTGTTTATTATCCATGCTATAATTGTATTGATAGGAAACTCAGATACATGTGTGCATACATAGACAACACCATGTCCCTAGTAAGCCTCTAATTGACTAGCTCGTTGATCAATAGATGGTTATGGTTTCCTGACCATGGACATTGGATGTCGTTGATAACGGGATCACATCATTAGGAGAATGATGTGATGGACAAGACCCAATCCTAAGCCTAGCACAAAGATCGTAGTTCGTATGCTAAAGCTTTTCTAATGTCAAGTATCATTTCCTTAGACCATGAGATTGTGCAACTCCCGGATACCATAGGAATGCTTTGGGTGTACCAAACGTCACAACGTAACTGGGTGGCTATAAAGGTGCACTACAGGTATCTCCGAAAGTGTCTGTTGGGTTGGCACGAATCGAGACTGGGATTTGTCACTCCGTGTAAACGGAGAGGTATCTCTGGGCCCACTCGGTAGGACATCATCATAATGTGCACAATGTGACCAAGGGGTTGATCACGGGATGATGTGTTACGGAACGAGTAAAGAGACTTGCCGGTAACGAGATTGAACAAGGTATCGGGATACCGACGATCGAATCTCGGGCAAGTACAATACCGCTAGACAAAGGGAATTGTATACGGGATCGATTGAGTCCTTGACATCGTGGTTCATCCGATGAGATCATCGTGGAACATGTGGGAGCCAACATGGGTATCCAGATCCCGCTGTTGGTTATTGACCGGAGAACGTCTCGGTCATGTCTGCATGGTTCCCGAACCCGTAGGGTCTACACACTTATGGTTCGATGACGCTAGGGTTATAAAGGAAGTTTGTATGTGGTTACCGAATGTTGTTCGGAGTCCCGGATGAGATCCCGGACGTCACGAGGAGTTCCGGAATGGTCCGGAGGTAAAGATTTATATATGGGAAGTCCTGTTTTGGTCACCGGAAAAGTTTTGGGTTTTATCGGTAACGTACCGGGACCACCGGGAGGGTCCCGGGGGTCCACCAAGTGGGGCCACCAGCCCCGGAGGGCTGCATGGGCCAAGTGTGGGAGGGGACCAGCCCCAGGTGGGCTGGTGCGCCCCCCCACAAGGGCCCAAGGCGCCTAGGGTTTGGGGAGGGGGTGCTTCCACCTAACTTGGGGGGCAAGTTTCCCCCCTCTCCCCCTTGGCCGCCACCCTTAGATGGGATTGGGGCTGCCGCACCCCTTGGGGTGGAAACCCTAGAGGGGGCGCACCCCCCTCCCTCTCCCCTATATATAGTTGAGGTCTTGAGGGCTGCCAACACATGAGTTTCTCCCTCTATTGGCGCAGCCCTACCTCTCTTACTCCTCCTCTCCCGTGGTGCTTGGCGAAGCCCTGCAGGATTGCCACGCTCCTCCACCACCACCACGCCGTTGTGCTGCTGCTGGACGGAGTCTTCCTCAACCTCTCCCTCTCTCCTTGCTGGATCAAGGCGTGGGAGACGTCACCGGGCTGTACGTGTGTTGAACGCGGAGGTGCCGTCCGTTCGGCACTAGGATCTCCGGTGATTTGGATCACGACGAGTACGACTCCTTCAACCCCGTTCTCTTGAACGCTTCCGCTTAGCGATCTACAAGGGTATGTAGATGCACTCTCATTCCCCTCGTTGCTGGTTTCTCCATAGATAGATCTTGGTGATCGTAGGAAAATTTTGAATTTCTGCTACGTTCCCCAACAGTGGCATCATGAGCTAGGTCTATTGCGTAGATTCTTTGCACGAGTAGAACACAAAGTAGTTGTGGGCGTTGATTTTGTTCAATATGCTTACCGTTACTAGTCCAATCTTGTTTCGACGGTATTGTGGGATGAAGCGGCCCGGACCGACCTTACACGTACACTTACGTGAGACAGGTTCCACCGACTGACATGCACTTGGTGCATAAGGTGGCTAGCGGGTGCCAGTCTCTCCCACTTTAGTCGGAACGGATTCGATGAAAAGGGTCCTTATGAAGGGTAAATAGCAATTGGCATATCACGTTGTGGTTTTGCGTAGGTAAGAAACGTTCTTGCTAGAAACCCATAGCAGCCACGTAAAACATGCAAACAACAATTAGAGGACGTCTAACTTGTTTTTGCAGGGTATGCTATGTGATGTGATATGGCCAAGAAGAATGTGATGAATGATATGTGATGTATGAGATTGATCATGTTCTTGTAATAGGAATCACGACTTGCATGTCGATGAGTATGACAACCGGCAGGAGCCATAGGAGTTGTCTTTATTTATTGTATGACCTGCGTGTCATTGAACAACGCCATGTAATTACTTTACTTTATTGCTAACCGGTAGCCATAGTAGTAGAAGTAATAAGTTGGCGAGACAACTTCATGGAGACACGATGATGGAGATCATGATGATGGAGATCATGGTGTCATGCCGGTGACGATGATGATCATGGAGCCCCGAAGATGGAGATCAAAAGGAGCAAAATGATATTGGCCATATCATGTCACTATTTGATTGCATGTGATGTTTATCATGTTTATGCATCTTATTTGCTTAGAACGACGGTAGTAAATAAGATGATCCCTCATTAAAATTTCAAGAAAGTGTTCCCCCTAACTGTGCACCGTTGCGAAAGTTCGTCGTTTCGAAGCACCACGTGATGATCGGGTGTGATAGATTCTTACGTTCACATACAACGGGTGTAAGCCAGATTTACACACGCGAAACACTTAGGTTAACTTGACGAGCCTAGCATGTACAGACATGGCCTCGGAACACAAGAGACCGAAAGGTCGAGCATGAGTCGTATAGTAGATACGATCAACATGAAGATGTTCACCGATGATGACTAGTCCGTCTCACGTGATGATCGGACACGGCCTAGTTGACTCGGATCATGTAATCACTTAGATGACTAGAGGGATGTCTATCTGAGTGGGAGTTCATGAAGATGAACTTAATTATCCTGAACATAGTCAAAAGATCTTTGCAAATTATGTCGTAAGCTCGCGCTTTAGTTCCACTGTTTAGATATGTTCCTAGAGAAAATATAGTTGAAAGTTGACAGTAGCGATTATGCGGACAGTAGAAAGCTTATGTCCTTAATGCACCGCTCAGTGTGCTGAACCCCAAACATCGTCTGTGGATGTTGCGAACATCGGACATACACGTTTTGATAACTACGTGATAGTTCAGTTAAACGGTTTAGAGTTGAGGCACCAAAGACGTTTTTCGAAACGTCGCGGAACATATGAGATGTTTCGAGGGCTGAAATTGGGATTTCAGGCTCGTGCCCACGTCAAGAGGTATAAGACCTCCGACGATTTTCTTAGCCTGCAAACTAAGGGAGAAAAGCTCAATCGTTGAGCTTGTGCTCAGATTGTCTGAGTGCAACAATCACTTGAATCGAGTGGGAGTTGATCTTCCAGATGAGATAGTGATGTTTCTCCAAAGTCATTGCCACCAAGCTGCTAGAGCTTCGTGATGAACTATAACATATCAGGGATAGATATGATGATCCTTGAGGTATTCACGATGTTTGACACCGCGAAAGTAGAAATCAAGAAGGAGCATCAATTGTTGATGGTTGGTGAAACCACTAGTTTCAAGAAGGGCAAGGGCAAGAAGGGATACTTCATGAAACGGCAAATCAGCTGCTGCTCTAGTGAAGAAACCCAAGGTTGAACCCAAACCCGAGACTAAGTGCTTCTGTGATAAGGGGAACAGTCACTAGAGCGAATTACCCTAGATACTTGGTAGATGAGAAGGCTGGCAAGGTCGATAGAAGTATATTGGATATACATTATGTTAATGTGTACTTTACTAGTACTCCTAGTAGCACCAGGGTATTAGATACCGGTTCGGTTGCTAAGTGTTAGTAACTCGAAATAAAAGAGCTACGGAATAAACGGAGACTAGCTAAAGGTGAGCTGACGATATGTGTTGGAAGTGTTTCCAAGTTTGATGTGATCAAACATCGCACGCTCCCTCTACCATCAAGATTAGTATTAAACCTGAATAATTGTCATTTGGTGTTTGCGTTGAGCATAGACATGATTGGATTATGTCTATCGCAATACGGTTATTCATTTAAGGAGAATAATGGTTACTCTATTTATTTGAATAATACCTTCAATGGTCTTGCACCTAAAGGAATGGTTTATTGAATCTCGATCGTAGTGATACACATTTTCATGCCAAAAGATATAAGATAGTAATGATAGTACCACTTACTTGTGGCACTGCCATGTAAGTCATATTGGTATAAAACGCATGAAGAAGCTCCATGTTGATGGATCTTTGGACTCACTCGTTTTTGAAAAGTTTGAGACATGCGAACCATGTCTATTGGTGTATACGCATGAAGAAACTCCATGCAGATGGATCGTTTGGACTCACTTGATTTTGAATCACTTGAGATATGCAAATCATACCACATGGGCAAGATGACTGAAAAGCCTCGTTTTCAGTAAGATGGAACAAGATAGCAACTTGTTGGAAGTAACACATTTTGATGTGTGCAGTCCAATGAGTGCTGAGGCATGCAGTGGATATCGTTATGTTCTTACTTCACAGATGATTTGAGTAGATACTGAGTATATTTACTTGATGAAACACAAGTCTGAATTATTGAATGGTTCAAGTAATTTCAGAGTGAAGTTGAAGATCATTGTGACAAGAGGATAAAATGTCTATGATATGATCATAGAGATGAGTATCTGAGTTACGAGCTTTGGCACGCAATTAAGACATTGTGGAAATTGTTTCACAATTAATACCGCCTGGAACACCATAGTGTGATGGTGTGTCCGAACATCATAGTTGCACCCTATTGGATATGGTGCGTACCATGATGTCTCTTATCGAATTACCACTATCGTTCATGGGTTAGGCATTAGAGACAACCGCACTCACTTTAAATAGGGCACCACGTAATTCCGTTGAGACGACACCGTTTGAACTGTGGTTTGGAGAAACCTAAGTTGTCGTTTCTTAAAGGTTTGGGGCTGCGACGCTTATGTGAAAAAGTTTCAGGTTGATAAGCTCGAACCCAAAGCGGATAAAATGCATCTTCATAGGACACCCAAAACAGTTGGGTATACCTCCTAATTCAGATCCGAAAGCAATAGGGATTGTTTCTTGAATCGGGTCCTTTCTCGAGGAAAGGTTTGTCTCGAGAATTGAGTGGGAGGATAGTGGAGACTTGATGAGGTTATTGAACCATCACTTCAACCAGTGTGTAGCAGGGCACAGGAAGTTGTTCCTGTGGCACCTACACCAATTGAAGTGGAAGCTTATGATATTGATCATGAAGCTTCGGATCAAGTCACTACCGAACCTCGTAGGACGACAAGGACGCGTACTGCTTCGGAGTGGTACGGTGATCCTGTCTTGAAGGTCATGTTGCTAGACAACAATGAACCTACGAGCTATGGAGAAGCGATGGTGGGCCCAAATTCCGACAAATGGTTAGGAAGCCATGAAATCCGAGATAGGATCCATGTATCAGAACAAAGCATGGACTTTGGTGGACTTGCCCGTTGATCGGCAAGCCATTGAGATAAATGGATCTTTAAGAAGAAGACGGACGTGGACGGTAATGTCACCGTCTATGAAGCTCGACTTGTGGCGAAGAGTTTTTCACAAGTTCAAGGAGTTGACTACGATGAGATTTTCTCATCCGTAGCGATGCTTAAAGTCCGTCGGAATCATGTTAGCACAAGCTGCATTTATGAAATCTGGCAGATGGATGTCAAAACGAGTTTCCTTACCAGTTTTCGTAAGGAAAGGTTGTATGTGATACAATCAGAAAGGTTTTGTCGATCCTAAGGATGCTAAAAGGTATGCTAGCTCCAGCGATCCTTCTAAGGACTGGAGTAAGCATCTCGGAGTTGGAATGTACGCTTTGATGAGATGATCAAAGATTTTGGGCTTATACAAAGTTTATGAGAAACTTGTATTTCCAAAGAAGTGAGTGGGAGCACTATAGAATTTCTGATGAGTATATGTTGTTGACATGTTGATGATCAGAAATGATGTAGAATTTTCTGTAAAGCATATAGGGTTATTTGAAAAGTGTTTTTCAATAGAAAACCTGGATTAAGCTACTTGAACATTGAGCATCAAGATCTATGAGGATAGATCAAAAACGCTTAATGGTACTTTCAAATGAGCATATACCTTGACATGATCTTGAAGGTGTTCAAGATGGATCAGTCAAAGAAGGAGTTCTTGCCTGAGATCTAAGGTATGAAGTTAAGACTTAAAGCTCGACCACGGCAGAAGAGAGAGAAAGGACGAATGTCGTCCCCTATGCTTCAGACGTAGGCTCTACAGTATGCTAAGTACCGCACCTGATGTGTGCCTTGCCACATGTCTGGCAAGAGGGTACAAAGGTGATCAAGGAGTGGATCACCAGATAGCGGTCAAAATTATCCTTAGAGGAATAAGGATTTGTTTCTCGATTATGGAGGTGATAAAGAGTTCGGCGTAAAGGGTTACGACGATGCAAGCTTTAACACATATCCGAATGACTCTGAGTAGCAAACCGGATACGTATAGTGGAGCGACCATTTGGAAAAGCTCCAAGTGGAGCGTGGAAGCAGCATTTACAATATGACCTAGAGATTTGCGAAGTGCATACGGATCTGAATGTTGCAGACCCGTTGACTAAAACTTCTCTCACAAGCAAAACATGATCAAACCCCAGAACTCATTGAGTCTTAATCACATGATGATGTGAACTAGTTTAGTGACACTAGTAAACTCTTTGGATGTTGGTCACATGGCGATGTGACCTGTGAGTGTTAATCACATAGCGATGTGAACTAGATTATTGACTCTAGTGCAAGTGGGAGACTGTTGGAAATATGCCCTAGAGGCAATAATAAATAAGTTATTATTATATTTCCTTGTTCATGATAATCGTTTATTATCCATGCTATAATTGTATTGATAGGAAACTCAGATACATGTGTGGATACATAGACAACACCATGTCCCTAGTAAGCCTCTAATTGACTAGCTCGTTGATCAATAGATGGTTACGGTTTCCTGACCATGGACATTGGATGTCGTTGATAACGGGATCACATCATTAGCAGAATGATGTGATGGACAAGACCCAATCCTAAGCCTAGCACAAAGATCGTAGTTCGTATGCTAAAGCTTTTCTAATGTCAAGTATCATTTCCTTAGACCATGAGATTGTGCAACTCCCGGATACCGTAGGAATGCTTTGGGTGTACCAAACGTCACAACGTAACTGGGTGGCTATAAAGGTGCACTACAGGTATCTCCGAAAGTGTCTGTTGGGTTGGCACGAATCGAGACTGGGATTTGTCACTCCGTGTAAACGGAGAGGTATCTCTGGGCCCACTCGGTAGGACATCATCATAATGTGCACAATGTGACCAAGGGGTTGATCACGGGATGATGTGTTACGGAACGAGTAAAGAGACTTGCCGGTAACGAGATTGAACAAGGTATCGGGATACCGACGATCGAATCTCGGGCAAGTACAATACCGCTAGACAAAGGGAATTGTATACGGGATCGATTGAGTCCTTGACATCGTGGTTCATCCGATGAGATCATCGTGGAACATGTGGGAGCCAACATGGGTATCCAGATCCCGCTGTTGGTTATTGACCGGAGAACGTCTCGGTCATGTCTACATGGTTCCCGAACCCGTAGGGTCTACACACTTAAGGTTCGATGACGCTAGGGTTATAAAGGAAGTTTGTATGTGGTTACCGAATGTTGTTCGGAGTCCCGGATGAGATCCCGGACGTCACGAGGTGTTCCGGAATGGTCCGGAGGTAAAGATTTATATATGGGAAGTCCTGTTTTGGTCACCGGAAAAGTTTCGGGTTTTTCCGGTAACGTACCGGGACCACCGGGAGGGTCTCGGGGGTCCACCAAGTGGGGCCACCGGCCCCGGAGGGCTGCATGGGCCAAGTGTGGGAGGGGACCAGCCCCAGGTGGGCTGGTGCGCCCCCCCACAAGGGCCCAAGGCGCCTAGGGTTTGGGGAGGGGGTGCTTCCACCTAACTTGGGGGGCAAGTTTCCCCCCTCTCCCCCCTTGGCCGCCACCCTTAGATGGGATTGGGGCTGCCGCACCCCTTGGGGTGGAAACCCTAGAGGGGGCGCACCCCCTCCCTCTCCCCTATATATAGTTGAGGTCTTGAGGGCTGCCAACACATGAGTTTCTCCCTCTATTGGCGCAGCCCTACCTCTCTTACTCCTCCTCTCCCGTGGTGCTTGGCGAAGCCCTGCAGGATTGCCACGCTCCTCCACCACCACCACGCCGTTGTGCTGCTGCTGGACGGAGTCTTCCTCAACCTCTCCCTCTCTCCTTGCTGGATCAAGGCGTGGGAGACGTCACCGGGCTGTACGTGTGTTGAACGCGGAGGTGCCGTCCGTTCGGCACTAGGATCTCCGGTGATTTGGATCACGACGAGTACGACTCCTTCAACCCCGTTCTCTTGAACGCTTCCGCTTAGCGATCTACAAGGGTATGTAGATGCACTCTCATTCCCCTCGTTGCTGGTTTCTCCATAGATAGATCTTGGTGATTCGTAGGAAAATTTTGAATTTATGCTACGTTCCCCAACAGTTGTCACCAGGGAGGAAGCAGCTGAATGCGACAGGGGAGTGGAGGCAGCTCGCCGACACGCTGCAGCTCAGAAGGCGGTTGCCGCTGCATCTCAGTACAACCCCGGTTTCACTTATGGATATCAGCCAGGCGATCCTTGGTACTAGACCAACTTAGGCCAAAAGCCTAAGCTTGGGGGAGTACGTATTTCTCACCGACTTTACATTCATGTTCACACAGTAGTCGTCGGTGCTCATACTCTTTCATTATATTATCCATGCTAGTTTAAATTTCTTTTTCTAGTTTTCTTCTTGTGTGCTTGATAATCCTTAAGAAAAAAAACAAAAAATCTAGTTAGTTTAATTTCCATGCTTGTAGTAGATTTAAAATGAAAACCCAAAAAGATTTCTAGTTCTTCTTCTTACTTGTTGGGAGCTTTCCCGTGTAAATAGTTTTATTTTATTTTCTTTCCTTTGGGGGTCGAGAAGACCATATTGAAAATGCTTACTGGCTCTCATATGCATGATTGTTTATTTAATTTAGAGCCCATATTACTTGTCTTCTCTTTTGAGTTGAATGCTTGCAGATTCCAGCTTAGTCCAATGCACGTGCACTCTTATTATTATACACATCATTCGGTCGTGCAAGTGAAAGGCAATAATGACGATATATGATGGACTTATTGGGATGAGAAAAGCTGGTATGAACTCGACCTCTCTTGTTTTTGTAAATATGATGAGTTCATCGTTTCCGAGTCAGCTATTATGAAGTAAACATATTTGCAATGACATTTAGAGATTATAGTTGCTTCTGCCATGCTTGATTAGCTATGAGTTATAATGGTTTACCTTGCGTGCCAACATGCTATTAGAATGATTATGATGTGGTATGATGGGATGGTATCCTCCTTTAAATGAATTGAGTGACTTGACTTGGCACATGTTCACACATGTAGTTGAATCAAATCAACATAGCCTTCACGATATTTATGTTCATGGTAGATTATATCCTACTCATGCTTGTACTCGGTGTAAATGAATTTTGATGCATGTTTATGACTGTTGTCGCTCTCTCAGTTGGTCGATTCCCAGTCTTTTGCTAACCTTCACCTGTACTAAGCGGGAATACTGCTTGTGCATCCAAACTCCTTAAACCCCAAAGTTGTTCCATATGAGTCCACCATATCTTCCTATATGCAGTATTTACCTTCCGTTCCAAGTAAATTTGTATGTGCCAAACTCCAAACCTTCAAATGAAATTCTGTTTTGTATGCTCGAGCAGCTCATGTTACAACTAGGGCTGCCTATATCTTCCATGCTAGGTGGGTTATTCTCATGAGGAGTGGACTCCGCTCCTCATTCACGAGAAAGGGCCGGTAACCGGGATGCCCAGTCCCATGATCCAAAAAGATCAAAGCAAATCAAAATAATTAAACAAAACTCCCCCAGGGCTGTTGTTAGTTGGAGGCACTCGTTGTTTCGAGCAAGCCATGGATTTATGCTTGTTGGTGGTTGGGGGAGTATAAACCTTTACCATTCTATTAGGGAACTGCCTATAATGCATGTAGCATGGAAGATACAGCCATCTCATAGTTGTTGCGTTGATAGTGAAAGTATGCCGCTCAAAATGTTATTCAATCTCTATTTTAAAATCGAGCTCTGGCACCTCTACAAATCCCTGCTTCCCTCTGCGAAGGGCCTATCTATTTACTTTTATGTTGAGTCATCACCCTTCTTATTAAAAAGCATTCGCTGGAGAGCACACTGTCATTTGCATTCATTACTATTGGTTTATATTGGGTATGACTTGACTGGATCTCTTTTACCATGAATTACAATGTTTAGTCAGTCCTTGATCTTTAAAGGTGCTCTGCATTTATGTTTTGCGGTCTCAGAAAGGGCTAGCGAGATACCATTTTGTTATATCATGTTATAATTATTTTGAGAAAGTGTTGTCATCCGAGTTTTATTATTATGGCTCGCTAGCTGATTATGCTATTGATATGAGTAATTATGAGACCTAGGTGTTATTGTTAGTATGGTTAGTTCATAGTATTTGCTGAACCTGAATGATGGCTTTTCATGTTTACAACAACAAGAGCAAACAGAGTTTGTAAAACTTTTTCTTTATCACTTTCAGTTTATCAACTGAATTGCTTGAGGACAAGCAAAGGTTTAAGCTTGGGGGAGTTGATAGGTCTCCAACGTATCTACTTTTCCAAACACTTTTGCCCTTGTTTTGGACTCTAACTTGCATGATTTGAATGAAACTAACCCGGACTGATGCTGTTTTCAGCAGAACTGCCATGATGTTGTTTTATGTGTAGAAAAGAAAAGTTCTCGGAATGTCCTGAAAATCCACGGAGGCACTTTTTGGAATTAATAAGAATTTCTGGGCAAAAGAAATACACCAGGGGGCCCAGGGCCTGTCCACGAGACAGGGGGCGCGCCCCCTATCTCGTGGCCCCCCTGGACCTCCACCGACCTCAACTCCAACTCCATATATTCACGTTCGGGGAGAAAAAAATCAGAGAGAAAGTTTCATCGCATTTTACGACACGAAGCCGCTGCCAAGCCCTAATCTCTCTCGGGAGGGCTGATCTGGAGTCCGTTCGGGGCTCCGGAGAGGGGGATTCGTCGCCGTCGTCATCATCAACCATCCTCCATCACCAATTTCATGATGCTCACCGTCGTGCGTGAGTAATTCCATCGTAGGCTTGCTGGACGGTGATGGGTTGGATGAGATTTACCATGTAATCAAGTTAGTTTTGTTAGGGTTTGATCCCTAGTATCCACTATGTTCTGAGATTGATGTTGCTATGACTTTGCTATGCTTAATGCTTGTCACTAGGGCCCGAGTGCCATGATTTCAGATCTGAACCTATTATGTTTTCATGAATATATGTGTGTTCTTGATCCTATCTTGCAAGTCTATAGTCACCTATTATGTGTTATGATCCGACAACCCTGAAGTGACAATAATCGGGATACTTCTCGGTGATGACCATAGTTTGAGGAGTTCATGTATTCACTATGTGCTAATGCTTTGTTCCAGTTCTCTATTAAAAGGAGGCCTTAATATCCCTTAGTTTCCGCTAGGACCCCGCTGCCACGGGAGGATAGGACAAAAGATGTCATGCAAGTTCTTTTCCATAAGCACGTATGACTATTTACGGAATACATGCCTACATTACATTGATGAACTGGAGCTAGCTCTATGTCACCCTATGTTATAGCTATTACATGAGGAATCACATCCGGCATAATTATCCATCACCGATCCATTGCCTACGAGCTTTTCATATATTGTTCTTCGCTTATGTACTTTTCCATTGCTACTGTTACAACTGCTACAAAAACCCAAAAACATTTATCTTTAGTTTTGCTACTGTCACCATTATTATCATACCACCTTTGCTACTAAATACCTTGCTGCAGATACTAAGTTATCCAGGTGTGGTTGAATTGAAAACTCAACTGTTAATACTCAAGAATATTCTTTGGCTCCCCTTGTGTCGAATCAATAAATTTGGGTTGTACTTCACCCTCGAAAGCTGTTGCGATCCCTTACACTTGTGGGTTATCAGAGCACAATAGATCGGGAGTTCCGCCGCCACAAGCCTCTATAGCCACCAAAAACCTCTCGGGAGCCTGTTCCGGCACCCTGCCGGAGGGGGAATCCATCACTGGTGGCCATCTTCGTCATCCCGGCGTTCTCCATGATGAGGAGGGAGTAGTTCACCCTCGGGGTTGAGGGTATGTACTAGTAGCTATGTGTTTGATCTCTCTCTCTCATGTTCTTAAGGTGATATGATCTTGATGTATCGCGAGCTTTGCTATTATAGTTGGATCTTATGATGTTTCTCCCCCTCTGCTCTCTTGTAATGGATTGAGTTTTCCCTTTGAAGTTATCTTATTGGATTGAGTCTTTAAGGATTTGAGAACACTTGATGTATGTCTTGCGTGGGATGCCCGTGGTGACAATGGGGTATTCTATTGATTCACTTGATGTATGTTTTGGTGATCAACTTGCGGGTTTCGTGACCTTGGGAATCTATGCATAGGGGTTGGCACACATTTTCGTCTTGACTCTCTGGTAGAAACTTTGGGGCACTCTTTGAAGTACTTTGTGTTGGTTGAATAGATGAATCTGAGATTGTGTGATGCATATCATATAATCATGCCCACGGATACTTGAGGTGACATTGGAGTATCTAGGTGACATTAGGGTCTTGGTTGATTTGTGTCTTAAAGTGTTATTCTAGTACGAACTCTATGATAGATCGAACGGAAATAATAGCTTCGTGTTATTTTACTACGGACTCTTGAATTGATCGATCAGAAAGGCTAACTTTGAGGTGATTTCGTACCCTACCATAATCTCTTCGTTTGTTCTCCGCTATTAGTGACTTTGGAGTGACTCTTTGTTGCATGTTGAGGGATAGTTATATGATCCAATTATGTTATTATTGTTGAGAGAACTTGCACTAGTGAAAGTATGAACCCTAGGCCTTGTTTCCTACCATTGCAATACCGTTCGTGCTCACTTTTACTATTAGTTACCTTGTTGTTTTTATAATTTCAGATTACAAAAACTTGTATCTACCATCCATATTGCACTTGTATCACCATCTCTTCACTGAACTAGTGCACCTATACAATTTACCATTGTATTGGGTCTGTTGGGGACACAAGAGACTCTTTGTTATTATGTTGCAGGGTTGTTTGAGAGAGACCATCTTCATCCTACGCCTCCCACGGATTGATAAACCTTAGGTCATCCACTTGAGGGAAATTTGCTACTGTCCTACAAACCTCTGCACTTGGAGGACCAACAATGTCTACAAGAAGAAGGTCGTGTAGTAGACATCAGCAGTGACATGGGACTTGCATATTTGATGTGATCTCAATTTGAATAAGTAGCCCCCAAGTGCCGGGTCATAAGCCTACAACGACTCGGGACTATTCCTTCCATTGTAGAATAAATCATATCCATTGATAAAATAATAGCCATTGCGCTAAAGCGACTTTGAAAACCTCAATCATAATATTGGTTATTGATAACCATAATAAAAATCTAGTCATGTTGGCTATTTGAGATCTGAATAATATAATCTTATCGGTTGATAAGTAAATCCGGTGTTTATATACCTGGCGGGTCTTGGCCGATGGCGACTTTAATGCGCATCCATTGTAATCCTAGATTTTTGTAACCCGGCAGCTTATAGCCTTTGTGACAATCAATAATTGATAACCCTTTTGTAACACCAATTTCAATTTTTGATGATGGGCTTGAACTTAATCATTTATATAAGTCATAGCTCTGCAAATCCTACAAAAAGTTTAAACAACATATGCCCTGGCGACTTAACATCAAAAGCCAGGGCGAGTAACAACCCAAACATAATATAGTCTTATGCAATTATAGAAAAAACTATAATTAAGGCCATTGAAGCCTAAACATACTGGCAACTTAAAATCAAAAGCCAGGGCGGGTTATCAAACCTTGCATATTCATACAACCAGGAAAACATACCTCTAGGATTGATTTATACTGCTGACTTACATTACCATACTCAGTGAAGGTAACAATCCAATGATTTATAAGCGCATGATTCCAATGGCGCAATTCAAAATATACTGGTGACTTAACGTCCAAAGCCAGGCCGGGTTAACAAACACCGGATAGATTCATATATGAACCATAAAGCAACATAGCGCTCATCGGTTTTCAACCATGTATTAACATGTCACAAGAGATGAACCTCAAAAAATGTTCAAATCAAATATAAATCAAAAGGCAAAAAACAAGGCTTTCATAGGTTGCCAAACCTGAAAATCAAGTGCTTTCAAAGGGCCGCACAGCCACTGAGTTAAACCTTCATGCAACCTTATAAGTCGGGCCTCACATGACCAATCGTCGTTTTAACTTTGACAAGTTCAGGGTCTGTATAAGATTGACTGTCAAAAGTACGGCGGGTCATTCCAGTCAATCTGGGCGGAGTGGCAGACTTAAAAAGGCATGATAACCCGGATTTTTAGGTGAATACACCTGGCTTCCAAGCCTGGCTTTTAAGCCTATTACAAGGGTCATAAAAACTCTTGTCCATTGAACAAAGAGCCCCCAAGTAACATTTTATTAAGGGCATACAAGCCGGATCAAGAGAGTAATCAAGGCTCTGCTCATTAAGCAGGTCACCCCCAAATGATATCAAAGCAGGGTATCTATGTTTGAGTTGTGCTTTGCAACAGACTCTCTTTGGTGCCTTTATCCTGGGTAATAAGCCCCCAAGTGTTTTGTAGCATGGCGTATAAGCCGGATCAAAGGGTAATCATAACTTTGCTCAATGAACAGGAAGCCCCCAAGTGACCAATGATATGATAAGCCAATAAGGCAGGATACCCATGTTTGAACCGCGCATCATGGCAGCAGGTTCTCTTTGGCAACCTTTAATTTTTTTGAGAACTCGAACTTGCAAGAGATTAATTCTTTTTGAACCAGAAATTCTTAAACCAGATATTGAGAGCTTCAAAGCTTGGTGAAAGACAGATTTCCCTTGAACCAGATCTTAAACCGGCATTCTTCATTTTGAGCTGGAAATTTTCTGACGGCCTTTAAATTTTCATCAATATAGCAGTAGCCTCCGGGACCAGGTTATCTTCCCTCCAATGACCCAAAGTTCTTGAATCTGCTCAAATTGGCAACATTTACTGAGTCATGTCATCATAGCCCCCGAGTCTCAAGATGACTCGAGGAGTTGGCTTGAGATTCTCCATACTTGACCGTAATATAAATCGGTATGTAGTTGAACAGTGAAACGCTGTAATATGTTGAAGCTTGGCGGGTTATAAAAGATCCCGTATGAGTTGATGTAGACCTGACTGTGAGAGATGGGCAGTAAAGACAACCACAACATTAGAGGCGACATAGACAAATTAGTTAGCCACCGCATTGTAAGTTGGTGTGGACAGGCGAGTTAACCCCATCGGTGCACGGACGGACGAGTCAATCGCAGGTGTGGTAAGCCATGCAGACGGCGAGTCAATCGGAGGCGAGGTCCCGGTGAGTTGATATTGCAAGCGGGCTGCCCGGGCGGCGGCTTGCGTACACCCGTTCAATAGGAAGTGAGCGCGAATGCCAGTGCATGATGATGCTAACACATACTCCGTGGGCACATCATGGCATGATGTCTACTACACAACCTTCTTCTTGTAGACGTTGTTGGGCCTGCAAGTGCACAGGTTTGTAGGACAGTAGCAAATTTCCCTTAAGTGGATGACCTAAGGTTTGTCAATCCGTAGGAGGCGTAGGATGAAGATGGTCTCTCTCAAGCAACCCTGCAACCAAATAACAAAGAGTCTCTTGTGTCCCTAACACACCCAATACAATGGTAAATTGTATAGGTGCACCAGTTCGGCGAAGAGATGGTGATACAAGTGCAAAATAGATAGTAGATATAGGTTTTTGTAATCTGAAATAATAAAAACAGCAAGGTAACGAGCGATAAAAGTGAGCGTAAACGGTATTGCAATGGTAGGAAACAAGGCCTAGGGTTCATACTTTCACTAGTGCAAGTTCTCTCAACAATAATAACATAGATAGATCATATAACAAGCCCTCAACATGCAACAAAGAGTCACTCCGAGACCACTAATAGCGGAGAACAAACATAGAGATTATGGTAGGGTACGAAACTACCTCAAAGTTATTCTTTTGGATCAATCTATAAAAGAGTTCGTACTAGAATAACACCTTAAGACACAAATCAACCAAAACCCTAATGTCACCTAGATACTCCATTGTCACCTCAAGTATCCGTGGGCATGATTATATGATATGCATCACACAATCTCAGATTCATCCAACCAACACAAAGTGCTACAAAGAGTGCCCCAAAGTTTCTACCGGAGAGTCAAGAACGTGTGCCAACCCCTATGCATAGGTTCCCAATGTCACGAAACCCACAAGTTGATCACCAAAACATACATCAAGTGGCACATGATATCCCATTGTCACCACAGATAATCACGGCAAGACATACATCAAGTGTTCTCATAAAAGACTGAATCCGATAAGATAACTTCAAAGGGGAAACTCAATTCATCACAAGAGAGTAGAGGGGGAGAAACATCATAAGATCCAACTACAATAGGAAAGCTCAGGATACATCATTGTGCCATAGAGGGAACACGAGAGAGAACACGAGAGAGAGAGATCAAACACATAGCTACTGGTACATACCCTCAGCCCCGAGGGTGAACTACTCCCTTGTCGTCATGGATAGCGCCAGGATGATGAAGATGGCCACCGGTGATGGGTTCCCCCTCCGGCAGGGTACCGAAATGGGATCCTGAGAGGTTTTTGGTGGCTACAGAGGCTTGCGGCAGCGGAACTCTCGATCTATCTTCTGTTCTGGAAGTTTTAGGGTATGTAGGTATATATGGGTGCAAGGGGTACGTCGGTGGACCTCCGGGGTGCTCACGAGGCAGGGGGCGCGCCCAGGGGGGTGCCCCCCACCCTCGTGGGCAGCCCGGGACTCCCCTGCCATGCACTCCAAGTCTATCAGGTTACTTTCCTTCCAAAAATAACTTCTCTAGTTGATTTTGTTCCGTTTTGACTCCGTCTGATATTCCTTTTCCTCGAAACACTGAAATAGGCATAAAACAGCAAATCTAGGCTGGGCCTCCGGTTAATAGGTTAGTCCCAAAAATAATATAAAAGTGGATAATAAAGCCCAATATTGCCTAAAACAGTAGATAAAGTAGCATGGAGCAATAAAAATTATAGATACGTTGGAGACGTATCAGGCATCCCCAAGCTTAATTCCTGCTCGTCCTCGAGTAGGTAAATGATAAAAAAGAATTTTTGATGCGGAGTGATACTTTGGCATAATTTCAACGTAAATCTTCTTAATTGTGGCATGAATATTCAGATCCGAAAGATTCAAGACAAAAGTTCATATTGACATAAAAGTAATAATACTTCAAGCATACTAATCAAAGCAATCATGTCTTCTCAAAATAACATGGCTAAAGAAAGTTATCCCTACAAAATCATATAGTCTGGCTGTTGCTCTATCTTCATCACACAAAGTATTTAATCATGCACAACCCCGATGACATGCCAAGCAATTGTTTCATACTTTAGTAATATCAAAACTCTTTCAATTTTCACGCAATACATGAGCGTGAGCCATGGACATAGCACTATAGGTGGAATAGAATGGTGGTTGTGGAGAAGACAAAAAGGAGAAGATAGTCTCACATCAACTAGGCGTATCAACGGGCTATGGAGATGCCCATTAATAGATATCAATGTGAGTGAGTAGGGATTGCCATGCAACGGATGCACTAGAGCTATAAGTATATGAAAGCTCAACAAAAGAAACTAAGTGGGTGTGCATCCAACTTGCTTGCTCACGAAGACCTAGGGCACTTTTGAGGAAGCCTGTCATTGGAATATACAAGCCAAGTTCTATAATGAAAAATTTCCACTAGTATATGAAAGTGACAACATATGAGACTCTCTTATTATGAAGATCATGGTGCTACTTTGAAGCACAAGTGTGGTAAAAGGATAGTAGCATTGTCCCTTCTCTCTTTTTCTCTCATTTTTTTATTTTTGTTTGGGCCTTTTCTCTTTTTTTATGGCCTCTTTTTTTTTTGTCCGGAGTCTCATCCCGACTTATGGGGGAATCATAGTCTCCATCATCCTTTCCTCACTAGGACAATGCTCTAATAATGATGATCATCACACTTTTATTTTTCTTACAACTCAACAATTACAACTCGATACTTAGAACAAAATATGACTCTATATGAATGCCTCCGGCGGTGTACAGGGATATGCAATGAATCAAGAGCGACATGTATGAAAATTATGAAGGTGGCCTTGCCACAAATACAATGTCAACTACATGTTCAAGCAAAAAGCATTATGACAATGATGGAGCGTGTCATAATAAACGGAACGGTGGAAAGTTGCATGGCAATATATCTCGGAATGGCTATGGAAATGCCATAATAGGTAGGTATGGTGGCTGTTTTGAGGAAGGTATATTGTGGGTGTATGATACCGGCGAAAAGTACGTGGTATTAAAGAGGCTAGAAAAGGCGGAAAGGTGAGAGTGCGTATAATCCATGGACTCAACATTAGTCATAAAGAACTCATATACTTATTGCAAAAATTTAGAAGTCATCAAAAACCAAAGCACTATGCGCATGCTCCTAGGGGGATAGATTGGTAGGAAAAGACCATCGCTCGTCCCCGACCGCCACTCATATGGAAGACAATCAATAAATAAAATTGTGCTCCAACTTCATCACAAAGCGGTTCACCATACATGCATGCTACGGGAATTGCTAACTTCAACACAAGCATTCTTTAAATTCATAATCACCCAACTAGCATGACTTTAATATCACTACCTCCATATCTCAAAACAATTATCAAGCATCAAACTTATCTTAGTATTCAACACACTCAAAAGAAAGTTTCACATATCTTGAATACCAAGTATATTAATGTTAAGCAAATTACCATGCTATTAGCGACTCTCAAAATAATCTAAGTGAAGCATGAGAGATCAATAGTTTCTTTAAAACAAATCCACCATCGTTCTCTAAAAGATCTAAGTGAAGCACTAGAGCAAAAATTATCACGCTCAAAAGATATAAGTGAAGCACTATGAGCAATAACAAAGACTACTCCGAAAGATATAAGTGAAGATCAATGAGTAGTCGAATAATTATGCAACTATGTGAAGACTCTCCCATTTAATAATTTCAGATCTTGATACTTTATTCAAACAGCAAGCAAAGCTAAATAAAACTACATTGCAAGGATAGCACAACTCGTGTGAAGAAGCAAAAACTTAGGCTCAACCGATACTAACCGATAGTTGTTGAAGAAGAAAGGTGGGATGCCTACCGGGGCATCCCCAAGCTTAGATGCTTGAGACTTCTTGAAATATTATCTTGGGGTTCCTTGGGCATCCCCAAGCTTGAACTTTTGTGTCTCCTTAATTCCTCTCATATCATGGTTTCTCTTTTTATCAAAAGCTTCATTCACAACAAACTCAACAAGAACTCGTGAGATAGGTTAGTATAAACCAATGCAAAACCTTATCATTTTCTACTGTAACAAATCACTAAAATTATTATTCAACATTGCATACTAAATGCCTCTGTATATTTAATACTCCTATCCTCAAATAGAACCATTAAACAAGCAAACATATGCAAACAATGCAACTATAACAGCAATCTGCCAAAACAGTACAGTCTGTAAAGAATGCAAGAGTATCAATACTTCCCTGATCCGAAAAATTATGAACTAAAATTCCCACTGTAATAAATTTATCAGAGCTCAATATGCAAAAAGATTCAACGTTAGGCCATGCTCTGACTTTTCTAGGGAATTTTTGCAACAGCGGTAAACTTTCTGTTTTCAAACAGCAACATGCAAACTAGCAAAATAAGCAGGGCAAAGGCTATCCTTGACATTTTTATTGAAACTAAAGGTGCAAAAAATTATTCTAACTAACAGCAAGAAAAGAAATTAACAAAATAAAATGACACTCCAAGCAAAACACATATCATGTGGTGAATAAAAATATAGCTCCAAGTAAAGTTACCGATGAACGAAGATGAAAGAGGGGATGCCTTCCGGGGCATCCCCAAGCTTAGGCTCTTGGTTGTCCTTGAATATTACCTTGGGGTGCCTTGGTAATCCCCAAGCTTAGGCTCTTTACACTCCTTATTCCATAGTCCATTGAATCTTTACCCAAAACTTGAAAACTTCAACCACACAAAACTCAAAACAAAACTCGTACGCTCCGTTAGTATAAGAAAATAAAACCACCACTTAGGTAATGTAATAAACTCATTCTAAATTCATATTGGTGTAATATCTACTTTACTCAAACTTATCTATGGTTCATACCCTCCGATACTACTCATAGATTCATCAAAATAAGCAAACAACACATAGAAAACAGAATCTGTCAAAAACAGAACAGTCTGTAGTAATCTGTATCAAATGTATACTTATGGAACCCCCAAAATTATGAAATAAATTTATGGACCTGGGAAATTTGTCTATTAATCATCTGCAAAAATAATCAACCTAAAACCACTCTCCAGTAAAAAATGGCAGCTAATCTCGTGAGCGCTAAAGTTTCTGTTTTTCACAGCAAGATCACATAAACTTCACCCAAGTCTTCCCAAAGGTTCTACTTTCCACTTTATTGAAACAAAAGCTATAAAACATGATTACTACAGTATCATAATCATGTGGACACACAAAAACAGTAAGGATAAATATTGGGTTGTCTCCCAACAAGCGCTTTTCTTTAATGCCTTTCTAGCTAGGCATGATGATGGCAATGATGCTCACAAAAAAGATAAGAATTGAAACATAACGGAAGCATCATGAAGCATATGACTAGCACATTTAAGTATAACCCACTTCCTATGAATAGGGATTTTGTGAGCAAACAACTTATGGGAACAATAATCAGCTAGCATAGGAAGGTAAAACAAGCATAGCTTCAAGATTTTAAGCACATAGAGAGGAAACTTGACATTATTGCAATTCCTACAAGCATATGTTCCTCTCTCATAATAATTTTCAGTAGCATCATGAATGAATTCAACAATATAACCAGCACCTAAAGCATTCTTTTCATGATCTACAAGCATAGAAAATCTACTACTCTCAACATAAGCAAATTTCTTCTCATGAATAGTAGTAGGAGCAAACTCAACAAAATAACTATCATGTGATTGAAAATTAAGATCAAGATGACATGTTTCATGGTTATCATTATTCTTTAAAGCATACGTGTCATCACAATAATCATCATAGATAGGAGGCATGCTTTCATCATAGTAAATCTGCTCATCAAAGCTTGGGGGACAAAAAATATCATCTTCATCAAACATAGCTTCCCCAAGCTTGTGGCTTTGAATATCATTAGCATCATGGATATTCAAGGAATTCATACTAACAACATTGCAATCATGCTCATCATTCAAATATTTCATGCCAAGTATTCTATGTAATTCATACTAACAACATTATCCTTTCCATCATACTCATGAAAGATATTAAAAAGGTGAAGCGTATGAGACAAACTCAACTCCATTTTTTAAATTTTCTTTTATAAACTAGACTAGTGCTAAAACAAGAAACAAAAAGATTCGATTGCAAGATCTAAAGATATACCTTCAAGCACTCACCTCCCCGGCAACGGCGCCAGAAACTGCTTGATGTCTACTACACAACCTTCTTCTTGTAGGCATTGTTGGGCCTGCAAGTGCACATGTTTGTAGAACAGTAGCAAATTTCCCTCAAGTGGATGACCTAAGGTTTATCAATCCGTAGGAGGCATAGGATGAAGATGGTCTCTCTCAAGCAACCCTGCAACCAAATAACAAAGAGTCTCTTGTGTCCCCAACACACCCAATACAATGATAAATTGTACAGGTGCACTAGTTCGGCGAAGAGATGGTGATACAAGTGCAAAATAGATAGTAGATATAGGTTTTTGTAATCTGAAATAATAAAAATAGCAAGGTAACGAGCGATAAAAGTGAGCGTAAATGGTATTGCAATGGTAGGAAACAAGGCCTAGGGTTCATACTTTCACTAGTGCAAGTTCTCTCAACAATAATAACATAGATAGATCATATAACAAGCCCTCAACATGCAACAAAGAGTCACTCCGAGACCACTAATAGCGGAGAACAAACGTAGAGATTATGGTAGGGTACGAAACCACCTCAAAGTTATTCTTTCGGATCGATCTATAAAAGAGTTCGTACTAGAATAACACCTTAAGACACAAATCAACCAAAACCCTAATGTAACCTAGATACTCCATTGTCACCTCAAGTATCCGTGGGCATGATTATACGATATGCATCACACAATCTCAGATTCATCCAACCAACACAAAGTACTTCAAAGAGTGCCCCAAAGTTTCTACCGGAGAGTCAAGAACGTGTGCCAACCCCTATGCATAGGTTCCCAATGTCACAAAACCCGCAAGTTGATCACCAAAACATACATCAAGTGGCACATGATATCCCATTGTCACCACAGATAATCACGGCAAGACATACATAAAGTGTTCTCATAAAAGACTCAATTCGATAAGATAACTTCAAAGGGGAAACTCAATTCATCACAAGAGAGTAGAGGGGGAGAAACATCATAAGATCCAACTACAATAGCAAAGCTCGGGATACATCAAGATCGTGCCATAGAGGGAACACGAGAGAGAACACGAGAGAGAGAGAGAGATCAAACACGTAGCTACTGGTACATACCCTCAGCCCCAAGGGTGAACTACTCCCTCCTCGTCATGGATAGCGCCAGGATGATGAAGATGGCTACCGGTGATGGGTTCCCCCTCCAGCAGGGTACCGGAACGGGCTCCCAAGAGGTTTTTGGTGGCTACAGAGGCTTGCTGCGGCGGAACTCCCAATCTATCTTCTGTTTTGGAAGTTTTAGGGTACGTAGGTATATATGGGTGCAAGGGGTACGTCGGTGGACCTCCGGGGTGCTCACGAGGCAGGGGGGCGCGCCCAGGGGGGGCACCCCCACCCTCGTGGGCAGCCTGGGACTCCCCTGACGTGCACTCCAAATCTATTAGGTTGCTTTCCTTCCAAAAATAACTTCTCCAGTTGATTTCGTTCCGTTTTGACTCCGTCTGATATTCCTTTTCCTCGAAACACTGAAATAGGCATAAAACAGCAAATCTGGGCTGGCCCTCCGGTTAATAGGTTAGTCCCAAAAATAATATAAAAGTGGATAATAAAGCCCAATATTGCCTAAAACAGTAGATAAAGTAGCATGGAGCAATCAAAAATTATAGATACGTTGGAGACGTATCATGGCACCACCTTTGCAATGAATCATTGTCCTGCACATAAAAACATACAGACCAAAGCGATTGTTCTTTGACTAAAAACAATAGGCGCTAATAAAGTAAACTTAGATGGAGATCACCTGATTCATCTAGATGATAGATGAAGTCATACATTCCATCCATAGATCACCTCCAATAATTTCAACAGTGAGTTTAACCATTTGCCCAAGTCCACAATGGAGGCGGCGTGCCATAGCGGTGAAAATGGCTCGAGGCGAGCCCGTGGATGATGAAGTAGAGGCGGCTCCCAACAGACGTGCGGTGACTCGGAACAATGTCGGTCGGGGGTGGCTTAGCGCAATGTCATAGCGGCCACAACAAAGGCAGCAGCTTGAAGTCGGCCACTTTTTTTACATACCCACATGGGCAAGCCACCACGCCAACTGAATAGCATCAGCTGGTAAGGCGCAGGGGCCCCTCGAGGAGGGGAGGGTTAGGCAGACGCGACTGCGGCCGGCGGCTTCATGGCGGCGATTTGCAACATGTCACATTGGAGGTGGAGGCATTTTGGCGGCTCACAGCAAAACCGCGACAACAACTTGGTAGGAGCAAAGGCGGCTTGCCGTCACAGACGAGGCCACGACAACGTTGGTGGCAACCTCTCCTTAAGTTTGAAAACCGTGCATGGAGCTTTGCACATAGCAGCAATACTGATGGTAGTAGTTGTAAAACCAGAAATTTCGTTGGGGCAATCTGACCACATCAATCTCTCTCATCAATCTGACCGCATCAATATTGTAAACTCCCTGGATAGAAGCAAAGGCCGCTACGGCGGCTCTTCCACAGTAGACCACATCGGAGGCAGCGCTCGGTGAGGCAGTGCTTAGAGCTGCAGGTCAGAGGCAGGTGAGGCATAGGCGGCTTGGAACAATCAAACCAGAAACAAGACAGAATGGCGCTACGGGTGAATCGCCGACGGTGGCTGAGGCAAGCGGAGACGGTCGTAGGAGGGAGAGGCGACTCGGGATATAAAAAGCACCAACTTGCACATCCCTCTCCTGGTCGTGGTGATTTTGACTAATTCACATCCAAGTCCGCTAAATCATGGAGACTTTGACAAAACCATCTCACGATTTGCTCATGTGATGTTGTACTCCAGTAGTACTATCCAAATCACGTACTAGTAGTGTTTTGTTAAATAATACTCCAACCTGGCAGATCGTTTCTTTTTTCCTTTGGACTATTTTGACGTGGAAATAGCATGCAACCATACTGGTTAATCCCCTTAGGACTTGAAGTTGTACATGGACGAGAAGACATGGCCGAGTTGATGTTGCTTTTCGGCGGCTCGGTCAGATGGCAGACGACATTGGCGGCTTGGAAGCATCTCGGAGACGACAAAGATGACTCGGAACCGATCTGAGGCCACGAGAACGACTCGGAGTCTTCCTGTAGAGGTGACGACGGCGCCCAACGGCTCGAGGTGAGGCCGAGTGAAGGCGGCGGCTTTCGATTGTAGAAGTGGCGATGGAAGCGGGTGGGTTTGAACCGAAGAAGTGGTGGGTCGTCGATGTTGCTGACGAGTTGTGGAGTCTGTGCTACTTAATGCCTCATGTATTGCATTGACTGTAACTTCATGTACGATACTGATGAAACACAAGTTCAAACTTCTGTTGATCCGGCGACTTGCGGCAACAACCGATCGTGACCCTAATTTTCCTTAAACTTAAAACCTCACACATCGTAAATCTGAACTGATAAACTTAAGGCACATGATAATCCTTCAAAGCCGGCTCTTCTTCATCCAGAAACTTGCAAACTTCTCGATCCCCGGAGAGATCCCTCCAAGAACTCATCACCACCGTGCGCCTGGCCCCACGGTGGGCGCCTACTATCGTGGATTTGTCATGGCAGATGTGCTAGTGTGAGGACTTAGTCGTGAGGCTAACGCATCTATGTGGTAGCTTGACAGGGGTTGATCGGGATGAGAGACACGAGGCGGATCAACACACAAGACAAGGATTTAGACAGCTTCGGCCCCCGGGAAACATCATCTGGTAATATCTCTACATGTTGTTTGTGGCTAGGTCTCATTATGCTCATGAGGGAGTCGTCGCATAAAACGGCTCTCCTAATTGTGTCTAGCCTTAAGATTCTTCGCCCCCTCTTGGGGTGCCCTGCCCCTCCTTATATAAGTTAGAGGGGCGGCTTAAATGTGGAGTCCTAGTAAGACTAGGACTATTCTATAACAAGCAGAATCCTAGTCTTGCCCCCTTAAGGGAAAACTCCTTATGCCTTTCCTCGTAAACCAGCCCACCATAGCATGAGCCGTCCTTCTGGGCCTTGGGCCTTGTCATCTATTTGACCCGCCCGCCGGGTCACTAGTGAGTCGCCAAGCTCCAGCCGGGTCATACATCCGGTGGGTTACACCGCAAGGTATATCCCTGACGGTACCCGTGAGATCCCATCTTAGGGCCTTTTCTGACGATCTGTCGGAGGAGGATTTGATCACGGAGGGCTTCTAGATCAACACCATTACCTCTCCGATGAAGCGTGAGTAGTTTACCACAAACCTTCGGGTCCATAGTTATTAGCTAGATGGCTTCTTCTCTATCTTTGATTCTCAATACCATGTTCTCCTCGATGTTCTTGGAGATCTATTCGTTGTAATACTCTTTTGCAGTGTGCTTGTCGAGATCCGATGAATTGTGGATTTATGAACAAGATTATCTATGAATATTATTTGGTTCTTATCTGAATTCTTATATGCATGATTTGATATCTTTGCAAGTCTCTTCGAATTATCGGTTTAGTTTGGCCTACTAGATTGATCTTTCTTGCAACGGGAGAAGTGCTTAGCTTTGGGTTCAATCTTGCGGTGTCCTTTCCCAGTGACAGTAGGGGCAGCAAGGCATGTGTTGTATTGTTGCCATCGAGGATAACAAGATGGGGTTTTCATCATATTGCTTGAGTTAATTCCTCTACATCATGTCATCTTGCTTAATGCGTTACTCCGTTCTTTATGAACTTAATACTCTAGATGCATGCTGGATAGCGGTCGATGTGTGGAGTAATAGTAGTAGATGTAGGCAGGAGTCGGTCTACTTGATACGGAGGTGAGGCCTATGTTCATGATCATTGCCTTAGATGTCATCATAATTATGTGCTTTTCTATCAATTGCTCGGCAGTAATTTGTTCACCCACCGTAATATATGCTATCACGAGAGAAGCCACTAGTGAAACCTATGGCCCCCGGGTTTTCCATTATATTGAATCTTGTTTACATCTTGCTAGTTTCCTATCTATTATTTTTCAATCTTTACTTTCCAATCTATAAACCAAAATATACCAAAAATATTTACTTTACCATTTATCTATCTATCATATCTCACTTTTGTGAGTGACCGTGAAGGGATTGACAACCCCTTTATCGCGTTGGTTTCAAGTTCTTGATTGTTTGTGCAGGTATTCGGTGACTTGTGCATCGTCTCCTACTGGATTGATACCTTGGTTCTGAAAACTGAGGGAAATACTTACGCTACTTTGCTACATCACCCTTTCCTCTTCAAGGGAAAACTAACGCAAGCTCAAGAGGTAGGAGGGGGCCCACGGAGAGTCCACGAGGCAGGGGGCGCGCCCTAGGGGGGTGCCCTCCACCATCGTGGGGCCCAGGAGACTCCCCTCCGGTAACTCTTCGTTCCGGTATTCTTTATATTTTCCAAAAAAAATCTTCGTTGATTTTCAGCGCATTTTGAGAACTTTTCTTTCTGCACATAGACAACACCACGGTAGTTCTACTGAAAACAGCGTCAGTCCGGGTTAGTTCTAACCAAATCATACCAAAATCATGTAAAAATATTACAAACATGACATGAATACATCAAAAATTATAGATACGTTGGAGACGTATCAATTCACCGCATGAGAGAATTGCTTAAAGATGTGATGTGAGGCAGGGGCCTGAGCACCACCTAGGATGCAGGCAATCACACGAGGCTCCTGGAAGCCCCGAGCCCCATCATCATGTTGGTTGTCGTCATTTCTCCTTGGTGCTGGCGCAGCGGAGGGAGACCAGCATTTCCCTGAGGACGGTCTGATATGGGGCTAACCCGGTGTAGGCCGATCTTTCACGTTTGGAGTGGGATCCCTCGAAGAACACGAAATACACGGGGAAGAACGGGGAGAAATCACAAGGGGAAACACTCAAGAACAAGTCCAATCACACATCCACTAGATAATCAAACACACAACATCTACAAGGTACATGAACAACAAAGGGAAAGATACAAGGTAAAGTTCATCTCCAAGAGGAGGCCTTGATGGTATCCTATACGGATCTTCTCGCAAGGGGGTCTTGATGATATCCCACAGGATCTTCTCACATGGAGGTCTTGAACTCCATGGGAGTGGTAGTCTCTCTCTCTCAAGAGTAGAGGTAGGAGCAAAGCTCACCTAAGAATGAGCTATCATATTTTCTAACCCTAACTAGGAGGAGGGGTAGTCTATATATAGTCCAAGCCACGAAGGGGTAAGTGGGAAAGGAAGATACATGGGTCTCGGGCCCTGTCCATGCGCGCAGGCAGGTGTCGGATGTCCGGCTGGGTGCCAGATGTCTGGCCGTTCGCAGGGAGTCGGATGTCCGGGCTTGCGGGCTGGATGTCCGGGCTGGCGAGGTCGCCCTCGGTGCTCTCTGGATAGGGGCGCCAGATTTCCGGGCTTCTGGCCGGATGTCCGGGCTGTTGGGAGGCGCCGGATGTCCGGGGCCTGTAGCTCTTCGGCTGCTGCTGTCGTTGACACCTCCAGGGGCCGGATGTCCGGGCCAGGGGCCGGATGTCCGGGTGCTGGGAACCTTCTCCAGTTCCTCTTCCGTCGTCGCTTCCATGCTTCCCTCACGGATGGTGTAGTTGTTCCTCGGCGCTTGCACTCTTCCTCAAAATCCGTGAAGCTCCGATAATACCTATGCATGCACATGAGTGGAGTGTCAAGTAGTATGCCATCCTCGAAGGGGTCAAGTGAACATGTGTAAAGGATAAGATTCACCTTTATGTATCAGATGTAGATGTCGCACGTGTCACTTGCCAAATGAACTCTTGACATGGTGATGTCCGTAGGATGCTCCGCATCACGGGCCTCATGAGGCTGGTCATGCCAAGGGCCATCGCGAGGCTGATCCCACCAGCGGTCCTCGCGGGGATGGTCGCGCCAATCCTGACAGGGGTCGCGGTTGTCCCGGCGGCCTTTGCCATGGGCTCCCCCACGTTCATAGCCGCAGTCGCTGTACTCGGGGTGGCGGCCAAGGTGCCCGTCAAGGAGCGCCCAGAGCTCCTAGTAGTCGTTTGTGTTGTGGTTGTGCATGTTGTGGAAGATGCAAAATGGGCAGTTGCCCCTGGAAGGCTCATCGTGATCACGACCGCGCTTCATTTTGGGCTTAGCCGCGAGCACAACGGGGCCCTGATAATCCCCAAGTGCAGGGAATCATCGTAGCAATTTCCAAAGGTGGAAGTGATAATCATGGAGTGTCGAACCCACACGAAGCTAAAGGCAAGATCAATATTCTCTCAAGTCCTATCTGCCACTGATACGACTCTACGTACACCGAACGTTTGCTTCCAACTAGAAACGAGAAATAAAACTACATTGTGGGTATGAAGAGGATAACTTTGTATGATATCGAAGAGCTAAAATATAAAAGTAGGCGTTGTTATCATAAATTTAGAATATATTACTAAATATTATAAATAGCGAGTGTGGAATAAATTTAAAATTCATATTTTGTGCGGACTTGGCTTTGTATATATGTGAATTATTGGTCGAAACCTGATTCCTCAGACTGAGCTATGGAGCAACTATCTGCAATAGTGTCCCATTGACCAAAGCCTTCTTGGAACCATACTTAAGTTCATGAATGAACTATATGATTCAATATCTTGTTTGCCACTTCTAAAGCGGCAACATACTTCACCTCTGTTATAGGATTCGCCACAGTAACTTGTTTGGAACAATTTCCAACTAAATGTGCCACCATATTGTGTGCTACACAAAACCCTCAATTTAAATCAAAAATCGCATGGAGAAATGATGAAGACTGTATCGACGTAACCTTTTACAACAAACTCTTCATGATCTCCACTTGCGAGAAAACATGTCATCAGTGCTACTTTAGTACTCAATGACCCTTTTTCACTATTGTCCCATGGTCAGTACTTTTGATCACTTTGGTATCTATACTCGCAACGGCTTGGGAGTATTGGACATATCTCGTTGTTTTACATACCATGTAATACATGATTAATCCAAACACATGAGTGTGTGGAATCTCCATCATGTATTTTGCTCATCAGTGTTTTGGGACACCGATTCTTGCAAAAACTCTTTCCATGTGGCTTCGGCAAGAATCACTCCTTGTCGTTCTTAGTGCTAAACAGTTTTAGCATCTTGTCAATATGTATTTTGGCTCAGTCCCATTAGGTAAATCTATCTCCATAGACCATTATGCCTAATATCAAGGCTATTTAGCCCAAGCACTTCATTAAAAAACTATTTTCAAATGAAGTCCTAATGCATGTCAAGAAATTTATTTCCAATTAACAATGTGTCAAGCACACAAGGTTTTTAGAAATAGTATTATGCTCCCACTTACTTTCTTGAAATCACAAGCATCTTCATTACCCATTGATGAAGTCAAACCCGTTTGACCATTCCATCAAAAACGAAGATTCCCTCTCCATTTTGCTCTCTTCTTTCCATTGCTGGAACTCTGAAGTTTGCATACTTACTAGCATCCTCTAGACTGACAAAATACTTTGGATTGTATCACATACAAGTCCTAGGTTGTATTTCCATTTCATGGGAATTCTTTTGTCATCCATGTTTCATATCTCATGTTTGAAATATGTATTAATTGCTGGTTTAACCCGAACCGAATTTAAGCATTGCTACGGTGAGACAATCTCATTGTAGTCAACTCCTTGAACTTGCTATTGCAACAAGTCGAGCTTAATGGATAAAACATTTTTATCCGTATCAGTTTATAGTCCCATTACAATCTGTTAAACTCTAAGTCTTTCAGAGTGTTTATCAAGATTTAAATCTTGAATCATTTATGGAAACTATCTCGGATTATATTGGAATTTAGCCAATTCCGGAGTCAGGGCCCATCAACGCTTCTTGGTGTATCGTAGGTATTCTGTTGTCTAACAACAATATCTCGTTTGCGCACCTGAGAGGTTTGCACGAGCCTTGCCTACGTGGTTCAGCTGCAAGTTCGATTAAAGTCCATACATTTTATTGTAGAGACTTCCATATCAGTAGTAGTAGGAAACTCTGGAACTACTTCCAAGGTTCCTTTACTTTGATCTGATGATGAAGATACCGTTGTCTTGTCGAGTTGCACTGTCCTCCCACTCACCTTTTTGAAAGAACAATTTTCTTCAAAATCACACTGTTCTTTGTGGCAAAACTTTTTCCTCGGTATAGTGGTGGGGGAATACCCAATAAATTTGGATAACCTACAAAGTAGCACTTGTTTGATTTGGAATAGGTTTTTAACCCTTTACACAAGCCCCATATTCCAAATGTTAAGAAAAGATATAACATGGTTGGGCGTACCACACCATGCCACCATTTCAACAGACCCGATGGAGCTCTTTTCACTGTAAAAGCCGCAGTCCCTAAAGCATTACTCTTTAGAAGTGATAATGGCAAATTTATTTATGTCATGTTTGATCTTACCATGTCATAAATGGTTTGATTACATCTTCACAGACATTCCACTCATAGTGGTGTTCCGGGAGGTGTAAGTTATGAAACTCTTTTCACAACTCATCAGACATTCGCTAAACTTGTAACTCAAATGTTCCTTTCTGCAATCAAATTGTAGAAACATAATTTTCTTGTTACAATAACTTCTACTTCATTTTTGAAAACCTTTTGAATGATTTCAAAAGATCCAGACTTATGTCTCGTCAAGCAAATATCCATATATCTACTTGAGTCATTTTTGAAGATGGATAAATCCACTACTTGCAACACATTTATTGAACTACACACATCAAAATGTATGATCACCAATAAGTTTGTTGCTTGTTCCTTATGGCCTGTGAACGGCATTTCAGTCACCACTTTTCGGAGGAAAGTTGCAAGTGTCGTATGATTCAAAATCAAACGACTTCAAAATCCATCATAGTGGAATTTTTCATTGCGGGTTTCTCCAATGTGACCAAATGTAGTGCCACACTTGTGTGGTATTCTTTTAGTCTTGCGACATTTAGCGTCAGTGTTATGGATGTATCATATTACCATCAATATTCATAACATATATCCCATGTTGGATGGAAGCATGGCCCTTCATGTTATTCATAATACTGAACATCAAAACTTCTCTTATGAACAACCTTCTTGCAAGATACCTTACGCAAAGGGCTAGAGTGTGTAAATCTCTAAAAAGAATTATGAAAGAAAATACATAGGCAATACACTGATGGAAGATATAGTAACTTTTACTATGTTCCCAACATGTATTAAAACCTCATTCTTGGCTAGTCTTTTTAGGCCATAGTAGCTCTTACATCAATTCGCAATAGAATGCAATCGAGCGGGTATATTTGTGATTAACTCACAATACCCAAGAGTTAGTGATTAACATGTTTAACCATAATTCCCAAGAACTATATCTTTGACCATCCTTCTATACATCAAAAACTTGTATGACATTCATACATGAGCTGGATATTCCAGTCTTGTTTCTTTCTGCCTTTATACTTCTAATAGTTTAACTTTTAGTATTTCTCCTACTCTCAGAAGAAGCACCCAACTTAAGAGTGGCGTTAGCCCGGGACTTCCTAGGCATGAAAGTTTCACTAACACCCTTTTGGACATTCCCTTTCTCTTCAAGTGGTTGTTTTATTCACCATCATCACATGACAGGCGTTCTTCTGGATCCCTCTCCTAACAGTCAAATGCCCAGTAAACACTTTATTAATCCTTTGCAAACAAACATTGATTTGTTTGTATCTGAAAGCAATTTCAGTTCCATGAATATCACATAACTATCCCAAACTTTTGAAGTTCGGAACTCATGGAAGCAAAGATTTTGCACTTGAGCGTGATACGTCCATTTTGCATCATGCTTTTATGTCAATATTTATTGCATTATGGGTTGTTATTTCACGTTATGTCACAATACTTATGGCTATTCTCTCTTATTTTACAAGGTTTACATGAAGAGGGAGAATGCCGGCAGCTGGAATTCTGGGCTGGAAAAGGAGCAAATATTGGAGGACTATTCTGCGCAACTCCAAAAGTCCTGAAACTCTACGGAATACCTTAAAATAAATAAAGAAAAATCATCACCAAAGATGAAGGCCAGGGGGCCCACACCTTGCTCACGAGGGTGGGGGCGCGCCCTCCCCCCTGGGCACGCCCCCCACCTCATGGGCCCCCTGGTGGCTCTCCGACGCCCATCTTCTCCTATATGAAGTCTTTCGATGAGAAAAAAATAGAGGAGAACCTTTCGGGACGAGACTCCGCCGCCACGAGGTGGAACCTTGGCGGAACCAATCTAGGGCTCCGGCAGAGCTGTTCTGCCGGGGACACTTGTCTCCGGGAGGGGGAAACCATCACCATCGTCATCACCAATGCTCCTCTCATCGGGAGAGGGCAATCTCCATCAACATCTTCACCAGCACCATCTCATCTCCAAACCCTAGTTCATCTCTTGTATCCAATTCTTGTCTCCAAGTCCGGGATTGGTGCTAGTAGGTTGCTAGTAGTGTTGATTACTCCTTGTAGTTGATGCTAGTTGGTTTATTTGGTGGAAGATCATATGTTCAGATCCTATATGCACATTATTACCCCTCTGATTATGAACATGAATATGCTTTGTGAGTAGTTACGTTTGTTCCTGAGGACAAGGGAGAAGTCTTGCTATTAGTAGTCATGTGAATTTGGTATTCGTTCGATATTTTGATAAGATGTATGTTGTCTAACCTCTAGTGGTGTTATGTGAACGTCGACTACATAACACTTCACCATTATTTGGGCCTAGAGGAAGGCATTGGGAAGTAATAAGTAGATGATGGGTTGCTAGAGTGACAGAAGCTTAAACCCTAGTTTATGCGTTGCTTCGTAAGGGGCTGATTTGGATCCATATGTTTCATGCTATGGTTAGGTTTACCTTAATACTTTTGTTGTAGTTGCGGATGCTTGCAATAGAGGTTAATCATAAGTGGGATGCTTGTTCAAGTAAGAACAACACCCAAGCACCGGTCCACCCACATATCAAATTATCAAAGTACCGAACGCGAATCATATGAGCGTGATGAAAACTAGCTTGACGATATTCCCATGTGTCCTCGGGAGCGCTTTTCCTATTATAAGAGTTTGTCCAGGCTTGTCCTTTGCTACAAAAAGGATTGGGCCACCTTGCTGCACTTTATTTACTTTTGTTACTTGTTGCTCGTTACAATTTATCTTATCACAAAACTATCTGTTACCACTTATTTCAGTACTTGCAGAGAATACCTTGCTGAAAACCGCTTATCATTTCCTTCTGCTCCTCGTTGGGTTCGACACTCTTACTTATCGAAAGGACTACGATAGATCCCCTATACTTGTGGGTCATCAAGACTCTTTTCTGGCGCCGTTGCCGGGGAGTGAAGCGCCTTTGGTAGGTGGAATTTGGTAAGGAAAATTTATTTAGTGTGCTGAAATTTTCTGTCACTTGTTACTATGGAAAGTAATTGTCTGAGGGGCTTGTTCGGGGTATCTTCACCCCGTCCAGTTGAGCCAAGAGTTGCTCCTCAACCTACTAACCTATTGAACCTACTGAAAATGAAACTCCTTTTGAGATTCCTTCGGGTATGATGGAAAAACTGCTAGCTAACACTTTTGCAGGAGATGGAACAAAGCATCCTGACGAACATCTACGCTATGTGGATGATATTTGTGGACTATTTAAGCTTGCAGGTATACCCGATGATGTTGTTAAGAAGAAGGCTTTCCCTTTATCTTTGGAGGGAGACGCATTGACATGGTATAGGCTATGTGATGATATGAGATCATGGAACTATAAAAGATTGAAATTGGAATTTCATCAAAAGTATTACCCTATGCATCTTGTTCATCGTGATCACAATTATATATATAATTTTTGGCCTCGCGAAGGAGAAAGCATCGCTCAAGCTTGGGGGAGGCTTAAATCAATGTTATATTCATGCCCCAATCATGAGCTCGCAAAAGAAGTAATTATGCAAAGTTTTTATGCTCGGCTTTCTGGTAACAATCGCACCATGCTCGATAATTGTTGTGCTGGCTCTTTTATGATGAAGCCTATTGAATTTAGATGGAATTTATTGGATAGAATTAAACGCAACTCTGAAGATTGGGACCTCGACGAAGGTAAGGAGTCAGGTATGACACCTAAGTTTGATTGTGTTAAATCTTTTATGGATACCGATATTTTCCGTAAGTTTAGCACTAAATATGGACTTGACTCTGAGATAGTAGCTTCTTTCTGTGAATCGTTTGCTACTTATGTTGATCTCCCAAGGAGAAGTGGTTTAAATATCATCCTCCCATAGAAGTAAAAGTAGCTGCACCTATTAAAGTTGAAGAAAAGACTGTCACGTATAATGATCCTATTGTTCCCACTTCTTATGTTGAGAAACCACCTTTCCCTGTTAGAATGAAGGATCATGCTAAAGCTTCAACTGTTGTTCGTAAAAGCAATATTAGAACTTATACCCCTCCTGAGCAAGTCAAAGTAGAACCCAATGTTGCTATTGTTAAAGATCTCTTGTCTAATAATATTGATGGGCATGTTATTCAATTCTGTGGTGAAACTGCTAGAATTGCTAAACCTTGCGATAGAGATAAACATAGACCTGTGGTAGGCGTGCCTGTTATTTCTGTTAAAATAGGAGATCATTGTTATCATGGCTTATGTGATATGGGTGCTAGTGCTAGTGTAATACCCATTGACTTATACAAAGAAATTATGCATGATATTGCACCTGCTGAGTTAGAAGATATTGATGTTACAATTAAACTTGCCAATAGAGATACTATATCTGCAATGGGAATTGTTAGAGATGTTGAAGTCTTGTGTGGGAAAACCAAATATCCCGCTGATTTTCTTGTTCTTGGTTCTCCACAAGATAGCTTTTGTCCCATTATATTTGGTAGACCCTTCTTGAATACTATTAATGTTAAGATAGACTGCAAAAAGAATGTTGTTACTGTTGGCTTGGATGATATGGTTCATGGGTTTAATTTCTCTAAATTTAGTAAACAACATCATGAGGAAGAATTCCCTAGTAAGGATGAAATTATTGGTCTTGCTTCTATTGTCGTACCTCCTAGTGATCCTTTAGAACACTATTTGCTAGACCATGAAAATGATATGTTCATGAATGAAAGAAGGGAAATAGATGAAGTATTCTTTAAACAGGAACCTATTCTGCAACACAATTTGCCTGTTGAAATTCTAGGGGATCCTCCTCCACCCAAGGGTGATCCCGTATTTGAGCTTAAACCGTTGCCTGATAATCTTAAATATGCTTATCTTGATGAAAAGAAAATATATCCTGTTATTATTAGTGCTAACCTTTCAGAGCATGAGGAAGAAAGATTATTGAAAACTCTAAAGAAGCATCATGCTGCTATTGGATATACTCTGGATGATCTTAAGGGCATCAGTCCCACTCTATGTCAACATAAAATAAATTTGGAAGCTGATGCCAAACCAGTTTGTGATCCTCAACGACGTTTGAATCCTAAAATGAAAGAAGTGGTAAGAAAGAAATACTCAAGCTTCTGGAGGCAGGTATAATTTATCCCGTTGCTGATAGTCAGTGGGTAAGTCCTGTCCATTGTGTCCCTAAGAAGGGAGGTATTACTGTTGTCCCTAATGATAAAGATGAATTGATTCCGCAAAGAATCATCACAGGTTATAGGATGGTAATTGATTTCCGCAAATTAAATAAGGCTACTAAGAAAGATCATTACCCCTTACCTTTTATTGATCAAATGCTAGAAAGATTATGCAAACATACACACTATTGCTTTCTAGATGGTTATTCCGGTTTTTCTCAAATACCTGTGTCGGCTAAAGATCAATCAAAGACTACTTTTACATGCCCTTTTGGTACTTTTGCTTATAGACGTATGCCTTTTGGTTTATGTAATGCACCTGCTACCTTTCAAAGATGCATGATGGCTATATTCTCTGACTTTTGCGAGAAAATTTGTGAGGTTTTCATGGACGACTTTTCCGTCTATGGTTCCTCTTTTGATGATTGCTTGAGCAATCTTGCTCGAGTTTTGCAGAGATGTGAAGAAACTAATCTTGTCTTGAATTGGGAAAAGTGCCACTTTATGGTTAATGAAGGTATTGTCTTGGGGCACAAAGTTTCTGAAAGAGGTATTGAAGTTGATAAAGCCAAGGTTGATGCTATTGAAAAGATGCCATGTCCCAAGGACATCAAAGGTATAAGAAGTTTCCTTGGTCACGCCGGATTTTATAGGAGGTTCATTAAGGACTTCTCAAAAATCTCTCGGCCTCTGACTAATTTATTACAAAAAGATGTACCATTTGTCTTTGATGATGATTGTGTAGAAGCATTTGAAATACTTAAGAAAGCATTAGTCTCTGCACCTGTTGTTCAGCCACCTGATTGGTATTTACCCTTTGAAATTATGTGTGATGCTAGTGATTATGTTGTAGGTGCTGTTCTAGGGCAAAGAGTTGATAAGAAATTAAATGTTATCCATTATGCCAGTAAGACTCTAGATAGTGCTCAAAGAAATTATGCTACTACCGAAAAGGAACTTTTAGCAGTCGTGTTTGCTTGTGATAAGTTTAGACCTTATATTGTTGATTCCAAAGTTACTATTCACACTGATCATGCTGCTATTAAATATCTTATGGAAAAGAAAGATGCAAAACCTAGACTCATTAGATGGGTTCTCCTGCTGCAAGAATTTGATTTACATATTGTTGATAGAAAGGGAGCTGAGAACCCCGTTGCAGACAACTTGTCTAGGTTAGAGAATGTTCTTGATGACCCACTACCTATTGATGATAGCTTTCCTGATGAACAATTAAATGTCATAAGCACTTCTCGTAGCACTCCATGGTATGCTGATTATGCTAATTATATTGTTGCTAAATTTATACCACCTAGCTTCACATACCAACAAAAGAGAAAGTTTTTCTATGACTTGCGACATTACTTTTGGGATGACCCACATCTTTATAAAGAAGGAGTAGATGGTGTTATTAGACGTTGTGTACCTGAGCATGAACAGGAACAGATCCTACGCAAGTGTCACTCCGAAGCTTATGGAGGACACCACGCTGGAGATAGAACTGCACATAAGGTATTGCAATCCGGTTTTTATTGGCCTACTCTCTTCAAGGATGCCCGTAAGTTTGTTTTGTCTTGCGATGAATGTCAAAGAATTGGTAATATTAGTAGACGTCAAGAAATGCCTATGAATTATTCACTTGTTATTGAACCATTTGATGTTTGGGGCTTTGATTATATGGGACCTTTTCCTGCCTCTAATGGATATACTCATATTTTAGTTGCTTGTTGATTACGTTACTAAGTGGGTAGAAGCTATTCCAACTAGTAGTGCTGATCATAACACCTCTATTAAAATGCTTAAGGACGTTATTTTTCCGAGGTTTGGAGTCCCTAGATATCTTATGACTGATGGTGGTTCACACTTTATTCATGGTGCTTTCCGTAAGATGCTTGCTAAATACGACGTTAATCATAGAATTGCATCTCCATATCACCCGCAGTCTAGTGGTCAAGTAGAGTTGAGCAACAGAGAGCTCAAATTAATTTTGCAAAAGACTGTGAATAGGTCTAGAAAGAATTGGTCCAAGAAACTGGATGACGCATTATGGGCCTATAGAACTGCATACAAGAATCCTATGGGTATGTCTCCGTATAAAATGGTTTATGGAAAAGCTTGTCACTTACCTCTCGAACTAGAACATAAGGCATACTGGGCTATTAAAGAGCTCAACTATGATTTCAAACTTGCCGGTGAGAAGAGGTTATTTGATATTAGCTCACTTGATGAATGGAGAACCCAAGCTTATGAAAATGCCAAGTTGTTTAAAGAAAAAGTCAAAAGATGGCATGACAAAAGGATACAAAAGCGTGAGTTTAATGTAGGTGATTATGTATTGCTATACAACTCTCGTTTAAGATTTTTTGCAGGAAAACTTCTCTCCAAATGGGAAGGTCCCTACGTTATCGAGGAGGTCTATCGTTCCGGTGCCATAAAAATCAACAACTTCGCAGGCACAAATCCGAAGGTGGTAAACGGTCAAAGGATTAAACACTATATTTCAGGTAATCCCATAAATGTTGAAACTAATATTATTGAAACCGTAACCCCGGAGGAATACATAAAGGACACTTTCCAGCCGTTCAGACTCCGAAAAGGAATAGGTATGTGGTACGGTAAGTAAACCGACTCCAAAACAATTTTTAAGGCAATATTTCTCCGTTTTGGAATATTTAGAAAAATAGAAAAATAAGTAGCAGTCCGGGGAGGACACGAGGCCTCCACGAGGGTGGAGGGCGCGCCCTACCCCCTGGGCGCGCCCCCTACCTCGTGAGCACCTCGTGTGCCCTCCGGACTCCGTTTCCTTGCACGATACGTATTTTGGTCGGTAAAAATTCATTATATATACTCCCGAAGGTTTTGACTCTCGTATCACGCAAATATCCCCTGTTCTTGTTTCGAGCTGTTTTTCTGACAGGTCTAGATCATCATGACGACCCCAAGTGCTTCCAAGGACAAGTTCTTCGAGAAGGTGATCAACCCTTACCTCGCGGAGGTGCTGCGACACCCTCAAACCATTGAGATGCGTGATGGGTTGCTGCACATCCGCGATGTTGAGGGACCAAAGGGAATCGGAAGCGTGGAGTCGAGGCTCGAAGCAATGGAGCAACAAGTTTTCAAGTGCCAGGGGATGGTGGAGCGTGGAATCAACGCTACCCACAAGATGCTCGCGGAGTTCACCAACAACTACGAGCCGGATGCCAAGAAGACCGAGGAGGCCATCTTCAAGCTACATGAGAAGATCGAGCACCTCCAAGCCCAAATCTATGATCTACAAAACCAAAACTGTGAGTATGAATATAGATTCAAAAGGATGAGTTTGGCTGCAGATTTGAGGATTCCGGAGACTCGATCATCCTTCTATGATGGTGAGCCTATGCCATGGAAGGTGGACGACAAGCTCGCATCATCAACAACACCTCCACCACCAACAACAAAGAAGGAGATATAATCACATGGGTATGGGCACTCCCCTTGGCAACTGCCAAGCTTGGGGGAGGTGCCCTGGTATCGTATCACCATCACAACTCCTATCTTTACCGTTTTTCTTAGTTCGATCTATTTAGTAGTATCTTGATTTAGTAGAATAAAGTCATGGCATGATCTAGTTTTGAGTTTTGCTTTATGATCCTTCTCTGTAATCGAGTCCGTGAGCTATATAATAAAGATTAGTGTTGAGTCAAGGGCTTGAGTATTTTGCCATGATCTTGGGTGATTAGAAGAAAAAGAATAAAAAGAATCAAAGAGTTCATATTGATCTTAGTGAAAGTAATGACTTCACATAGAAAGAGTATGATGATTAAAAGTTGTTGGGAGTTGGCAAATATAGCTTTGGTCATCGTTGCAATTAATAGGAAGTAATAAGGAAAGAGAGGTTTCACATATAGATATATTATCATTGACATCTTTTATGATTGGGAGCACTCATTAAAATATGACATGCTAAAGAGTTGATGTTGGACAAGGAAGACAACATAATGAGTTATGTTTTCTTACATCTGAGATAAAGTATGTTGTCATGGATCCTCTAACGTGTTGAGCTTGCCTTTCCCCCTCATGCTAGCCAAATTCTCAGCACCAAGTAGAAATACTACTTGTGCTTCCAAATACCCTTAAACCAGTTTTGCCATGAGAGTCCACCATATCTACCTATGGATTGAGTAAGATCCTTCAAGTAAGTTGTCATCGGTGCAAGCAATAAAAATTGCTCTCTAAATATGCATGACTTATTAGTGCAGAGAAATAAGCTTTGTACGAACTTGTTGTGGACGCAATAAAAGCGACGGACTGCATAATAAAGGTTCACATACAAGGGGCAATATAAAGTGACGTTCTTTTGCATTAAGATTTTGTGCATCAACCCTAAACGCGCATGACAACCTCTGCTTCCCTCTGCGAAGGGCCTATCTTTTATTATTATCTTCTACCTTATGCAAGAGTCACGGTGATCTTCACCTATCCTTTTTCATTTTATCCTTTGGCAAGCTTAGCACGTTGGAAAGAACATGATATATATATATATAGATATAGATATAGATATATATATAATTGGATGTGGGGGAGCATGAATTATTACTGTTGACATTACCCTTGAGGTAAAAGGTTGTGGGGCAAAACTATAAGCCCCTATCTTTCTCTGTGTCCGATTAAAACTTTGTAACCACAAGTATCGCGTGAGTGCTAGCAATTATGAAGGACTAAGTGATAGTTGAGTATGTGGACTTGCTTTTAAGCTCTGACATAGACTCTTTCCGATGTTATGATAAATTTCAATTGCTTCAACGACTGAGGTTATAATTTGTTGGTGCCCAATAAGGTTTCTGACTCATACTTTGGCTTTGTGAAAAGATCATCACTTGAACATGAGTAATCATATGACAAAATCTATTTATGTTGCTGTTATGAAATAATCATGATGCCTTCATGTCCGTATTTTGTTTTTATCGACGCCTCTACCTCTAAACATGAGGACATATTTATTGTTATCGGCTTTTCGCTTGAGGACAAGCGAGGTCTAAGCTTGGGGGAGTTGATACGTCCATTTTGCATCATGCTTTTATGTCAATATTTATTGCATTATGGGCTGTTATTTCACATTATGTCACAATACTTATGGCTATTCTCTCTTATTTTACAAGGTTTACATGAAGAGGGAGAATGCCGGCAGCTGGAATTCTGGGCTGGAAAAGGAGCAAATATTGGAGGACTATTCTGCGCAACTCCAAAAGTCCTGAAACTCCACGGAATACCTTAAAATAAATAAAGAAAAATCATCGCCAAAGATGAAGGCCAGGGGGCCCACACCCTGCTCACGAGGGTGGGGGGCGCCCCCCCCTGGGCGCGCCCCCTACCTCGTGGGCCCCCTGGTGGCTCTCCGACGCCCATCTTCTCCTATATGAAGTCTTTCGATGAGAAAAAAATAGAGAGCAACCTTTCGGGACGAGACTCCGCCGCCACGAGGCGGAACCTTGGCGGAACCAATCTAGGGCTCCGGCAGAGCTGTTCTGCCGGGGACACTTCCCTCCGGGAGGGGGAAATCATCACCATCATCAACACCAACGCTCCTCTCATCGGGAGAGGGCAATCGCCATCAACATCTTCACCAGCACCATCTCATCTCCAAACCCTAGTTCATCTCTTGTATCCAATTCTTGTCTCCAAGTCCGGGATTGGTGCTAGTAGTTTGCTAGTAGTGTTGAGTTACTCCTTGTAGTTGATGCTAGTTGGTTTATTTGGTGGAAGATCATATGTTCAGATCCTATATGCACATTATTACCCCTCTGATTATGAACATGAATATGCTTTGTGAGTAGTTACGTTTGTTCCTGAGGACAAGGGAGAAGTCTTGCTATTAGTAGTCATGTGAATTTGGTATTCGTTCGATATTTTGATAAGATGTATGTTGTCTAACCTCTAGTGGTGTTATGTGAACGTCGACTACATAACACTTCACCATTATTTGGGCCTAGAGGAAGGCATTGGGAAGTAATAAGTAGATGATGGGTTGCTAGAGTGACAGAAGCTTAAACCCTAGTTTATGCGTTGCTTCGTAAGGGGCTGATTTGGATCCATATGTTTCATGCTATGGTTAGGTTTACCTTAATACTTTTGTTGTAGTTGCGGATGCTTGCAATAGAGGTTAATCATAAGTGGGATGCTTGTTCAAGTAAGAACAGCACCCAAGCACCGGTCCACCCACATATCAAATTATCAAAGTACCGAACGCGAATCATATGAGCGTGATGAAAACTAGCTTGACGATATTCCCATGTGTCCTCGGGAGCGCTTTTCCTATTATAAGAGTTTGTCCAGGCTTGTCCTTTGCTACAAAAAGGATTGGGCCACCTTGCTGCACTTTATTTACTTTTGTTACTTGTTGCTCGCTACACTTTATCTTATCACAAAACTATCTGTTACCACTTATTTCAGTACTTGCAGAGAATACCTTGCTGAAAACTGCTTATCATTTCCTTCTGCTCCTCGTTGGGTTCGACACTCTTACTTATCGAAAAGATAGATCCCCTATACTTGTGGGTCATCAGAGCGTAATAGAATTCTAGCTTTTGGATTGAAGGATGAGAGTCAGATCATCCATAGCATTTGCGGGGGGATACCGAAAGCATGCGATAGGACAAAGTCCTTCTCGGCACTCTTGAGGACATTCCTCACATTACGTTACCAACAGTAGAGTTTTAACAAGATATTTAACAGCTATTTAATTTTAATAGGGAAGGTGGAAACGCGAGCCATTATTCTACAACTATTATGCTTATCACACCTAGACGATGTTCAAAATTAATTGCATTGATAATTAAACATGTTAATTCAACAGTGCGCTCCCACTCAATTCAATATCTCTCATAATTGATTGTGAGTGATTCAAGATCTGCATTTCAATTCGATGCCATTGACGGGTTCATCACTGATGATGTGAATTTCAATCGATAGGCCAACTTGCCGATCACATCTCTATGTGGTTCTTGTTCATATTTCGATGGGCATGTTCCGAGCTCAGGACTCTCTTGCCTGAACGTCAAACACAACCAAGTGATCTTGCTGCGAGGTCTGGCCTGACACACCTCATTCCTCTCGATTCATTCGTGCTCATGTGTACATGGCGCACCCCGAAAAGATACGAATTTCAGACGGTGCTACACTTGGGTGAACACTAACTACTTTGATATTCTAAGTGAGAGATCACCCTAATAAAAAGTGACTACCATGCAATCAAGAAGGGCGCATCATAAGGGATAAACATCTTAGACAATTCATAATAGCATGATATGGTATAGCCCTTTCTGAAGGAGAAGTATTTCATTTCTTCGTCTTCGGCATTTGCGTCGGTATTCACCTTCGCAAAGATTGCCACCACCTTGTCGATGCACCAGATAATATTGCTATCTCTATAGCTAATAAAATAAGTGCATTACTTAAGGTTGACACACAGATCATTAAAGTGACAATCGTATGGCTCCAGCCATCATGCCGAATCATGACACACAGGTCATGTTAATTTTACATTATATAGTCATCTCATACATAATCAAATTATTATGAGCACTGCTATACCACATCACATGCAAACCATCCTGCAAAACCAAGTTAGACGCCTCTAATCGGTTCATACAAAAAAGGTTTTACGTGGCTTCTAAGGATTCAAAACAAACCGAAGCTACCTACGTCCATCATCAAGTATGATTTATTCAAGTCGCTAGATTAGCTTTGCAGGGTGTATGAAACACGAGATAATAAAATCTTGAGCCCCATACTGAACTTCGTCATACGCATGACCCCCGTGCAGATCATATCTGCATTGCCCTTTTGTCTGCAAAACACCCATCTTTCTTTAACTATAGTGGAACCCAGAGAACTATTAGCACTTCGTTGATCTGTCAATCAGCATACTTAGGAGCAGCATGAAAGGATCACGGATTGCCAGAACTTTGTGAGATTCCACCATGCTGTCAAGATCAGGATTATGCAAATTCAAGGGAAGCAACAGGAACATCAGGTAACAGATTTCATCTGCTACCCGCACAAATAATTTTCAGTAATAGAACTCATCTACTACAAATTATATTGTGCAACACCCATACATCTCTATGTATTCTAGATCACAACCTGCATCTATGCATAGCACGGCTCTTGATGCCACTGTAGGGTAACGCAGCAGAAAACAAAAAAATTCCGACCTACGCACCAGCCCAGGACCACTATGGAGACTGCATATAAGGTTTGATCTTTTCGTTACCGACTCGTAGCGCAGCAGAAGTAGAGTCGATGACGATCAGTGGTGCAGATCCCTGCATCTAGGATTTACAACCTCCCAACCGCAAGGATGTATGCTCTCGTCTGCTCCCCGGACGAATCTCCGGGTAGCCCTTCGGGAGGCCTTGGGACAGTCCCTCAGATAGTCTTACCGGACGGATCCTCAGACAGCCCTTCGGGAGGACCTCAGAATCTCAGACGGTCACTTGGACAGCCCTTCGGGAGGCACTCTCAAACTAAGACCGAAACTATGATCTCTCTACAGAGTTGCACACATACGGTGTCATCTATCCAGCAGGGCTTCACCGTCTAGAACTAGTTCCCATTGGAACCCAAACAGCCTTCCGACTCTACGAAACTATTTCACAGGGAGGGAGAGAGAAGCCAAATCATTGCATGGAACTTGTATGAGAGCAAGGGATGAGGTTTGGGAAGCCCCCTCACCTCCTATTTGTAGGGAAACCAAGGGGTATAGTGGCCATTCCAAAAAACCCAAAATGCCCTTGAATGGACTCCTCCACAAGGGCATAAAGGGGAAGTAATGGAGCAAGTGGGGCCCCATGGAGGAGCCCCTCATGTGGTCGTCCAACCCTATTGGGGGCCCCAAGGGGTGTTTCTTAGCCCCCAAGCCTTCTAGAAGCCTTTTGGAAAATATCCCAAAAGATGGTTTTCCATAAATATCCCAAAAGGCACTTTCACTATTCATGACGACATTTTTCACCGTCCGTTCGAACTGAAAATATTTATGTGGGCTTAGAACATTTCCAGTGCCCACCAAAATGATTTTCGATGTGTTCCGAAACAATTCCGGTTTAGTGATTTTCATTTGTGAAAAGCATCTGAAGTGGTTCTGGCAGCTCCGGAGCATATCCGGTCATTATCCCGGAAAATTCTAGAAAGTTTCAGAATGATTCTGGCACCCTCCAAGAATTATCAGGCATGTGGCGAAACCAATTTGACTTAATGGTATCTCCTCAAACAACTTTTTAGTTTCACCGAAACTCATCCGATGACCTCTCTCTAAGGAACTTTTTCTGCTGTCCAAAACTTATTCGGTGATTTTCTCTCAGACTCCTTGTCTAGTATTCAGCAGATAGATGACCCTTAAGCGTGTGACCCTATAGGTTCGGTGAAGTATAGACATGACCAGAACCCTTTCCGATCAATGATCAACATCGGGGCCGTGGACACCCATATTGACCCCTATACCCACATGAATGAATATTCGAGTGAACCTCCAGTTGTCATGTGCTATTCCTGTTGCTTCGCGATATGTTACAAATACCTGAGGTGAGACATGTTGGCATTCCCATGGATCAAAAACTTGTCCACTATGCCAGTTACCTCGTTATCGGTATTGTTCTCTTTTCTCGTTACCGTGTTCCGACATTCCCGTGATCAAATCACAAAGTGTCTGGCCAGACAATGATGGATACCATAACACCGAGAGGGCCCAGAGATATCTCTCCATCGTCGGAGGAGCAAATCCCAATCTTGAGCTATTAAGTTACTTGACATACTTTTTCATGAACCCATAAGCCGCCGTAATAGCCACCCATTTACGGATGACGTTTAACAAACCCCAAAGTTCATGAAGCAAGCATGAAGAAACTCGATACTCTCATGGTCTAAGGAATCATGCAAATGTTAACCATCTTTGTGTTATTTACCATTAACTTGTGACGAATGAATCTCATAGCATAACATCAAACTGGGTCGATTCAACACAAATGTTCTCTTAACATTGTGCCCTCAAAGTTGCTGGCATAGACATGCCCATGATTGGGAAAACATAATCATCATGCAACACTTGACCTAGTCTTAGAGGCATGAGTAGGAATACATTTTACCGTTTATTATTCCACACGTGCACATGGGTTTTCCCCAGAGCCTTTATGGATATACGGGCTCGGGAACCACAGCAGTTATAGCATGGAACATAAACATAATTATGAACATGGAGATAAATAATAGCATTTATTATTGCCTCTAGGGCATATCTCCTACACTAAGGTTTATCAATCTGTGGGAGGCATAGGATGGAGATGGTCTCTCTCAAACAACCCTGCAACCAAATAACAAAGAGTCTCTTGTGTCCCCAACACACCCAATACAATGGTAAATTGTATAGGTGCACTAGTTCGGTGAAGAGACGGTGATACAAGTGTAATATGGATGGTAGAAATATATTTGTATAATCTGAATAAATAGTTGAGGTCTTGAGGGCTGCCAACACATGAGTTTCTCCCTCTATTGGCGCAGCCCTACCTCTCTTACTCCTCCTCTCCCGTGGTGCTTGACGAAGCCCTGCAAGATTGCCACGCTCCTCCACCACCACCACGCCGTTGTGCTGCTGCTGGACGGAGTCTTCCTCAACCTCTCCCTCTCTCCTTGCTGGATCAAGGCATGGGAGACGTCACCGGGCTGTACGTGTGTTGAACGCGGAGGTGCCGTCCGTTCGGCACTAGGATCTCCGGTGATTTGGATCACGACGAGTACGACTCCTTCAACCCCGTTCTCTTGAACGCTTCCGCTTAGCGATCTACAAGGGTATGTAGATGCACTCTCATTCCCCTCATTGCTGGTTTCTCCATAGATAGATCTTGGTGATTCGTAGGAAAATTTTGAATTTATGCTACGTTCCCCAACAGTGGCATCATGAGCTAGGTCTATTGCGTAGATTCTTTGCACGAGTAGAACACAAAGTAGTTGTGGGCATTGATTTTGTTCAATATGCTTACCGTTACTAGTCCAATCTTGTTTCGACGGTATTGTGGGATGAAGCGGCCCGGACCGACCTTACACGTACACTTACGTGAGACAGGTTCCACCGACTGACATGCACTTGGTGCATAAGGTGGCTAGCGGGTGCCAGTCTCTCCCACTTTAGTCGGAACGGATTCGATGAAAAGGGTCCTTATGAAGGGTAAATAGCAATTGGCATATCATGTTGTGGTTTTGCGTAGGTAAGAAATGTTCTTGCTAGAAACCCATAGCAGCCACGTAAAACATGCAAACAACAATTAGAGGACGTCTAGCTTGTTTTTGCAGGGTATGCTATGTGATGTGATATGGCCAAGAAGAATGTGATGAATGATATGTGATGTATGAGATTGATCATGTTCTTGTAATAGGAATCACGACTTGCATGTCGATGAGTATGACAACCGGCAAGAGCCATAGGAGTTGTCTTTATTTATTGTATGACCTACGTGTCATTGAACAACGCCATGTAATTACTTTACTTTATTGCTAACCGGTAGCCATAGTAGTAGAAGTAATAAGTTGGCGAGACAACTTCATGGAGACACGATGATGGAGATCATGATGATGTAGATCATGGTGTCATGCCGGTGACGATGATGATCATGGAGCCCCGAAGATGGAGATCAAAAGGAGCAAAATGATATTGGCCATATCATGTCACTATTTGATTGCATGTGATGTTTATCATGTTTATGCATCTTATTTTCTTAGAACGACGGTAGTAAATAAGATGATCCCTCATTAAAATTTCAAGAAAGTGTTCCCCCTAACTGTGCACCGTTGCGAAAGTTCGTCGTTTCAAAGCACCACATGATGATCGGGTGTGATAGATTCTTATGTTCACATACAACGGGTGTAAGCCAGATTTACACACGTGAAACACTTAGGTTAACTTGACGAGCCTAGCATGTACAGACATGGCCTCGGAACTCAAGAGACCGAAAGGTCGAGCATGAGTCGTATAGTAGATACGATCAACATGAAGATGTTCACCGATGATGACTAGTCCGTCTCACGTGATGATCGGACACGGCCTAGTTGACTCGGATCATGTAATCACTTAGATGACTATAGGGATGTCTATCTGAGTGGGAGTTCATGAAATGAACTTAATTATCCTGAACATAGTCAAAAGATCTTTGCAAAATATGTCGTTAGCTCGCGCTTTAGTTCCACTGTTTAGATATGTTCCTAGAGAAAATATAGTTGAAAGTTGACAGTAGCGATTATGCGGACAGTAGAAAGCTTATGTCCTTAATGCACCGCTCAGTGTGCTGAACCCCAAACATCGTCTGTGGATGTTGCGAACATCGGACATACACGTTTTGATAACTACGTGATAGTTCAGTTAAACGGTTTAGAGTTGAGGCACCAAAGACGTTTTTGAAACGTCGCGGAACATATGAGATGTTTCGAGGGCTGAAATTGGGATTTCAGGCTCGTGCCCACGTCAAGAGGTATAAGACCTCCGACGATTTTCTTAGCCTGCAAACGAAGGAAGAAAAGCTCAATCATTGAGCTTGTGCTCAGATTGTCTGAGTGCAACAATCACTTGAATCGAGTGGGAGTTGATCTTCCAGATGAGATAGTGATGTTTCTCTAAAGTCATTGCCACCAAGCTGCTAGAGCTTCGTGATGAACTATAACATATCAGGGATAGATATGATGATCCTTGAGTTATTCACGATGTTTGACACCGTGAAAGTAGAAATCAAGAAGGAGCATCAATTGTTGATGGTTGGTGAAACCACTAGTTTCAAGAAGGGCAAGGGCAAGAAGGGATACTTCATGAAACGGCAAATCAGCTGCTGCTCCAGTGAAGAAACCCAAGGTTGAACCCAAACCCGAGACTAAGTACTTCTGTGATAAGGGGAATAGTCACTAGAGCGGAATTACCCTAGATACTTGGTAGATGAGAAGGCTGGCAAGGTCGATAGAAGTATATTGGATATACATTATGTTAATGTGTACTTTACTAGTACTCCTAGTAGCACCAGGGTATTAGATACCGGTTCGGTTGCTAAGTGTTAGTAACTCGAAATAAAAGAGCTACGGAATAAACGAAGACTAGCTAAAGGTGAGCTGACGATATGTGTTGGAAGTGTTTCCAAGTTTGATGTGATCAAACATCGCACGCTCCCTCTACCATCATGATTAGTATTAAACCTGAATAATTGTCATTTGGTGTTTGTGTTGAGCATAGACATGATTGGATTATGTCTATCGCAATACGGTTATTCATTTAAGGAGAATAATGGTTACTCTATTTATTTGAATAATACCTTCAATGGTCTTGCACCTAAAGGAATGGTTTATTGAATCTCGATCGTAGTGATACACATTTTCATGCCAAAAGATATAAGATAGTAATGATAGTACCACTTACTTGTGGCACTGCCATATAAGTCATATTGGTATAAAACGCATGAAGAAGCTCCATGTTGATGGATCTTTGGACTCACTCGTTTTTGAAAAGTCTGAGACATGCGAACCATGTCTATTTGTGTATACGCATGAAGAAACTCCATGCAGATGGATCGTTTGGACTCATTTGATTTTGAATCACTTGAGATATGCAAATCATACCACATGGGCAAGATGACTGAAAAGCCTCGTTTTCAGTAAGATGGAACAAGATAGCAACTTGTTGGAAGTAATACATTTTGATGTGTGCAGTCCAATAAGTGCTAAGGCACGCAGTGGATATCGTTATGTTCTTACTTCATGGATGATTTGAGTAGATACTGAGTATATTTACTTGATGAAACACAAGTCTGAATTATTGAATGGTTCAAGTAATTTCAGAGTGAAATTGAAGATCATTGTGACAAGAGGATAAAATGTCTATGATATGATCATAGAGATGAGTATCTGAGTTACAAGCTTTGGCACGCAATTAAGACATTGTGGAAATTGTTTCACAACCAATACCGCCTGGAACACCATAGTGTGATGGTGTGTCCGAACATCATAGTTGCACCCTATTGGATATGGTGCGTACCATGATGTCTCTTATCGAATTACCACTATCGTTCATGGGTTAGGCATTAGAGACAACCACACTCACTTTAAATAGGGCACCACGTAATTCCGGTGAGACGACACTGTTTGAACTGTGGTTTGGAGAAACCTAAGTTGTCGTTTCTTAAAGGTTTGGGGCTGCGACGCTTATGTGAAAAAGTTTCAGGTTGATAAGCTCGAACCCAAAGCGGATAAAATGCATCTTCATAGGACACCCAAAACAGTTGGGTATACCTCCTAATTCAGATCCGAAAGCAATAGGGATTGTTTCTTGAATCGGGTCCTTTCTCGAGGAAAGGTTTGTCTCGAGAATTGAGTGGGAGGATAGTGGAGACTTGATGAGGTTATTGAACCATCACTTCAACCAGTGTGTAGCAGGGCACAGGAAGTTGTTCCCGTGGCACCTACACCAACTGAAGTGGAAGCTTATGATATTGATCATGAAGCTTCGGATCAAGTCACTACCAAACCTCATAGGACGACAAGGACGCGTACTGCTTCAGAGTGGTACGGTGATCCTGTCTTGAAGGTCATGTTGCTAGACAACAATGAACCTATGAGCTATGGAGAAGCGATGGTGGGCCCAAATTCTGACAAATGGTTAGGAGCCATGAAATCCGAGAGAGGATCCATGTATCAGAACAAAGCATGGACTTTGGTGGACTTACCCGTTGATCGGCAAGCCATTGAGATAAATGGATCTTTAAGAAGAAGACGGACGTGGACGGTAATGTCACCGTCTATGAAGCTCGACTTGTGGCGAAGAGTTTTTCACAAGTTCAAGGAGTTGACTACGATGAGATTTTCTCATCCGTAGCGATGCTTAAAGTCCGTCGGAATCATGTTAGCACAAGCTGCATTTATGAAATCTAGTAGATGGATGTCAAAACGAGTTTCCTTACCAGTTTTCGTAAGGAAAGGTTGTATGTGATACAATCAGAAAGGTTTTGTCGATCCTAAAGATGCTAAAAGGTATGCTAGCTCCAGCGATCCTTCTAAGGACTGGAGTAAGCATCTCGGAGTTGGAATGTACGCTTTGATGACATGATCAAAGATTTTGGGCTTATACAAAGTTTATGAGAAACTTGTATTTCCAAAGAAGTGAGTGGGAGCACTATAGAATTTCTGATGAGTATATGTTGTTGACATGTTGATGATCAGAAATGATGTAGAATTTTCTGTAAAGCATATAGGGTTATTTGAAAAGTGTTTTTCAGTAGAAAACCTGGATTAAGCTACTTGAACATTGAGCATCAAGATCTATGAGGATAGATCAAAAACGCTTAATGGTACTTTCAAATGAGCATATACCTTGACATGATCTTGAAGGTGTTCAATATGGATCAGTCAAAGAAGGAGTTCTTGCCTGAGATGTAAGGTATGAAGTTAAGAGTTAAAGCTCGACCACGGCAGAAGAGAGAGAAAGGACGAATGTCGTCCCCTATGCTTCAGACGTAGGCTCTACAGTATGCTATGCTAAGTACCGCACCTGATGTGTGCCTTTGCCACATGTCTGGCAAGAGGGTACAAAGGTGATCAAGGAGTGGATCACCAGATAGCGGTCAAAATTATCATTAGAGGAATAAGGATTTGTTTCTCGATTATGGAGGTGATAAAGAGTTCGGCGTAAAGGGTTACGATGATGCAAGCTTTAACACATATCCGAATGACTCTGAGTAGCAAACCGGATACGTATAATGGAGCGACCATTTGGAAAAGCTCCAAGTGGAGCGTGGAAGCAACATTTACAATATGACCTAGAGATTTGCGAAGTACATACGGATCTGAATGTTGCAGACCCGTTGACTAAAACTTCTCTCACAAGCAAAACATGATCAAACCCCAGAACTCATTGAGTCTTAATCACATGATGATGTGAACTAGTTTAGTGACACTAGTAAACTCTTTGGATGTTGGTCACATGGCGATGTGACCTGTGAATGTTAATCACATAGCGATGTGAACTAGATTATTGACTCTAGTGCAAGTGGGAGACTGTTGGAAATATGCCCTAGAGGCAATAATAAATAAGTTATTATTATATTTCCTTGTTCATGATAATCGTTTATTATCCATGCTATAATTGTATTGATAGGAAACTCAGATACATGTGTGGATACATAGACAACACCATGTCCCTAGTAAGCCTCTAATTGACTAGCTCGTTGATCAATAGATGGTTACGGTTTCCTGACCATGGACATTGGATGTCGTTGATAACGGGATCACATCATTAGGAGAATGATGTGATGGACAAGACCCAATCCTAAGCCTAGCACAAAGATCGTAGTTCGTATGCTAAAGCTTTTTCTAATGTCAAGTATCATTTCCTTAGACCATGAGATTGTGCAACTCCCGAATACCGTAGGAATGCTTTGGGTGTACCAAACGTCACAACGTAACTGGGTGGCTATAAAGGTGCACTACAGGTATCTCCGAAAGTGTCTGTTGGGTTGGCACGAATCGAGACTGGGATTTGTCACTCCGTGTAAACGGAGAGGTATCTCTGGGCCCACTCAGTAGGACATCATCATAATGTGCACAATGTGACCAAGGGGTTGATCACGGGATGATGTGTTACGGAACGAGTAAAGAGACTTGCCGGTAACGAGATTGAACAAGGTATCGGGATACCGACGATCGAGTCTCGGGCAAGTACAATACCGCTAGACAAAGGGAATTGTATACGGGATCGATTGAGTCCTTGACATCGTGGTTCATCCGATGAGATCATCGTGGAACATGTGGGAGCCAACATGGGTATCCAGATCCCGATGTTGGTTATTGACCGGAGAACGTCTCGGTCATGTCTACATGGTTCCCGAACCCGTAGGGTCTACACACTTAAGGTTCGATGACGCTAGGGTTATAAAGGAAGTTTGTATGTGGTTACCGAATGTTGTTCGGAGTCCCGGATGAGATCCCGGACGTCACGAGGAGTTCCGGAATGGTCCGGAGGTAAAGATTTATATATGGGAAGTCCTGTTTTGGTCACCGGAAAAGTTTCGGGTTTTTCCGGTAACGTACCGGGACCACCGGGAGGGTCCCGGGGGTCCACCAAGTGGGGACACCGGCCCCGGAGGGCTGCATGGGCCAAGTGTGGGAGGGGACCAGCCCTAGGTGGGCTGGTGCGCCCCCCCAAAAGGTCCCAAGGCGCCTAGGGTTTGGGGAGGGGGTGCTTCCACCTAACTTGGGGGGCAAGTTTCCCCCCTCTCCCCCCTTGGCCGCCACCCTTAGATGAGATTGGGGCTGCCGCACCCCTTGGGGTGGAAACCCTAGAGGGGGCGCACCCCCCTCCCTCTCCCCTATATATAGTTGAGGTCTTGAGGGCTGCCAACACATGAGTTTCTCCCTCTATTGGCGCAGCCCTACCTCTCTTACTCCTCCTCTCCCGTGGTGCTTGGCGAAGCCCTGCAGGATTGCCACGCTCCTCCACCACCACCACGCCGTTGTGCTGCTGCTGGACGGAGTCTTCCTCAACCTCTCCCTCTCTCCTTGCTGGATCAAGGCGTGGGATACGTCACCGGGCTGTACGTGTGTTGAACGCGGAGGCGCCGTCCGTTCGGCACTAGGATCTCCGGTGATTTGGATCACGACGAGTACGACTCCTTCAACCCCGTTCTCTTGAACGCTTCCGCTTAGCGATCTACAAGGGTATGTAGATGCACTCTCCTTCCCCTCGTTGCTGGTTTCTCCATAGATAGATCTTGGTGATTCGTAGGAAAATTTTGAATTTATGCTACGTTCCCCAACAGTTGTCACCAGGGAGGAAGCAGCTGAATGCGACAGGGGAGTGGAGGCAGCTCGCCGACACGCTGCAGCTCAGAAGGCGGTTGCCGCTGCATCTCAGTACAACCCCGGTTTCACTTATGGATATCAGCCAGGCGATCCTTGGTACTAGACCAACTTAGGCCAAAAGCCTAAGCTTGGGGGAGTACGTATTTCTCACCGACTTTACATTCATGTTCACACACTAGTCGTCGGTGCTCATACTCTTTCATTATATTATCCATGCTAGTTTAAATTTCTTTTTCTAGTTTTCTTCTTGTGTGCTTGATAATCCTTAAGAAAAAAAACAAAAAATCTAGTTAGTTTAATTTCCATGCTTGTAGTAGATTTAAAATGAAAACCCAAAAAGATTTCTAGTTCTTCTTCTTACTTGTTGGGAGCTTTCCCGTGTAAATAGTTTTATTTTATTTTCTTTCCTTTGGGGGTCGAGAAGACCATATTGAAAATGCTTACTGGCTCTCATATGCATGATTGTTTATTTAATTTAGAGCCCATATTACTTGTCTTCTCTTTTGAGTTGAATGCTTGCAGATTCCAGCTTAGTCCAATGCACGTGCACTCTTATTATTATACACATCATTCGGTCGTGCAAGTGAAAGGCAATAATGACGATATATGATGGACTTATTGGGATGAGAAAAGCTGGTATGAACTCGACCTCTCTTGTTTTTGTAAATATGATGAGTTCATCGTTTCTGAGTCAGCTATTATGAAGTAAACATATTTGCAATGACATTTAGAGATTATAGTTGCTTCTGCCATGCTTGATTAGCTATGAGTTATAATGGTTTACCTTGCGTGCCAACATGCTATTAGAATGATTATGATGTGGTATGATGGGATGGTATCCTCCTTTAAATGAATTGAGTGACTTGACTTGGCACATGTTCACACATGTAGTTGAATCAAATCAACATAGCCTTCACGATATTTATGTTCATGGTAGATTATATCCTACTCATGCTTGTACTCGGTGTAAATGAATTTTGATGCATGTTTATGACTGTTGTCGCTCTCTCAGTTGGTCGATTCCCAGTCTTTTGCTAACCTTCACCTGTACTAAGCGGGAATACTGCTTGTGCATCCAAACTCCTTAAACCCCAAAGTTGTTCCATATGAGTCCACCATATCTTCCTATATGCAGTATTTACCTTCCGTTCCAAGTAAATTTGTATGTGCCAAACTCCAAACCTTCAAATGAAATTCTGTTTTGTATGCTCGAGCAGCTCATGTTACAACTAGGGCTGCCTATATCTTCCATGCTAGGTGGGTTATTCTCATGAGGAGTGGACTCCGCTCCTCATTCACGAGAAAGGGCCGGTAACCGGGATGTCCAGTCCCATGATCCAAAAAGATCAAAGCAAATCAAAATAATTAAAAAAAACTCCCCCAGGGCTGTTGTTAGTTGGAGGCACTCGTTGTTTCGAGCAAGCCATGGATTTATGCTTGTTGGTGGTTGGGGGAGTATAAACCTTTACCATTCTATTAGGGAACTGCCTATAATGCATGTAGCATGGAAGATACAGCCATCTCATAGTTGTTGCGTTGATAGTGAAAGTATGCCGCTCAAAATGTTATTCAATCTCTATTTTAAAATCGAGCTCTGGCACCTCTACAAATCCCTGCTTCCCTCTGCGAAGGGCCTATCTATTTACTTTTATGTTGAGTCATCACCCTTCTTATTAAAAAGCATTCGCTGGAGAGCACACTGTCATTTGCATTCATTACTATTGGTTTATATTGGGTATGACTTGACTGGATCTCTTTTACCATGAATTACAATGTTTAGTCAGTCCTTGATCTTTAAAGGTGCTCTGCATTTATGTTTTGCGGTCTCAGAAAGGGCTAGCGAGATACCATTTTGTTATATCATGTTATAATTATTTTGAGAAAGTGTTGTCATCCGAGTTTTATTATTATGGCTCGCTAGCTGATTATGCTATTGATATGAGTAATTATGAGACCTAGGTGTTATTGTTAGTATGGTTAGTTCATAGTATTTGCTGAACCTGAATGATGGCTTTTCATGTTTACAACAACAAGAGCAAACAGAGTTTGTAAAACTTTTTCTTTATCACTTTCAGTTTATCAACTGAATTGCTTGAGGACAAGCAAAGGTTTAAGCTTGGGGGAGTTGATAGGTCTCCAACGTATCTACTTTTCCAAACACTTTTTCCCTTGTTTTGGACTCTAACTTGCATGATTTGAATGAAACTAACCCGGACTGATGCTGTTTTCAGCAGAACTGCCATGATGTTGTTTTATGTGTAGAAAAGAAAAGTTCTCGGAATGTCCTGAAAATCCACGGAGGCACTTTTTGGAATTAATAAGAATTTCTGGGCAAAAGAAATACACCAGGGGGCCCAGGGCCTGTCCACGAGACAGGGGGCGCGCCCCCTATCTCGTGGCCCCCCTGGACCTCCACCGACCTCAACTCCAACTCCATATATTCACGTTCGGGGAGAAAAAAATCAGAGAGAAAGTTTCATCGCATTTTACGACACGAAGCCGCTGCCAAGCCCTAATCTCTCTCGGGAGGGCTGATCTGGAGTCCGTTCGGGGCTCCGGAGAGGGGGATTCGTCGCCGTCGTCATCATCAACCATCCTCCATCACCAATTTCATGATGCTCACCGTCGTGCGTGAGTAATTCCATCGTAGGCTTGCTGGACGGTGATGGGTTGGATGAGATTTACCATGTAATCAAGTTAGTTTTGTTAGGGTTTGATCCCTAGTATCCACTATGTTCTGAGATTGATGTTGCTATGACTTTGCTATGCTTAATGCTTGTCACTAGGGCCCGAGTGCCATGATTTCAGATCTGAACCTATTATGTTTTCATGAATATATGTGTGTTCTTGATCCTATCTTGCAAGTCTATAGTCACCTATTATGTGTTATGATCCGACAACCCTGAAGTGACAATAATCGGGATACTTCTCGGTGATGACCATAGTTTGAGGAGTTCATGTATTCACTATGTGCTAATGCTTTGTTCCAGTTCTCTATTAAAAGGAGGCCTTAATATCCCTTAGTTTCCGCTAGGACCCCGCTGCCACGGGAGGATAGGACAAAAGATGTCATGCAAGTTCTTTTCCATAAGCACGTATGACTATTTACGGAATACATGCCTACATTACATTGATGAACTGGAGCTAGCTCTATGTCACCCTATGTTATAGCTATTACATGAGGAATCACATCCGGCATAATTATCCATCACCGATCCATTGCCTACGAGCTTTTCATATATTGTTCTTCGCTTATGTACTTTTCCATTGCTACTGTTACAACTGCTACAAAAACCCAAAAACATTTATCTTTAGTTTTGCTACTGTCACCATTATTATCATACCACCTTTGCTACTAAATACCTTGCTGCAGATACTAAGTTATCCAGGTGTGGTTGAATTGAAAACTCAACTGTTAATACTCAAGAATATTCTTTGGCTCCCCTTGTGTCGAATCAATAAATTTGGGTTGTACTTCACCCTCGAAAGCTGTTGCGATCCCTTACACTTGTGGGTTATCAGAGCACAATAGATCGGGAGTTCCCCACAAGCCTCTATAGCCACCAAAAACCTCTCGGGAGCCTGTTCCGGCACCCTGCCGGAGGGGGAATCCATCACTGGTGGCCATCTTCGTCATCCCGGCGTTCTCCATGATGAGGAGGGAGTAGTTCACCCTCGGGGTTGAGGGTATGTACTAGTAGCTATGTGTTTGATCTCTCTCTCACATGTTCTTAAGGTGATATGATCTTGATGTATCGCGAGCTTTGCTATTATAGTTGGATCTTATGATGTTTCTCCCCCTCTGCTCTCTTGTAATGGATTGAGTTTTCCCTTTGAAGTTATCTTATTGGATTGAGTCTTTAAGGATTTGAGAACACTTGATGTATGTCTTGCGTGGGATGCCCGTGGTGACAATGGGGTATTCTATTGATTCACTTGATGTATGTTTTGGTGATCAACTTGCGGGTTTCGTGACCTTGGGAATCTATGCATAGGGGTTGGCACACATTTTCGTCTTGACTCTCTGGTAGAAACTTTGGGGCACTCTTTGAAGTACTTTGTGTTGGTTGAATAGATGAATCTGAGATTGTGTGATGCATATCATATAATCATGCCCACGGATACTTGAGGTGACATTGGAGTATCTAGGTGACATTAGGGTCTTGGTTGATTTGTGTCTTAAAGTGTTATTCTAGTACGAACTCTATGATAGATCGAACGGAAATAATAGCTTCGTGTTATTTTACTACGGACTCTTGAATTGATCGATCAGAAAGGATAACTTTGAGGTGATTTCGTACCCTACCATAATCTCTTCGTTTGTTCTCCGCTATTAGTGACTTTGGAGTGACTCTTTGTTGCATGTTGAGGGATAGTTATATGATCCAATTATGTTATTATTGTTGAGAGAACTTGCACTAGTGAAAGTATGAACCCTAGGCCTTGTTTCCTACCATTGCAATACCGTTCGTGCTCACTTTTACTATTAGTTACCTTGCTGTTTTTATAATTTCAGATTACAAAAACTTGTATCTACCATCCATATTGCACTTGTATCACCATCTCTTCACTGAACTAGTGCACCTATACAATTTACCATTGTATTGGGTCTGTTGGGGACACAAGAGACTCTTTGTTATTATGTTGCAGGGTTGTTTGAGAGAGACCATCTTCATCCTACGCCTCCCACGGATTGATAAACCTTAGGTCATCCACTTGAGGGAAATTTGCTACTGTCCTACAAACCTCTGCACTTGGAGGACCAACAATGTCTACAAGAAGAAGGTCGTGTAGTAGACATCAGCAGTGACATGGGACTTGCATATTTGATGTGATCTCAATTTGAATAATGTAGCCCCCAAGTGCCGGGTCATAAGCCTACAACGACTCGGGACTATTCCTTCCATTGTAGAATAAATCATATCCATTGATAAAATAATAGCCATTGCGCTAAAGCGACTTTGAAAACCTCAATCATAATATTGGTTATTGATAACCATAATAAAAATCTAGTCATGTTGGCTATTTGAGATCTGAATAATATAATCTTATCGGTTGATAAGTAAATCCGGTGTTTATATACCTGGCGGGTCTTGGCCGATGGCGACTTTAATGCGCATCCATTGTAATCCTAGATTTTTGTAACCCGGCAGCTTATAGCCTTTGTGACAATCAATAATTGATAACCCTTTTGTAACACCAATTTCAATTTTTGATGATGGGCTTGAACTTAATCATTTATATAAGTCATAGCTCTGCAAATCCTACAAAAAGTTTAAACAACATATGCCCTGGCGACTTAACATCAAAAGCCAGGGCGAGTAACAACCCAAACATAATATAGTCTTATGCAATTATAGAAAAAACTATAATTAAGGCCATTGAAGCCTAAACATACTGGCAACTTAAAATCAAAAGCCAGGGCGGGTTATCAAACCTTGCATATTCATACAACCAGGAAAACATACCTCTAGGATTGATTTATACTGCTGACTTACATTACCATACTCAGTGAAGGTAACAATCCAATGATTTATAAGCGCATGATTCCAATGGCGCAATTCAAAATATACTGGTGACTTAACGTCCAAAGCCAGGCCGGGTTAACAAACACCGGATAGATTCATATATGAACCATAAAGCAACATAGCGCTCATCGGTTTTCAACCATGTATTAACATGTCACAAGAGATGAACCTCAAAAAATGTTCAAATCAAATATAAATCAAAAGGCAAAAAACAAGGCTTTCATAGGTTGCCAAACCTGAAAATCAAGTGCTTTCAAAGGGCCGCACAGCCACTGAGTTAAACCTTCATGCAACCTTATAAGTCGGGCCTCACATGACCAATCGTCGTTTTAACTTTGACAAGTTCAGGGTCTGTATAAGATTGACTGTCAAAAGTACGGCGGGTCATTCCAGTCAATCTGGGCGGAGTGGCAGACTTAAAAAGGCATGATAACCCGGATTTTTAGGTGAATACACCTGGCTTCCAAGCCTGGCTTTTAAGCCTATTACAAGGGTCATAAAAACTCTTGTCCATTGAACAAAGAGCCCCCAAGTAACATTTTATTAAGGGCATACAAGCCGGATCAAGAGAGTAATCAAGGCTCTGCTCATTAAGCAGGTCACCCCCAAATGATATCAAAGCAGGGTATCTATGTTTGAGTTGTGCTTTGCAACAGACTCTCTTTGGTGCCTTTATCCTGGGTAATAAGCCCCCAAGTGTTTTGTAGCATGGCGTATAAGCCGGATCAAAGGGTAATCATAACTTTGCTCAATGAACAGGAAGCCCCCAAGTGACCAATGATATGATAAGCCAATAAGGCAGGATACCCATGTTTGAACCGCGCATCATGGCAGCAGGTTCTCTTTGGCAACCTTTAATTTTTTTGAGAACTCGAACTTGCAAGAGATTAATTCTTTTTGAACCAGAAATTCTTAAACCAGATATTGAGAGCTTCAAAGCTTGGTGAAAGACAGATTTCCCTTGAACCAGATCTTAAACCGGCATTCTTCATTTTGAGCTGGAAATTTTCTGACGGCCTTTAAATTTTCATCAATATAGCAGTAGCCTCCGGGACCAGGTTATCTTCCCTCCAATGACCCAAAGTTCTTGAATCTGCTCAAATTGGCAACATTTACTGAGTCATGTCATCATAGCCCCCGAGTCTCAAGATGACTCGAGGAGTTGGCTTGAGATTCTCCATACTTGACCGTAATATAAATCGGTATGTAGTTGAACAGTGAAACGCTGTAATATGTTGAAGCTTGGCGGGTTATAAAAGATCCCGTATGAGTTGATGTAGACCTGACTGTGAGAGATGGGCAGTAAAGACAACCGCAACATTAGAGGCGACATAGACAAATTAGTTAGCCACCGCATTGTAAGTTGGTGTGGACAGGCGAGTTAACCCCATCGGTGCACGGACGGACGAGTCAATCGCAGGTGTGGTAAGCCATGCAGACGGCGAGTCAATCGGAGGCGAGGTCCCGGTGAGTTGATATTGCAAGCGGGCTGCCCGGGCGGCGGCTTGCGTACACCCGTTCAATAGGAAGTGAGCGCGAATGCCAGTGCATGATGATGCTAACACATACTCCGTGGGCACATCATGGCATGATGTCTACTACACAACCTTCTTCTTGTAGACGTTGTTGGGCCTGCAAGTGCACAGGTTTGTAGGACAGTAGCAAATTTCCCTTAAGTGGATGACCTAAGGTTTGTCAATCCGTAGGAGGCGTAGGATGAAGATGGTCTCTCTCAAGCAACCCTGCAACCAAATAACAAAGAGTCTCTTGTGTCCCTAACACACCCAATACAATGGTAAATTGTATAGGTGCACCAGTTCGGCGAAGAGATGGTGATACAAGTGCAAAATAGATAGTAGATATAGGTTTTTGTAATCTGAAATAATAAAAACAGCAAGGTAACGAGCGATAAAAGTGAGCGTAAACGGTATTGCAATGGTAGGAAACAAGGCCTAGGGTTCATACTTTCACTAGTGCAAGTTCTCTCAACAATAATAACATAGATAGATCATATAACAAGCCCTCAACATGCAACAAAGAGTCACTCCGAGACCACTAATAGCGGAGAACAAACATAGAGATTATGGTAGGGTACGAAACTACCTCAAAGTTATTCTTTTGGATCAATCTATAAAAGAGTTCGTACTAGAATAACACCTTAAGACACAAATCAACCAAAACCCTAATGTCACCTAGATACTCCATTGTCACCTCAAGTATCCGTGGGCATGATTATATGATATGCATCACACAATCTCAGATTCATCCAACCAACACAAAGTGCTACAAAGAGTGCCCCAAAGTTTCTACCGGAGAGTCAAGAACGTGTGCCAACCCCTATGCATAGGTTCCCAATGTCACGAAACCCACAAGTTGATCACCAAAACATACATCAAGTGGCACATGATATCCCATTGTCACCACAGATAATCACGGCAAGACATACATCAAGTGTTCTCATAAAAGACTGAATCCGATAAGATAACTTCAAAGGGGAAACTCAATTCATCACAAGAGAGTAGAGGGGGAGAAACATCATAAGATCCAACTACAATAGGAAAGCTCAGGATACATTATTGTGCCATAGAGGGAACACGAGAGAGAACACGAGAGAGAGAGATCAAACACATAGCTACTGGTACATACCCTCAGCCCCGAGGGTGAACTACTCCCTTGTCGTCATGGATAGGGCCAGGATGATGAAGATGGCCACCGGTGATGGGTTCCCCCTCCGGCAGGGTACCGAAACGGGATCCTGAGAGGTTTTTGGTGGCTACAGAGGCTTGCGGCAGCGGAACTCTCGATCTATCTTCTGTTCTGGAAGTTTTAGGGTATGTAGGTATATATGGGTGCAAGGGGTACGTCGGTGGACCTCCGGGGTGCTCACGAGGCAGGGGGCGCGCCCAGGGGGGCGCCCCCCACCCTCGTGGGCAGCCCGGGACTCCCCTGCCATGCACTCCAAGTCTATCAGGTTACTTTCCTTCCAAAAATAACTTCTCTAGTTGATTTTGTTCCGTTTTGACTCCGTCTGATATTCCTTTTCCTCGAAACACTGAAATAGGCATAAAACAGCAAATCTAGGCTGGGCCTCCGGTTAATAGGTTAGTCCCAAAAATAATATAAAAGTGGATAATAAAGCCCAATATTGCCTAAAACAGTAGATAAAGTAGCATGGAGCAATAAAAATTATAGATACGTTGGAGACGTATCAGGCATCCCCAAGCTTAATTCCTGCTCGTCCTCGAGTAGGTAAATGATAAAAAAGAATTTTTGATGCGGAGTGATACTTTGGCATAATTTCAACGTAAATCTTCTTAATTGTGGCATGAATATTCAGATCCGAAAGATTCAAGACAAAAGTTCATATTGACATAAAAGTAATAATACTTCAAGCATACTAATCAAAGCAATCATGTCTTCTCAAAATAACATGGCTAAAGAAAGTTATCCCTACAAAATCATATAGTCTGGCTGTTGCTCTATCTTCATCACACAAAGTATTTAATCATGCACAACCCCGATGACATGCCAAGCAATTGTTTCATACTTTAGTAATATCAAAACTCTTTCAATTTTCACGCAATACATGAGCGTGAGCCATGGACATAGCACTATAGGTGGAATAGAATGGTGGTTGTGGAGAAGACAAAAAGGAGAAGATAGTCTCACATCAACTAGGCGTATCAACGGGCTATGGAGATGCCCATTAATAGATATCAATGTGAGTGAGTAGGGATTGCCATGCAACGGATGCACTAGAGCTATAAGTATATGAAAGCTCAACAAAAGAAACTAAGTGGGTGTGCATCCAACTTGCTTGCTCACGAAGACCTAGGGCACTTTTGAGGAAGCCTGTCATTGGAATATACAAGCCAAGTTCTATAATGAAAAATTTCCACTAGTATATGAAAGTGACAACATATGAGACTCTCTTATTATGAAGATCATGGTGCTACTTTGAAGCACAAGTGTGGTAAAAGGATAGTAGCATTGTCCCTTCTCTCTTTTTCTCTCATTTTTTTATTTTTGTTTGGGCCTTTTCTCTTTTTTTTATGGCCTCTTTTTTTTTTGTCCGGAGTCTCATCCCGACTTATGGGGGAATCATAGTCTCCATCATCCTTTCCTCACTGGGACAATGCTCTAATAATGATGATCATCACACTTTTATTTTTCTTACAACTCAACAATTACAACTCGATACTTAGAACAAAATATGACTCTATATGAATGCCTCCGGCGGTGTACAGGGATATGCAATGAATCAAGAGCGACATGTATGAAAATTATGAAGGTGGCCTTGCCACAAATACAATGTCAACTACATGTTCATGCAAAAAGCATTATGACAATGATGGAGCGTGTCATAATAAACGGAACGGTGGAAAGTTGCATGGCAATATTATCTCGGAATGGCTATGGAAATGCCATAATAGGTAGGTATGGTGGCTGTTTTGAGGAAGGTATATTGTGGGTGTATGATACCGGCGAAAAGTACGTGGTATTAAAGAGGCTAGAAAAGGCGGAAAGGTGAGAGTGCGTATAATCCATGGACTCAACATTAGTCATAAAGAACTCATATACTTATTGCAAAAATTTAGAAGTCATCAAAAACCAAAGCACTATGCGCATGCTCCTAGGGGGATAGATTGGTAGGAAAAGACCATCGCTCGTCCCCGACCGCCACTCATATGGAAGACAATCAATAAATAAAATTGTGCTCCAACTTCATCACAAAGCGGTTCACCATACATGCATGCTACGGGAATTGCTAACTTCAACACAAGCATTCTTTAAATTCATAATCACCCAACTAGCATGACTTTAATATCACTACCTCCATATCTCAAAACAATTATCAAGCATCAAACTTATCTTAGTATTCAACGCACTCAAAAGACAATGCTCTAATAATGATGATCATCACACTTTTATTTTTCTTACAACTCAACAATTACAACTCGATACTTAGAACAAAATATGACTCGTTTGATATTTTGATAAGATGTATGTTGTCTAACCTCTAGTGGTGTTATGTGAACGTCGACTACATAACACTTCACCATTATTTGGGCCTAGAGGAAGGCATTGGGAAGTAATAAGTAGATGATGGGTTGCTAGAGTGACAGAAGCTTAAACCCTAGTTTATGCGTTGCTTCGTAAGGGGCTGATTTGGATCCATATGTTTCATGTTATGGTTAGGTTTACCTTAATACTTTTGTTGTAGTTGCGGATGCTTGCAATAGAGGTTAATCATAAGTGGGATGCTTGTTCAAGTAAGAACAACACCCAAGCACCGGTCCACCCACATATCAAATTATCAAAGTACCGAACGCGAATCATATGAGCGTGATGAAAACTAGCTTGACGATATTCCCATGTGTCCTCGGGAGCGATTTTCCTATTATAAGAGTTTGTTCAGGCTTGTACTTTGCTACAAAAAGGATTGGGCCACCTTGCTGCACTTTATTTACTTTTATTACTTGTTGCTCGCTACACTTTATCTTATCACAAAACTATCTGTTACCACTTATTTCAGTACTTGCAGAGAATACCTTGCTGAAAACTGCTTATCATTTCCTTCTGCTCCTCGTTGGGTTCAACACTCTTACTTATCGAAAGGTCTACGATAGATCCCCTATACTTGTGGGTCATCAAGACTCTTTTCTGGCGCCGTTGTCGGGGAGTGAAGCGCCTTTGGTAGGTGGAATTTGGTAAGGAAAATTTTATTTAGTGTGCTGAAATTTTCTATCACTTGTTACTATGGAAAGTTATTGTCTGAGGGGCTTGTTCGGGGTATCTTCACCCCGTCCAGTTGAGCCAAGAGTTGCTCCTCAACCTACTAAACCTATTGAACCTACTGAAAATGAAACTCCTTTTGAGATTCCTTCGGGTGTGATGGAAAAACTGCTAGCTAACCCTTTTGCAGGAGATGGAACAAAGCATCCTGACAAACATCTACGCTATCTGGATGATATTTGTGGACTATTTAAGCTTGCAGGTATACCCGATGATGTTGTTAAGAAGAATGCTTTCCCTTTATCTTTGGAGGGAGTCGCATTGACATGGTATAGGCTATGTGATGATATGAGATCACGGAACTATAAAAGATTGAAATTGGAATTTCATCAAAAGTATTACCCTATGCATCTTGTTCATCGTGATCGCAATTATATATATAATTTTTGGCCTCGCGAAGGAGAAAGCATCGCTCAAGCTTGGGGGAGGCTTAAATCAATGTTATATTCATGCCCCAATCATGAGCTTGCAAAAGAAGTAATTATGCAAAGTTTTTATGCTCGGCTTTCTGGTAACAATCGCACCATGCTCGATAATTGTTGTGCTGGCTCTTTTATGATGAAGCCTATTGAATTTAGATGGAATTTATTGGATAGAATTAAATGCAACTCTGAAGATTGGGACCTCAACGAAGGTAAGAAGTCAGGTATGACACCTAAGTTTGATTGTGTTAAATCTTTTATGGATACCGATATTTTCCGAAAGTTTAGCACTAAATATGGACTTGACTGTGAGATAGTAGCTTCTTTCTGTGAATCTTTTGCTACTTATGTTGATCTCCCCAAGGAGAAGTGGTTTAAATATCATCCTCCCATAGAAGTAAAAGTAGCTGCACCTATTAAAGTTGAAGAAAAGACTGTCACGTATAATGATCCTATTGTTCCCACTTCTTATGTTTAGAAACCACCTTTCCCTGTTAGAATGAAGGATCATGCTAAAGCTTCAACTGTTGTTCGTAAAAGCAATATTAGAACTTATACCCCTCCTGAGCAAGTCAAAGTAGAACCCAATATTGCTATTGTTAAAGATCTCTTGTCTGATAATATTGATGGGCATGTTATTCAATTCTGTGGTGAAGCTGCCAGAATTGCTAAGCCTTGTGAGAGAGATAAACATAGACCTATGGTAGGCGTGCATGTTATTTCTGTTAAAATAGGATATCATTGTTATCATGGCTTGTGTGATATGGGTGCTAGTGCTAGTGTAATACCCATTGACCTATACAAAGAAATTATGCATGATATTGCACCTGCTGAGTTAGAAGATATTGATGTTACAATTAAACTTGCCAATAGAGATACTATATCTGCAATGGGAATTGTTAGAGATGTTGAAGTCTTGTGTGGGAAAACCAAATATCCCGCTGATTTTCTTGTTCTTGGTTCTCCACAAGATAGCTTTTGTCCCATTATATTTGGTAGACCCTTCTTGAATACTGTTAATGCTATGATAGACTGCAAAAATAATGTTGTTACTGTTGGCTTGGATGATATGGTTCATGAGTTTAATTTTTCTAAATTTAATAAACAACACCTTGAGGAAGAATTGCCTAGTAAGGATGAAATTATTGGTCTTGCTTCTATTGTTGTACCTCCTAGTGATCCTTTAGAACACTATTTGCTAGACCATGAAAATGATATGTTCATGAATGAAAGAAGGAAAATAGATGAAGTATTCTTTAAACAGGAACCTATTCTGCAACACAATTTGCCTGTTGAAATTCTAGGGGATCCTCCTCCACCCAAGGGTGATCCCGTGTTTGAGCTTAAACCGTTGCCTGATAATCTTAAATATGCTTATCTTGATGAAAAGAAAATATATCCTGTTATTATTAGTGCTAACCTTTTAGAGCATGAGGAAGAAAGATTGTTGAAAACTCTGAAGAAGCATCATGCTGCTATTGGATATACTCTGGATGATCTTAAGGGCATCAGTCCCACTCTATGTCAACATAAAATAAATTTGGAAGCTGATGCCAAACCAGTTTGTGATCCTCAACGACGTTTGAATCCTAAAATGAAAGAAGTGGTAAGAAAATAAATACTCAAGCTTCTGGAGGGAGGTATAATTTATCCCGTTGCTGATAGTCAGTGGGTAAGTGTTGTCCATTGTGCCCCTAAGAAGGGAGGTATTACTGTTGTCCCTAATGATAAAGATGAATTGATTCCGCAAAGAATCATCACAGGTTATAGGATGGTAATTGATTTCCGTAAATTAAATAAGGCCACTAAGAAAGATCATTACCCCTTACCTTTTATTGATCAAATGCTAGAAAGATTATGCAAACATACACACTATTGCTTTCTAGATGGTTATTCTGGTTTTTCTCAAATACCTGTGTTGGCTAAAGATCAATCAAAGACTACTTTTACATGCCCTTTTGGTACTTTTGCTTATAGACGTATGCCTTTTGGTTTATGTAATGCACCTGCTACCTTTAAAAGATGCATGATGGCTATATTCTCTGACTTCTGCGAGAAAATTTGTGAGGTTTTCATGGACGACTTTTCCGTCTTGGTTCCTCTTTTGATGATTGCTTGAGCAATCTTGCTTGAGTTTTGCAGAGATGTGAAGAAACTAATCTTGTCTTGAATTGGGAGAGGTGCCACTTTATGGTTAATGAAGGTATTGTCTTGGGGCACAAAGTTTCTGAAAGAGGTATTAAAGTTGATAAAGCCAAGGTTGATTCTATTGAAAAGATGCCATGTCCCAAGGACATCAAAGGTATAAGAAGTTTCCTTGGTCACGCCGGATTTTATAGGAGGTTCATTAAGGACTTCTCAAAAATCTCTCGGCCTCTGACTAATTTATTACAAAAAGATGTACCATTTGTCTTTGATGATGATTGTGTAGAAGCATTTGAAATACTTAAGAAAGCATTAGTCTCTGCACCTGTTGTTCAGCCTCCTGATTGGAATTTACCCTTTGAAATTATGTGTGATGCTAGTGATTATGTTGTGGGTGTTATTCTAGGGCAAAGGGTTGATAAGAAATTAAATGTTATCCATTATGCCAGTAAGACTCTAGATAGTGCTCAAAGAAATTATGCTACTACCGAAAAGGAACTTTTAGTAGTCGTGTTTGCTTGTGATAAGTTTAGACCTTATATTGTTGATTCCAAAGTTACTATTCACACTGATCATGCTGCTATTAAATATCTTATGGAAAAGAAAGATGCAAAACCTAGACTCATTAGATGGGTTCTCCTGCTGCAAGAATTTGATTTACATATTGTTGATAGAAAGGGAGCTGAGAACCCCGTTGCAGACAACTTGTCTAGGTTAGAGAATGTTCTTGATGACCCACTACCTATTGATGATAGCTTTCCTGATGAACAATTAAATGTCATAAGCACTTCTCGTATCACTCCATGGTATGCTAATTATGCTAATTATATTGTTGCTAAATTTATACCACCTAGCTTCACATACCAACAAAAGAGAAAGTTTTTCTATGACTTGCGACATTACTTTTGGGATGACCCACATCTTTATAAAGAAGGAGTAGATGGTGTTATTAGATGTTGTGTACCTGAGCATGAACATGAACAGATCCTACGCAAGTGTCACTCCGAAGCTTATGGAGGACACCACGCTGGAGATAGAACTGCACATAAGGTATTGCAATCCAGTTTTTATTGGCCTACTCTCTTCAAGGATGCCCGTAAGTTTGTTTTGTCTTGCGATAAATGTCAAAGAATTGGTAATATTAGTAACGTCAAGAAATGCCTATGAATTATTCACTTATTATTGAACCATTTGATGTTTGGGGCTTTGATTATATGGGACCTTTTGCTGCCTCTAATGGATATACTCATATCTTAGTTGTTGTTGATTACGTTACTAAGTGGGTAGAAGCTATTCCAACTAGTAGTGCTGATCATAACACCTTTATTAAAATGCTTAAGGACGTTATTTTTCTAAGGTTTGGAGTCCCTAGATATCTTATGACTGATGGTGGTTCACACTTTATTCATGGTGCTTTCCGTAAGATGCTTGCTAAATACGACGTTAATCATAGAATTGCATCTCCATATCACCCGCAGTCTAGTGGTCAAGTAGAGTTGAGCAACAGAGAGCTCAAATTAATTTTACAAAAGACTGTGAATAGGTCTAGAAAGAATTGGTCCAAGAAACTGGATGACGCATTATGGGCCTATAGAACTGCCTATAAGAATCCTATGGGTATGTCTCCGTATAAAATGGTTTATGGAAAAGCTTGTCACTTACCTCTCGAACTAGAACATAAGGCATACTGGGCTATTAAAGAGCTCAACTATGATTTCAAACTTGCCGATGAGAAGAGGTTATTTGATATTATCTCACTTGATGAATGGAGAACCCAAGCTTATGAAAATGCCAAGTTGTTTAAAGAAAAAGTCAAAAGATGGCATGACAAAAGGATACAAAAGCGTGAGTTTAATGTAGGTGATTATGTATTGCTATAGAACTCTCGTTTAAGATTTTTTGCAGGAAAACTTCTCTCCAAATGGGAAGGTCCCTACATTATCGAGGAGGTCTATCGTTCCGGTGCCATAAAAATCAACAACTTCGCGGGCACAAATACGAAGGTGGTAAACAGTCAAAGGATTAAACACTATATTTCAGGTAATCCCACAAATGTTGAAACTAATATTATTGAAACCGTAAGCCCGGAGGAATACATAAAGGACACCTTCCAGTCCGCTTCAGACTCCGAAAAGGAATAGGTATGTGGTACGGTAAGTAAACCGACTCCAAAATAATTTTTAAGGCGATATTTCTCCGTTTTGGAATATTTAGAAAAATAGAAAAATAAGTAGCAGTCCAGGGAGGACACGAGGCCTCCATGAGGGTGGAGGGCGCGCCCTACCCCCTTGGGCACGCCCCCTACCTCGTGAGCACCTCGTGTGCCCTCCGGACTCCGTTTCCTTGCACGATACGTATTTTGATCGGTAAAAATTCATTATATATACTCCCGAAGGTTTTGACTCTCGTATCACGCAAATATCCCCTGTTCTTGTTTCGAGCTCTTTTTCTGGCAGGTCTAGATCATCATGACGACCCCAAGTGCTTCCAAGGACAAGTTCTTCGAGAAGGTGATCAACCCTTACCTCGCGGAGGTGCTGCGACACCCTCAAATCATTGAGATGCATGATGGGTTGCTGCACATCTGTGATGTTGAGGGACCAAAGGGAATCGGAAGCGTGGAGTCGAGGCTCGAAGCAATGGAGCAACAAGTTTTCAAGTGCCAGGGGATGGTGGAGCTTGGAATCAACGCTACCCACAAGATGCTCGCGGAGTTCACCAACAACTACGAGCCGGATGCCAAGAAGACCGATGAGGCCATCTTCAAGCTACATGAGAAGATCGAGCACCTCCAAGCCCAAATCTATGATCTGCAAAACCAAAACTGTGAGTATGAATATAGATTCAAAAGGATGAGTTTGGCTGCAGATTTGAGGATCTCGGAGACTCGATCATCCTTCTATGATGGTGAGCCTATGCCATGGAAGGTGGATGACAAGCTCGCATCATCAACAACACCTCCACCACCAACAACAAAGAAGGAGATATAATCACATGGGTATGGGCACTCCCCTTGGCAACTGCCAAGCTTGGGGGAGGTGCCCTGGTATCGTATCACCATCACAACTCCTATCTTTACCGTTTTTCTTAGTTCGATTCTATTTAGTAGTATCTTGATTTAGTAGAATAAAGTCATGGCATGATCTAGTTTTGAGTTTTGCTTTATGATCCTTCTCTATAATCGAGTCCATGAGCTATATAATAAAGATTAGTGTTGAGTCAAGGGCTTGAGTGTTTTGCCATGATCTTGGGTGATTAGAAGAAAAAGAATAAAAAGAATCAAAGAGTTCATATTGATCTTAGTGAAAGTAATGACTTCACATAGAAAGAGTATGATGATTAAAAGTTGTTGGGAGTTGGCAAATATAGCTTTGGTCATTGTTGCAATTAATAGGAAGTAATAAGGAAAGAGAGGTTTCACATATAGATATATTATCATTGACATCTTTTATGATTGGGAGCACTCATTAAAATATGACATGCTAAAGAGTTGATGTTGGACAAGGAAGACAACATAATGAGTTATGTTTTCTTACATCTGAGATAAAGTATGTTGTCATGGATCCTCTAACGTGTTGAGCTTGCCTTTCCCCCTCATGCTAGCCAAATTCTCAGCACCAAGTAGAAATACTACTTGTGCTTCCAAATACCCTTAAACCAGTTTTGCCATGAGAGTCCACCATATCTACCTGCGGATTGAGTAAGATCCTTCAAGTAAGTCGTCATCGGTGCAAGCAATAAAAATTGCTCTCTAAATATGCATGACTTATTAATGCAGAGAAATAAGCTTTGTACGAACTTGTTGTGGACGCAATAAAAGCGACGGACTGCATAATAAAGGTTCACATACAAGGGGAAATATAAAGTGACGTTCTTTTGCATTAAGATTTTGTGCATCAACCCTAAACGCGCATGACAACCTCTGCTTCCCTCTGCGAAGGGCCTATCTTTTATTATTATCTTCTACCTTATGCAAGAGTCACGGTGATCTTCACCTATCCTTTTTCATTTTATCCTTTGGCAAGCTTAGCACGTTGGAAAGAACATGATATATATATATATATATAGATATAGATATAGATATATATATAATTGGATGTGGGGGAGCATGAATTATTACTGTTGACATTACCCTTGAGGTAAAAGGTTGTGGGGCAAAACTATAAGCCCCTATCTTTCTCTGTGTCCGATTAAAACTCCGTAACCACAAGTATCGCGTGAGTGCTAGCAATTATGAAGGACTAAGTGATAGTTGAGTATGTGGACTTGCTTTTAAGCTCTGACATAGACTCTTTCCGATGTTATGATAAATTTCAATTGCTTCAACGACTGAGGTTATAATTTGTTGGTGCCCAATAAGGTTTCTGACTCATACTTTGGCTTTGTGAAAAGATCATCACTTGAACATGAGTAATCATATGACAAAATCTATTTATGTTGCTGTTATGAAATAATCATGATACCTTCATGTCCGTATTTTGTTTTCATCGACACCTCTACCTCTAAACATGAGGACATATTTATTGTTATCGGCTTTTCGCTTGAGGACAAGTGAGGTCTAAGCTTGGGGGAGTTGATACGTCCATTCTGCATCATGCTTTTATGTCAATATTTATTGCATTATGGGTTGTTATTTCACATTATGTCACAATACTTATGGCTATTCTCTCTTATTTTACAAGGTTTACATGAAGAGTGAGAATGCCGGCAGCTGGAATTCTAGGCTGGAAAAGGAGCAAATATTGGAGGACTATTCTGCGCAACTCCAAAAGTCCTGAAACTCCACGGAATACCTTAAAATAAATAAAGAAAAATTGTCGCCAAAGATGAAGGCCAGGGGGCCCACACCCTGCTCACGAGGGTGGGGGCGCGCCCTCCCCCCTGGGCGCGCCCCCCTACCTCGTGGGCCCCCTGGTGGCTCTCCGACGCCCATCTTCTCCTATATGAAGTCTTTCGATGAGAAAAAAATAGAGGAGAACCTTTCGGGACGAGACTCCGCCGCCACAAGGCGGAACCTTGGCGGAACCAATCTAGGGCTCCGGCAGAGCTGTTCTGCCGGGGACACTTCCCTCCGGGAGGGGGAAACCATCACCATCGTCATCACTAACGCTCCTCTCATCGGGAGAGGGCAATCTCCATCAACATCTTCACCAGCACCATCTCATCTCCAAACCCTAGTTCATCTCTTGTATCCAATTCTTGTCTCCAAGTCCGGGATTGGTGCTAGTAGGTTGCTAGTAGTGTTGATTACTCCTTGTAGTTGATGCTAGTTGGTTTATTTGGTGGAAGATCATATGTTCAGATCCTATATGCACATTATTACCCCTCTGATTATGAACATGAATATGCTTTGTGAGTAGTTACGTTTGTTCCTAAGGACAAGGGAGAAGTCTTGCTATTAGTAGTCATGTGAATTTGGTATTCGTTCGATATTTTGATAAGATGTATGTTGTCTAACCTCTAGTGGTGTTATGTGAATGTTGACTACATAACACTTCACCATTATTTGGGCCTAGAGGAAGGCATTGGGAAGTAATAAGTAGATGATGGGTTGCTAGAGTGACAGAGGCTTAAACCCTAGTTTATGCGTTGCTTCGTAAGGGGCCGATTTGGATCCATATGTTTCATGCTATGGTTACGTTTACCTTAATACTTTTGTTGTAGTTGCGGATGCTTGCAATAGAGGTTAATCATAAGTGGGATGCTTGTTCAAGTAAGAACAGCACCCAAGCACCGGTCCACCCACATATCAAATTATTAAAGTACCGAACGCGAATCATATGAGCGTGATGAAAACTAGCTTGACAATATTCCCATGTGTCCTCGGGAGCGCTTTTCCTATTATAAGAGTTTGTCCAGGCTTTTCCTTTGCTACAAAAAGGATTGGGCCACCTTGCTGCACTTTATTTACTTTTATTACTTGTTGCTCGCTACACTTTATCTTATCACAAAACTATCTGTTACCACTTATTTCAGTACTTGCAGAGAATACCTTGCTGAAAACTGCTTATCATTTCCTTCTGCTCCTCATTGGGTTCGACACTCTTACTTATCGAAAAGATAGATCCCCTATACTTGTGGGTCATCAGAGCGTAATAGAATTCTAGCTTTTGGATTGAAGGATGAGAGTCAGATCATCCATAGCATTTGCGGGGGGATACCGAAAGCATGCGATAGGACAAAGTCCTTCTCGGCACTCTTGAGGACATTCCTCACATTACGTTACCAACAGTAGAGTTTTAACAAGATATTTAACAGCTATTTAATTTTAATAGGGAAGGTGGAAACGCGAGCCATTATTCTACAACTATTATGCTTATCACACCTAGACGATGTTCAAAATTAATTGCATTGATAATTAAACATGTTAATTCAACAGTGCGCTCCCACTCAATTCAATATCTCTCATAATTGATTGTGAGTGATTAAAGATCTGCATTTCAATTCGATGCCATTGACGGGTTCATCACTGATGATGTGAATTTCAATCGATAGGCCAACTTGCCGATCACATCTCTATGTGGTTCTTGTTCATCTTTCGATGGGCATGTTCCGAGCTCAGGACTCTCTTGCCTGAACGTCAAACACAACCAAGTGATCTTGCTGCGAGGTCTGGCCTGACACGCCTCATTCCTCTCGATTCATTCGTGCTCATGTGTACATGGCGCACCCCGAAAAGATACGAATTTCAGACGGTGCTACACTTGGGTGAACACTAACTACTTTGATATTCTAAGTGAGAGATCACCCTAATAAAAAGTGACTACCATGCAATCAAGAAGGGCGCATCATAAGGGATAAACATCTTAGACAATTCATAATAGCATGATATGGTATAGCCCTTTCTGAAGGAGAAGTATTTCATTTCTTCGTCTTCGGCATTTGCGTCGGTATTCACCTTCGCAAAGATTGCCACCACCTTGTCGATGCACCAGATAATATTGCTATCTCTATAGCTAATAAAATAAGTGCATTACTTAAGGTTGACACACAGATCATTAAAGTGACAATCGTATGGCTCCAGCCATCATGCCGAATCATGACACACAGGTCATGTTAATTTTACATTATATAGTCATCTCATACATAATCAAATTATTATGAGCACTGCTATACCACATCACATGCAAACCATCCTGCAAAACCAAGTTAGACGCCTCTAATCGGTTCATACAAAAAAGGTTTTACGTGGCTTCTAAGGATTCAAAACAAACCGAAGCTACCTACGTCCATCATCAAGTATGATTTATTCAAGTCGCTAGATTAGCTTTGCAGGGTGTATGAAACACGAGATAATAAAATCTTGAGCCCCATACTGAACTTCGTCATACGCATGACCCCCGTGCAGATCATATCTGCATTGCCCTTTTGTCTGCAAAACACCCATCTTTCTTTAACTATAGTGGAACCCAGAGAACTATTAGCACTTCGTTGATCTGTCAATCAGCATACTTAGGAGCAGCATGAAAGGATCACGGATTGCCAGAACTTTGTGAGATTCCACCATGCTGTCAAGATCAGGATTATGCAAATTCAAGGGAAGCAACAGGAACATCAGGTAACAGATTTCATCTGCTACCCGCACAAATAATTTTCAGTAATAGAACTCATCTACTACAAATTATATTGTGCAACACCCATACATCTCTATGTATTCTAGATCACAACCTGCATCTATGCATAGCACGGCTCTTGATGCCACTGTAGGGTAACGCAGCAGAAAACAAAAAAATTCCGACCTATGCACCAGCCCAGGACCACTATGGAGACTGCATATAAGGTTTGATCTTTTCGTTACCGACTCGTAGCGCAGCAGAAGTAGAGTCGATGACGATCAGTGGTGCAGATCCCTGCATCTAGGATTTACAACCTCCCAACCGCAAGGATGTATGCTCTCGTCTGCTCCCCGGACGAATCTCCGGGTAGCCCTTCGGGAGGCCTTGGGACAGTCCCTCAGATAGTCTTACCGGACGGATCCTCAGACAGCCCTTCGGGAGGACCTCAGAATCTCAGATGGTCACTTGGACAGCCCTTCGGGAGGCACTCTCAAACTAAGACCGAAACTATGATCTCTCTACAGAGTTGCACACATACGGTGTCATCTATCCAGCAGGGCTTCACCGTCTAGAACTAGTTCCCATTGGAACCCAAACAGCCTTCCGACTCTACGAAACTATTTCACAGGGAGGGAGAGAGAAGCCAAATCATTGCATGGAACTTGTATGAGAGCAAGGGATGAGGTTTGGGAAGCCCCCTCACCTCCTATTTGTAGGGAAACCAAGGGGTATAGTGGCCATTCCAAAAAACCCAAAATGCCCTTGAATGGACTCCTCCACAAGGGCATAAAGGGGAAGTAATGGAGCAAGTGGGGCCCCATGGAGGAGCCCCTCATGTGGTCGTCCAACCCTATTGGGGGCCCCAAGGGGTGTTTCTTAGCCCCCAAGCCTTCTAGAAGCCTTTTGGAAAATATCCCAAAAGATGGTTTTCCATAAATATCCCAAAAGGCACTTTCACTATTCATGATGACATTTTTCACCGTCCGTTCGAACTGAAAATATTTATGTGGGCTTAGAACATTTCCAGTGCCCACCAAAATGATTTTCGATGTGTTCCGAAACAATTCCGGTTTAGTGATTTTCATTTGTGAAAAGCATCTGAAGTGGTTCTGGCAGCTCCGGAGCATATCCGGTCATTATCCCGGAAAATTCTAGAAAGTTTCAGAATGATTCTGGCACCCTCCAAGAATTATCAGGCATGTGGCGAAACCAATTTGACTTAATGGTATCTCCTCAAACAACTTTTTAGTTTCACCGAAACTCATCCGATGACCTCTCTCTAAGGAACTTTTTCTGCTGTCCAAAACTTATTCGGTGATTTTCTCTCAGACTCCTTGTCTAGTATTCAGCAGATAGATGACCCTTAAGCGTGTGACCCTATAGGTTCGGTGAAGTATAGACATGACCAGAACCCTTTCCGATCAATGATCAACATCGGGGCCGTGGACACCCATATTGACCCCTATACCCACATGAATGAATATTCGAGTGAACCTCCAGTTGTCATGTGCTATTCCTGTTGCTTCGCGATATGTTACAAATACCTGAGGTGAGACATGTTGGCATTCCCATGGATCAAAAACTTGTCCACTATGCCAGTTACCTCGTTATCGGTATTGTTCTCTTTTCTCGTTACCGTGTTCCGACATTCCCGTGATCAAATCACAAAGTGTCTGGCCAGACAATGATGGATACCATAACACCGAGAGGGCCCAGAGATATCTCTCCATCGTCGGAGGAGCAAATCCCAATCTTGAGCTATTAAGTTACTTGACATACTTTTTCATGAACCCATAAGCCGCCGTAATAGCCACCCATTTATGGATGACGTTTAACAAACCCCAAAGTTCATGAAGCAAGCATGAAGAAACTCGATACTATCATGGTCTAAGGAATCATGCAAATGTTAACCATCTTTGTGTTATTTACCATTAACTTGTGACGAATGAATCTCATAGCATAACATCAAACTGGGTCGATTCAACACAAATGTTCTCTTAACATTGTGCCCTCAAAGTTGCTGGCATAGACATGCCCATGATTGGGAAAACATAATCATCATGCAACACTTGACCTAGTCTTAGAGGCATGAGTAGGAATACATTTTACCGTTTATTATTCCACACGTGCACATGGGTTTTCCCCAGAGCCTTTATGGATATACGGGCTCGGGAACCACAGCAGTTATAGCATGGAACATAAACATAATTATGAACATGGAGATAAATAATAGCATTTATTATTGCCTCTAGGGCATATCTCCTACACTAAGGTTTATCAATCTGTGGGAGGCATAGGATGGAGATGGTCTCTCTCAAACAACCCTGCAACCAAATAACAAAGGGTCTCTTGTGTCCCCAACACACCCAATACAATGGTAAATTGTATAGGTGCACTAGTTCGGTGAAGAGACGGTGATACAAGTGTAATATGGATGGTAGAAATATATTTGTATAATCTAAATAAATAAAAACAGCGAGGTAACTAGTAACAAAAGTGAGCAAAAACAATATTGCAATGCTTGGAAACAAGGCCTAGGTTTCATACTTTCGCTAGTGTGAAGTCTCTCAATAATGATAACATAAATTAATCATATGGCAATCCCTCAAGTGCGACAAAGAGTCACTCCAAAGTTCCTATCAGAGAGAACATGAGATGAAATTGCTTGTAGGGTACGAAACCACTTCAAAGTTATTCTTTCCGATCAATCCATTGAGCTATTCCTATAAGTGTCACAAACAGCCCTAGAGTTCGTAGTAAAATAACACCATATGATACACATCAATCAACCCTAATGTCACCTAGATACTCCAATGTCACCACAAGTATCCATGGGTCAATTATACGATATGCATCACACAATCTCAGATTCATAATATTAAATCCAACACAAAGAATTTTAGAGTATCCCAAGATTTCTATTGGAGAAAGTAATATGAAAACGTGTACCAACCCCTATGCATAGATTACCCCAATGTCACCACGGGAATCCACAACTTGCTAACCGATCAATAGAACATCCCATTGTCACCGCGGATATCCCATCGCAAGACATACATCAAGTGCTCTCACATCCAAAGATTCAATTCGACATAACAAAACCTCAAGGGAAAAGATTCAATTCATCGCAAGGTAGAGAGGGAAGTGATACGTCTCCAACGTATCTATAATTTTTGATTGTTCCATGCTATTATATTACCTGTTTTGGATGTTTAATGGGCTTTATTATACACTTTTATATTATTTTTGGGACTAACCTATTAACCGGAGGCCCAGTCCAAATTGATGCTTTTTGCCTATTTCGGTGTTTCGCGGAAAAGGAATATCAAACGGAGTCCAAACGGAATGAAACCTTTGAGAGAGTTATTTTTGGAACAAACGCAATCCAGGAGACTTGGAGTAGACGTCAAGAAAGAAACGAGGCGGCCACGAGGCAGGAGGGCATGCCCAGGGGGTAGGCGCGCCCCCCACCCTCGTGGGCCCCTCGTGGCTCCCCTGACCGACTTCCTTCACCTATATATACTCATATACCCTGAAAACATCCAGGAGCACCATGAAACCCTATTTCCACCGCCACAACCTTCTGTACCCATGAGATCCCATCTTGGGGCCTTTTCCGGCGCTCCGCCGGAGGGGGAATCGATTACGGAGGGCTTCTACATCAACACCATAGCCTCTCCGATGAAGTGTGAGTAGTTTACCACAGACCTTCGGGTCCATAGTTATTAGCTAGATGGCTTATTCTCTCTCTTCAGATCTCAATACAAAGTTCTCCTCGATCTTCTTGGAGATCTATTCGATGTAATTCTTTTTGCGGTGTGTTTGTCGAGATCCGATGAATTGTGGGTTTATGATCAAGATTATCTATGAACAATATTTGAATATCCTCCGAATTCTTTTATGTATGATTTGTTATCTTTGCAAGTCTCTTCGAATTATCAGTTTGGTTTGGCCTACTAGATTGATCTTTCTTGCAATGGGAGAAGTGCTTAGCTTTGGGTTCAATCTTGCGGTGTCCTTTCCCAGTGACAGTAGGGGCGGCAAGGCACGTATTGTATTGTTGCCATCGAGGATAAAAAGATGGGGTTTATATCATATTGCTTGAGTTTATCCCTCTACATCATGTCATCTTGCTTAATGCGTTACTCTGTTCTTATGAACTTAATACTCCAGATGCATGTTGGATAGTGGTCAGTGTGTGGAGTAATAGTAGTAGATGCAGAATTGTTTCGATCTACTTGTCGCGGACGTGATGCCTATATACATGATCATGCCTAGATATTCTCATAATTATGCACTTTTCTATCAATTGCTCGACAGCAATTCGTTCACCCACTGTAATACTTATGCTATCTTGAGAGAAGCCACTAGTGAAACCTATGGCCCCCGGGTCTATTTTCCATTATATAAGTTTCCGACCTACTTTATTTTGCAATCTTTACTTTCCAATCTATATCATAAAAATACCAAAAATATTTATCTTATTATCCCTATCAGATCTCACTTTTTCAAGTGGCCATGAAGAGATTGACAACCCCTTTATCGCGTTGGTTGCAAGGTTCTTATTTGTTTGTGCTGGTACGAGGGATTTGCGTGTAGCCTCCTACTAGATTGATACCTTGGTTCTCAAAAACCGAGGGAAATACTTACACTACTTTGTTGCATCACCATTTCCTCTTCAAGGGAAAACCAATGCATGCTCAAGAGGTAGCAAGAAGGATTTCTGGCGCCGTTGCCGGGGAGTCTACGCACAAGTCAAGACAAACCAAGTACCCATCACACACTCCTATCCCTCGCATTACATTATTTGCCATTTGCCTCTCGTTTTCCTCTCCCCCACTTCACCCTTGCTATTTTATTCGCCCCCTTTTTCCCATTTGCCTCTTTTTCACTTGCTTCTTGTGTGCTTGTGTGTTGGATCGTTTGTCACGATGGCTCAAGATAATACTAAATTGTGTGATTTTTCCAATAGCAACAACAATGATTTTCTTAGTCCGATTGCTCCTCTTACCGATGTTGAATCTTGTGAAATTAATGCTGCTTTGTTGAATCTTGTCATGAAAGATCAATTCTCTGGCCTTCCTAGTGAAGATGCCGCTACTCATCTAAACAACTTTGTTGATTTGTGTGATATGCAAAAGAAGAAAGACGTGGATAATGATATTGTTAAATTGAAGCTATTTCCGTTTTCACTTAGAGATTGTGCTAAAACTTGGTTTTCGTCTTTGCCTAAAAATAGTATTGATTCATGGAATAAGTGCAAAGATGTTTTATCTCTAAGAATTTTCCTCCCGCTAAGATCATCTCTCTTAAAAACGATATTATGAATTTTAAGCAACTTGATCATGAACATGTTGCACAATCTTGGGAGATGATGAAATTAATGATTCGCAATTTCCCTAAACTGAAGGAAATATGCCCTAGAGGCAATAATAAGGTTATTATTTATTTCCTTATTTCATGATAAATGTTTATTATTCATGCTAGAATTGTATTAACCGGAAACATGATACATATGTGAATACATAGACAAACAGAGTGTCACTAGTATGCCTCTACTTGACTAGCTCGTTGATCAAAGATGGTTATGTTTCCTAGCCATAGACAAAGAGTTGTCATTTGATTAATGGGGTCACATCATTAGGAGAATGATGTGATTGACTTGACCCATTCCATTAGCTTAGCACTTGATCGTTTAGTATGTTGCTATTGCTTTCTTCATGACTTATACATGTTCCTATAACTATGAGATTATGCAACTCCCATTTACCGGAGGAACACTTTGTGTGCTACCAAACGTCACAACATAACTGGGTGATTATAAAGGTGCTCTACAAGTGTCTCCGAAGGTACTTGTTGGGTTGGCGTATTTCGAGATTAGGATTTGTCACTCCGATTGTCAGAGAGGTATCTCTGGGCCCACTCAGTAATGCACATCACTATAAGCCTTGCAAGCATTATAACTAATGAGTTAGTTGTGGGATGATGTATTACGGAACGAGTAAAGAGACTTATCGGTAACGAGATTGAACTAGGAATTGAGATACCGACGATCGAATCTCGGGCAAGTAACATACCGATGACAAAGGGAACAATATATGTTGTTATGCGGTTTGACCGATAAAGATCTTCGTAGAATATGTAGGAGCCAATATGAGCATCCAGGATTCGCTATTGGTTATTCACTGGAGACGTGTCTCGTTCATGTCTACATAGTTCTCGAACCCATAGGGTCCGCATGCTTAAAGTTTAGTGATGATCGATATTATGAGTTTATGTGTTTTGATGTATCGAAGGTAGTTCAGAGTCCCGATGAGATCGGGGACATGACGAGGAGTCTCAAAATGGTCGAGACGTAAAGATCGATATATTGAACGACTATATTCGGACTTCGGAAAGGTTCCGAGTGATTCGGGTATTTTTCGGAGTACTAGAGAGTTACGGGAATTCGCGGGGGAGTATATGGGCCTTATTGGGCCATACAGGAATAGAGGAGAGAGGCCAGAAGGAAGGAGGCGCACGCCCCCCCTCTGGTCAGAATTGGACAAGGGGTGCAGCCCCCTTTTCCTTCTCCCTCTCCCCCTCTTTCCTTCTCTCCTACTCCGGAAAGGAAAGGGGAATCCTACTAGGACTTGGGAGTCCTAGTAGGACTCCCCACACTTGGTGCGCCCCCTCTAGGGTCGGCCTCTCCCTCCCTCCTTTATATACAGGGGCAGGGGGGCACCTCTAGACACAACAATTGATCCCTTGGATCTCTTAGCCATGTGCGGTGCCCCCTCCACTATAGTCCACCTCGATAATATCGTAGCGGTGCTTAGGCGAAGCCCTGCGTCGGTAGATCGTCATCATCGTCACCATGCTATCATGCTGACGGAACTCTTTCTCAAAGCTCGGCTGGATCGGAGTTCGAGGGACGTCATCGAGTTGAACGTGTCATGAACTCGGAGGTGCCATGCGTTCGGTACTTGATCGGTCGGATCATGAAGACGTACGACTACATCAACAGCGTTGTGCTAATGCTTCCGCTTTCGGTCTACGAGGGTACGTGGACACACTCTCCCCTCTCGTTGCTATGCATCACCATGATCCTGTGTGTGCGTAGGACTTTTTTTGAAATTACTACGTTCCCCAACATACACATGGATTAAATTTATGGATGATCATACAAATTTTTTATGCCAGATTGAATTTTGCTTCTAGAAATCTTTTAGATTCGGCCGCAGGAGGCACTTTTATGGAAATCACTTTAGGAGAAGCTACTAAACGCCTAGATAACATTATGGTTAATTATTCTCAATGGCACACCAAAAGATCTACTAGTAAAAAGGTTCATGCGATAGAAGAGATTAATGTTTTGAGTGGAAAGATGGACGAACTTATGAAATTGTTTGCTAATAAGAGTGCTCCTATTGATCCTAATGATATGCCTTTGTCTACTTTAATTGAGAATAATAATGAATCTATGGATGTGAATTTTGTTGGTAGGAATAATTTTGGTAACAATGCTTATAGAGTAAACTTTAATCCTAGGCCATTCCCTAGTAATTCCTCTAATAATTATGGTAATTACTACAATAAATCTTATGGAAATTTTAATAAGATGCCCTCTGATTTTGAGATTAGTGTTAAAGAATTTATGATTTCTCAAAAGAATTTCAATGCTTTGCTTGAAGAAAAATTGCCTAAGATTGATGAGTTGGCTAGGAACGTGGATAGAATTTCTCTTGATGTTGATTCTTTGAAACTTAGATCTATTCCACCTAAGCATGATATCAATGAGTCCCTCAAAGCCATGAGAATTTCCATTGATGAGTGCAAAGAAAGAACCACTAGAATGCGTGCAAAAAGGGAGTGCTTTGTAAAAGCGAGTTCTTCTAGTTTTCATGATAATAGGCATGAAGATCTAAAAGTGATTGATGTGTATCCTATTAAATCTTTGTTTTGCAATATGAATATTGATAATGATGGGACTGGAGATGAGTCAACTTTAGTTAAGAGGTGTCCCAATGATTCAGAGTTTTTAGATCTTGATGGAAAAATTGGTAAAAGTGGGATTGAAGAGGTCAAAACTTTACATAGCAATGAACCCACTATTTTGGATTTCAAGGAATTTAATTATGATAATTGTTCTTTAATAGATTGTATTTCCTTGTTGCAATCCGTGTTAAATTCTCTTCATGCTTATAGTCAAAATAAAGCTTTTACTAAACATATCGTTGATGCTTTAATGCAATTTTATGAAGAAAAACTTGAATTAGAAGTTTCTATCCCTAGAAAACTTTATGATAAGTGGGAACCTACTATTAAAATTAAAATTAAAGATCATGAATGCTATGCTTTGTGCGATTTGGGTGCTAGTGTTTCCACGATTCCAAAAACTTTGTGTTATGTGTTAGGTTTCCGTGAATTTGATGATTGCTCTTTAAACTTGCACCTTGCGGATTCCACCATTAGGAAACCTATGGGAAGGATTAATTATGTTCTTATTGTTGCAAATAGAAATTATGTGCACGTAGATTTTATTGTTCTTGATATAGATTGCAATCTTTCATGTCCTATTATTCTTGGTAGACCTTTCCTTAGAACGATTGGTGCAATTATTGATATGAAAGAAGGAAATATTAGATTCCAATTTCCATTAAGTAAAGGCATGGAACACTTTCCTAGGAATAAAATAAAATTACCTTATGAATCTATTATGAGAGATCCTATGAATTGAATACCAAAGATGGCAATAGTTAGATCTATCCTCTCTTTTATGCCTAGCTAGGGGCGTTAAACGATAGCGCTTGTTGGGAGGCAACCCAATTTTATTTTTGTTCTTTGCTTTTTGTTCTTGTTTAGTAATAAATAATTCATCTAGACTCTGTTTATATATGGTTTTATGTTTTAATTAGTGTTTGTGCCAAGTAAAACCTTTAGGATAACCTACGGTGAAAGTTAATTTGATCTTGCTGAAAAACAGAAACTTTTGCACGCACGAGAATAATTTTATAAATCACAGAAACGTTCTTTCCAGTTGATTCTTTTTGCAGAAGATTAATAGACAAAGTACCTAGGACTTCCTAATTTGGTAGAATTTTTGGGGTTCCATAAGTATTCGAGAGTTACAGATTGCTACAGACTATTCTGTTTTTGACAGATTCTGTTTTTCGTGTGTTGTTTGCTTATTTTGATGAATCTATGGCTAGTATCGGGGGGTATGACCTATAGAGAAGTTGGAATACAGTAGGTTTAAGACCAATATAAATAAATAATGAGTTAATTACAGTACCTTAAAGTAGTGGTTTGTTTTATTTCGCTAACGGAGCTCATGAGATTTTCTGTTGAGTTTTGTGTTGTGAAGTTTTCAAGTTTTGGGTAAAGATTTGATGGGTTATGGAATAAGGAGTGGCAAGAGCTTAAGCTTGGGGATGCCCAAGGCACCCCAAGGTAAAATTCAAGGACAACCAAAATCCTAAGCTTGGGGATGCCCCGGAAGGCATCCCCTCTTTCGTCTTCGTCTATCGGTAACTTTACTTGATGCTATTTTTTTATTCACCGCATGATATGTGTTTTGCTGGGAGCGTCTTATATGATTTGAGTCTTTGCCTTTTAGTTTAACACAATAATCCTTGTTATACACACCTTTTGGGAGAGACACACATGAATCGGAATTTATTAGAATACTCTATGTGCTTCACTTATATCTTTTGAGCTAGATTTTTTTGCTCTAGTGCTTCACTTATATATTTTTAGAGCACGGCGGTGGTTTTATTTTATAGAAATTATTGATCTCTCATGCTTCACTTATATTATTTTGAGAGTCTTTTAGAACAGCATGGTATTTGCTTTGGCTATAAAACTAGTCCTAATATGATGGGCATCCGAGATGGGTATAATAAAAACTATCATATAGAGTGCATTGAATACTATGAGAAGTTTGATACTTGATAATTGTTTTGAGATATAAAGGTGGTAATGTTAGAGTCATGCTAGTTGGGTAATTATGAAATTGAGAAATACTTGTGTTAAAGTTGGCAAGTCCCATAGCATGCACGTATGGTGAATGTTGTGTGACAAATTTGAAGCATGGGGTGTTCTTTGATTGCCTTCCTTGTGAGTGGAGGTCGGGATCGCGCGATGGTTAACTCCTACCAACCCTTCCCCTAGGAGCATGCGTAGTAGTACTTTGCTTCGAGGGCTAATAAAATTTTGCAACAAGTATATGAGTTCTTTATGACTAATGTGAGTCCATGGATTATACGCACTCTTACCCTTACAGAATTTGCTAGCCTCTACGGTAATGTGCATTGCCCTTTCTCACCTTGAGAGTTTGTTTTTTGAGGTAAAGCATAGCTTTATTACTTAACGGTGAGTAGGCATATCGCCCACAACACAAGTAGCCACTTGGGTTGGTACATCGCCCCCCCTCCATTAAGTGGTTCTCAGGGAATAAACGGCCGACATTGGCCAGAGCGTGTGCTACAGTGTTATTCTCATGCCGGCAAACACTTATTACAAATTTAGCGAACCAAATCTTAAGTTGGTACTTCGTGTCCTCGATAATCGCAACATACGGTGAAGAGTCGGCCTTCCTCATATCCGTAGCTTCCAGCAAGAGCTGAGAGTCAACTTCAAACTCCACTCGCATGAGCCCTAGATTCGCTGCAAGCGAGACAGCCCTCGAAAGATCTTCAACCTCGGTCGCGAACGCGTCACGCACATGTTCCTGCCTTCCAGCCCGAGCGGCGATCACAGTTCCCGTCGAGTCTCTCGCCACAGCACCCCAACCCGCATGATTCTCTCCTGGTACGAGCGAGGCATCTATATTAATCTTCACCATCGATTCAACTGGAGGCATCCACTTGTCAGGCCTGGGTTTCTTGCTCTCCGGGCCGTACACTTGAAGGTACTCGAGTACAACACTTCGAGTGTTCCTTGCCACTGTGCCAGCCTTCCCTCCCAGCTCCCCTTTTCTAATCTATTTCTAGCAGTCCACCAGTACCACCAGAGAGTGAGAATATGCATGCACTTTTTTCATCTAGCCCCCATAAGTAATCCATCATTGCATGCACAGACGTAATTTGTTCCAAATCCATCATTTCTTTATCCAGCGCTAGCTCTCTCCATTCTGCCTTCACATGTTTGCACTTGACAAAAAGGTGTGCCCCGTCCTCGTCTACTCGGCCACAGAAATAGCACTTCACCGACTCGGTAGTTAACCCTCTCTACTTCATATTAGTGAGGAGAGCCAAGAACTCATGTTTTACTCGCCAAGTGAACATTTGCACGGTTCGTGGGCATGGTAACTTTCGGATTCTCTTCCAAGAGTCATCTGGGCATGTATTCAGGTTGCCCGCAGTTGTAGCACTCATACCCGCACCCCCGCTCTTCTTTTCAGATTCCAGCTCAACATATAACTTGTAGGCGCTTTTTACTGAATGTTCTCCCTTTGTGTCAAACTGCCATGCAACGAAATCCTGCACCCCTTCACGCAAGGGCATCTGGAGAATATGCCGTGCATCATCGGCCCAGAAGGTTTCTTGCACCAGCCGCTCGTCCCATTGCCCAGTGGCCGGGTCAATTAGCTCGTTCACCCTGCTGAGCAGGTTACTCCCTCTAGGTGTGATAACTCTCCTTGACCAAGGCCTCGGGATTCAGGGGTCAGACCAGATATTGACATTTGCGCCATCTCCTATCCGACAAATGTAACCCTCCCGGATCAGTTCACTTCCTTTGATCATGCTCCGCCAGGTGTATGAGATGCCATCCTTGGCTTCCGCATCAAGCGCACTAGTCTATGGGAAGTACCTTGCCTTCAAAATCTGAGCGCAAAGTGTGTCCGGATATTGGATCAGCCTCCAGACTTGCCTTGAAAGCATTGCTATGTTGAAACCATGCATGTACCGAAAGCCTAGACCCCCCATTGCCTTCGGTTTGATCAGTTTGTCCCACCCAATCTAGTGCACTATGTTCTTCTTGTCTTGCTGGCTCCACCAATATGTGCCAATGAGGGAGCTTAATTCACGGCGGAACGTTTTTGTCAAGTCAAAGCAGGACATAGCAAAGGTTGGTATTGCTCGCGCCACTGCTGTAACCAGAGTCTTCTTTCCTACCTTTGCTATAAGTTTTTCTTTCCAACCATACACCTCCCCCGCCACGGCCCCTTTGATGTATGCAAAGGCCTTCCTCCTTGATCTTCCCACGTGGACAGGCAGGCCTAAGTACTTCTCGTTCCAATTCTCACCATGGATCTTAAGGGCATCCTTCACTGACACCCGTACCCCCTCCGTCGTGTTCGGACTGAACATTACCGCCGATTTTTTTAGGTTGATGCACTGTCCAGAGGAGTCCTCATATAGGTCTAGTACCTCACGCAGGGCTTGTGCTTCCTCCAGCTTGGATTTCAGCACCAGTACAGAGTCATCTGCAAAGAGAAAATGCGACACTGATGGGCGGCTTGACAGATCTTGACCCCGCTGATTCTTCCCTCCCTCTCCGCATGATGTAGAAGTGCTGAAAGTCCTTCCATGCATATTACAAATAGGTATGGCGAGATCGGATCTCCTTGGCGGAAGCCACGGGAGGGTGAAAATTGTGCACTTAACTCACCATTAACCCTCATCTGGTACCGGACCGAGGTGACACACTTCATAATAAGCTCCACCCATGCTCTTCCAAACCCAAGCTTCGTAAGCATTGCCTGTAAGAAGCTCCACTCCAGGCGATCATACGCTTTACTCATGTCTGCCTTCACCGCTGCAAACCCCTCCTTGCCCTTCTTCTTATTTAAGAGGAAACGGGATAGTTCATAGGCGATCAAAACATTATTTGTAATCAATATCCCGGGGACAAATGCACTCTGGTTCTGTGATATAAGATCAGGCAATATTGATTTGAGTCTGTTTGCAATCACTTTGGAAACCAACTTATATAGAACATTGCACAGGGAGATCGACCTAAGGTCCTTGATCCTGCTTGGGCACTTAACTTTCAGGATCAGCACGACCACGGTGTCATTCCACCCCATGGGGATGTCGCCACCATTCAGAACGGCCAGCACTTCTTCAACAATGCGGTCACCCATGAAATGCCAGTGTTTTTTGTAGACTATTGCTGGCATCCCGTCTGGTCCTAGCACCTTCAGGTCACCGATATGATCCAGTGCAGCCTTAATTTCCTCCCTGGTAAACTCAGCATTGAGGGCACCTCGCATGGCATCAGTTACGCGCGGTTCTACCTTCTCAATCAGCTCGGCCAACCTGTTGCCATTCGTGGTGGTAAATAACTCCTAAAAAAGAACATATATAGTTAGTCAGCTCCGGCCCTTCTTCCACCACCAAGCCATCCTCTCTCCTTAGCTTTTTAACTCTGTTGGACTTCTTTCTTGCCGAGGTAAAGGCCATGAAGTATCTCGTGTTTCTGTTGCCATGTTTCAGCCATGAGATGTGCGTTCGCTGCTTAGCCTTCGTGAATTTTTTCTCCTCTAGATCACGCACCACACACCTTAACCTCGCTTCCTCCCTAACCTTCTGCTCCGACACGGGTTCTTTCATACACCTCTCCAACTCACCTCGATCCCTCCTAAGTCTACCTTCCAGCTCCCCGGCTACCTCCTTATGCCATTTTCTCATCCGCTTCGCCACACACCCCATAGCTCCCGCTACTCCTCTCCCTTCATCCAACCAACTTTCCTCCCAAGCTCCTTGTATTTCTTCCGCACACCCTTCCTCCTGGAGCCACCACGCCTCAAATCTAAACCCACGGTCACCACCCGGTGTCGCCACTCTAGCCCCTTGAGTACACACGATGACTGGCCGATGATCCGAGTGGCGCGGATTCCCGTTCAGTACAAAGAATTTCGGGAACTTTTCACACCGGTTTGCATTTGTTGTAGCTCTGTCAAGTCGCTCGCAGATATAAGTGTCAACCTCCTTGCTGTGATTACGCCATGTAAACTTATCTCCTTCATATCCAATGTCACTCAGCGCACAATTGACCACGCATTGTCTGAATGCATCCATGCAATTCTGCGCACGCGCCACCCCACCCACCTTTTCATCGCACGTGAGAATCTCATAAAAATCTCCGAGACAAAGCCACAGCCTCCCATCTTGGTGCTACTGCCCCAACAACCTGATCATGCGCCATGTTTCTTTCTTCTGATCCGTTGCCGACTCTCCGTACACTCCAGTCAGCCTCCATATCCCTCCACCGTCCTCTAGAACATCCACATCTACATGTCTTCTATCGTACGATCTAAGCGAGACATCCACCCCCCTCCTCCAAAACAAAGCAACTCCCCTGCTCCGTCCCACCGGGTTCCATGCAACCATGTTAGCTAACCCCAGCGACCACCTAAACCTATCAAGCTCCACCTCAGAAAGTCTGGTTTCCGCCAAAACACAATATCAGGATCCTCTGTCCTCCCCATATCGAGGAGGCCTTGAACTGCCTGGCCATTCCCGAGTCCCCGACAGTTCCAACTGACGATTTTCATTGTTCCCGGCGGGGCTGCTTGAGTAGCCCGGCCGATATGTCAACAGTGTCATCCTTCAACCCTTTCACCTCCTCCTCGCGACCAACCTTCCCCGCACCTGGCTCTGACCGTCCCTTCTTACCTTCCTTCTCGTCATCAAAACCTCCCTGACTCCTCTTTTGACCCAGCACCGATCCTAGCTGGGCATCCTGCACATGACCACCACCCACCCTCTCCTCCTCCTGAATTTCTTATCATTGGGGTTCTTACCTCCGTTTTTACCTCCCTCCTTCTTATTACCTCCCTCCTCCACTCCCTGCTTAGACTTGCTACCTATGGTCTCCTCTCCCTCTCCAGCCCTCTCTACCTCCATGGCTTTCTGGTCCCGGTCTCGCTGTGCATCCTCCTCTCCTTTCTTATCATTCGCTCCGCCCTGAACAAGCACTTCCTCCTCCCTGGTGGTGAGTTGGAGCTTCCTCGGCACCCCTTCACGGATCATTCTGACCACCATTTTTGATGGGCTAGTTACCTCTTCTCCCTTCTCTTCTCCTCTAGCTCCACTTCCCCACCCGATCGAGAGTCACTCTTGCGCCAAGATTAGACTGTCACTTCCCCCACCCGTACGTGTAGCCGATCAGCTGTATGAGTTTCTGAACCCACCATGATCCCGATTCCCTTTCCTCCAAAACCCCTCCTCCCCAAACCCCTTTCACACACCCATATCCGCCTTCAGCCATCTCCCGAACTAAGCTGTTTCACCTTTCTTCAGAGAGATTGCACAGTCCTTCGCCACATGCCCAAGTCTGCCACACATGTAGCAGAAGTCAGGAAGAAACTCATACTCAAACTTGCACCAACCCTTCTCCTCATCCTCCCCCATTTTCTATTTTCCTTTGCTACTACCCTTTCCCTCCTCTCCATCCTCTTCCTCCAAGGTAAAGCCTCTCATGATCGGTTTGTCGATTTTCATTCTGATTTTGATCCGCAAGAGCTTTCCAATTGCATAGCCGTCAGCACCCATGTCCGCATCCACAAACTCTCCAATGGTTTTTCCAATTTCCTGTGCTAACTCCACATTCATCATTCCAAGCGGCAACTTGTACACCCGGACCCAAACCGGGATGGTGTTAAATTCATAGTCCTCCGTTCGCCTAGATGGCACAAAATCCTCCACGACCACCAGCTCCTTATCAAACATCCAGGGGCCATTCTCTAGCGCCTTCCTCTTCCCTGATTCTTGGCGGAAAGTGAAGATGAACATGTTTCCCCCCACCTCCGTGCACCCTATCCCTTTGATCGGGCACCAAACCTTGCCCAAGGACAGACCAATCGCATCGGGATGAGAGAGCTTCTCTGACATGACCTTGCCGACCGCCCTTGGTTCTGCCTCCTTCCCCTTCTCCCTTGTCGAGAGTTTGATCTTGACCCCCTTCTTCTCCTCGTCTGTCAGCTTTAGACCCTTCATCAACCCAGCCACTCCCTCCATCTCCGCCCTCCTTCTCACCCCTCCCCCTCCTAGGGTTTTGGTGTATGCCGCCTCTGCGCCCTAGGGAGCACAGCAGCGCGTATGGGTGGACTAGCGATGAGAGACAGAATTCGCTTGGGATGCCCGCCGACGCGCCGTTCCAGATCGGAGATCTGATCACGGCGTGGGTCAGCCTCGCAGAACCCTAACTCGCGATCGCCTTCGCAATCCCGGACCAGGACACAAACCGTCACCCTATGGGACGGAACCCCTGCAGGTGTATCTCTTCTCACCTTGAGAGTTGGTGCAAACTTTGTCGGTGCGTCCAAACCCCATGATACGATACGCTCTATCACACATAAACCTCCTTATATCTTCCTCAAAATAGCCACCATACCTACCTATTATGGCAATTCCATAGCCATTCCGAGATATATTGTCATGCAACATTCCACCATTCCGTTTACTATGACACGCTCCATCACTGTCATATTGCTTTTGCATGATCATGTAGTTGACATCGTATTTGTGGCAAAGCCACCATTATAATTCTTTCATACATGTCGCTCTTAATTCATTGCATATCCCGGTACACCGCCGGAGGCATTCACATAGAGTCATATTTTGTCCTAAGTATTGAGTTGTAATTCTTGAGTTGTAAATAAATAGAAGTGTGATGATTTCCATTATTAGAGCATTGTCCCATGTGAGGAAAGGATGATGGAGACTATGATTCCCCCACAAGTCAGGATGAGACTCCGGACTTTATGAAAAATAAAAGAGGCCAAAGAAGCCCAAACAAAAAAAAAGAGGCCAAAGAAGCCCAAATAAAAAAATAGAAAAAAATGAGAGAAAAAGAGAGAAGGGACAATGTTACTATCCTTTTTCCACACTTGTGCTTCAAAGTAGCACCATGATCTTCATGATAGAGAGTCTCCTATGTTGTTACTTTCATATACTACTGAGAATTTTTCATTATAGAACTTGGCTTGTATATTCCAATAATGGGCTTCCTCAAAATGCCCTAGGTATTCATGAGCAAGCAAGTTAGATGCACACCCACTTAGTTTCTTTTGATGAGCTTTCATACATATATAGCTCTAGTGCATCCGTTGCATGGCAATCCCTACTCCTCGTATTGACATCAATTGATGGGCATCTCCATAGCCCGTTGATTAGCCGCGTCAATGTGAGACTTTCTCCTTTTTTGTTTTCTCACATAATCCCTATCATCATACTCTACTCCACCCATAGTGCTATATCCATGGCTTACGCTCATGTATTGTGTGAGGGTTGAAAAGTCTCAAGCGCGTTAAAAAGTATGAACCAATTGCTTGGCTGAAACTGAGGTTGTGCATGATGGGAGCATTTTGTGTGACGAAAATGAAGCATGGCCAAACTATATGATTTTGTAGGGATAAGCTTTCTTTGGCTGATAAGACATGAATTGCTCGATTAGCATGCTTGACGTATTACTATTTTTATGTCAATATTAAACTTTTATCTTGAATCTTTTGGATCTGAACATTCATGCCACATTAAAGAAAATTACATTGAGAAATATGCTAGGTAGCATTCCACATCAAAAATTCTGTTTTTATCATTTACCTACTCGAGGACGAGCAAGAATTAAGCTTGGGGATGCTTGATACGTCTCCAACGTATCTATAATTTTTGATTGTTCCATGCTATTATATTACCTATTTTGGATGTTTAATGGGGCTTTATTATACACTTTTATATTATTTTTGGGACTAACCTATTAACCGGAGGCCCAGTCCAAATTGTTGTTTTTTGCCTATTTCAGTGTTTTGCAAAAAAGAAATATCAAACGGAGTCCAAACGGAATGAAACCTTCGGGAGAGTTATTTTTGGAACAAATGCAATCCAGGAGACTTGGAGTGGACGTCAAGAAAGAAACGAGGCGGCCACGAGGCAGGAGGGCGCGCCCAGGGGGGTAGACGCGTCCCCCACCCACGTGGGCCCCTCGTGGCTCCCCTGACCAACTACCTTCGCCTATATATACTCATATACCCTGTAAACATCCAGGAGCACCACGAAACCCTATTTCCACCGTCGCAACCTTCTGTACCTGTGAGATCCCATCTTGGGGCCTTTTCCGTGCTCCGCCGGAGGGGGAATCGATCATGGAGGGCTTCTACATCAACACCATAGCCTCTCTGTTGAAGTGTGAGTAGTTTACCACAGACCTTCGGGGCCATGCTTATTAGCTAGATGGCTTCTTCTCTCTCTTTGGATCTCAATACAAAGTTCTCCTCGATCTTCTTGGATATCTATTCAATGTAATTCTTTTTGCTGTGTGTTTGTCGAGATCCGATGAATTGTGGGTTTATCATCAAGATTATCTATGAACAATATTTGAATCTCCTCTGAATTCTTTTATGTATGATTTGTTATCTTTGCAAGTCTCTTCGAATTATCAGTTTGGTTTGGCCTACTAGATTGATCTTTCTTGCAATGGGAGAAGTGCTTAGCTTTGGGTTCAATCTTGTGGTGTCCTTTCCCAGTGACAGTAGGGGCGGCAAGGCACGTATTGTATTGTTGCCATCGAGGATAAAAAGATGGGGTTTATATCATATTGCTTGAGTTTATCCCTCTACATCATGTCATCTTGCTTAATGCGTTACTCTGTTCTTATGAACTTTAATACTCTAGATGCATGTTGGATACCGGTCGATGTGTGGAGTAATAGTAGTAGATGCAGAATCGTTTCGATCTACTTGTCGTGGACGTGATGCCTATATACATGATCATGCCTAGATATTCTCATAATTATGCACTTTTGTATCAATTGCTCGACAGTAATTTGTTTACCCACCGTAATACTTATGCTATCTTGAGAGAAGCCACTAGTGAAACATATGGCCCCCGGGTCTATTTTCCATCATATAAGTTTCCGATCTACTTTATTTTGCAATCTTTACTTTCCAATCTATATCATAAAAATACCAAAAAAAATTATCTTATTATCTCTATCAGATCTCACTTTTGCAAGTGGCCGTGAAGGGATTGACAACCCCTTTTATCGCGTTGGCTGCAAGGTTCTTATTTGTTTGTGTAGGTACGAGGGATTTGTGTGTAGCCTCCTACTGGATTGATACCTTGGTTCTAAAAAACTGAGGGAAATACTTATGCTACTTTGCTGCATCACCCTTTCCTCTTCAAGGGAAAAGCAACACATGCTCAAGAGGTAGCAGGAAGAACACCATAAGATCCAACTATAGTAACAAAGCTCGCGGTACATCAATATCATGCCAAATCAAGAACACGAGAGAGAGAGAGAGAGAGAGATCAAACACATAGCTACTGGTACATACCCTCAGCCCCGAGGGTGAACTACTCCCTCCGCGTCATGGTGGCCGCCAGGATGATAAAGATGGCCTCCGGTGATGATTTTCCTCTCCCGCAGGGTACCGGAATGGGGTCCCAAGAGGTTTTTCGTGGATACAGATGCTTGCGGCAGCGGAACTTTCAATCTAGGTTTCTTTCGAGAGGTTTTGAGATTTATAGGATTTTTTAGCGTTGGTTTCACGTCAGGGGGGTTCCCGAGGGACCCACAAGCCACGGGGCCGCCCTAGGGGGCGCCCTCCACCCTTGTGGCTGCCTCGGGAGTCGGGACTCCTTCGGCCCAACTCCGATGCTCCGTGGGCTTCTTCTGGTCCATAAAAAATCACCATAAACTTTCTGCTTGTTTGGACTCCATTTGATATTCCTTTTCTGTAAAACTCAAAAACAAGGGGAAAAACAAAAACTGGCATTGGGCTCTAGGTTAATAGGTTAGTCCCAAAAATAATATAAAATAGCATATAAATGCATATAAAACATCCCAAGTTGATAATATAATAGCATGGAACAATCAAAAATTATAGATACGTTGGAGACGTATCATGGCGGTGGCCATCGCGCCGCACGGAGGGCGGCAGCAACGAGTCCTGCTGCTCATGAGCAGCAGGGTCAGTGGCGGCGTTAGCTGCAGGAGAGGCAGAGCAGCGAGGAATACCGCGGCCCACAGGCGCCGTCTGGGGGACGCGAGCATCCCGGCGCTCGGTGCGGAATCGGGGTGCATCGGCCATGGGAGCGACGAAGCGAAGGTGAAGTGGAGACGTGGAAGGAGGATCTTGACACGCCCCTACCTGACGCGCCAAATGTCAGATCTAGGGCTCCGCAGACCCAAGAAGGTTCGGACTTTGGGGCATGTGCGAAGATCTCAACTAGCTCAAGTCCCAAGATCGCCACCCCACAGCCTAGCTACGCCGAGTTCGCACGAGCGGGGAAGAAGAAGAACACGACAGTTTACCCAGTCGGGCCACGTTGCGGTGTAAAACCGTACTCCTGCTTTGTGGTGGATTGGCCTCACGAGGAGGCTGAGGATGAACCAGTATAGTGGATGAGCTGCCTCGCGAGGGCTCTGGTGGTGAGGAAATCAATCCAGGGATGCCTCCTACGGTGGTGGATAACCTATATTTATAGTGGCCTTGGTCCTCTTCGCTCAAAACTTAGGTGGGAAGGGATCCCACAACACTCAGTTTGAAAGGGGACAAGAAGTACATCTAATCCTGATGAAAGGTGGTCTTCACCTGCAAAGCTTCTGGCCATGACACAACAGTGGGATCAGCGATGACATCCGTCCTGTCGAGCTCGTGGTCTTGGTCCTGTTGAACCGGAATGGAAACCTTTGGGGCCTTCCTCGGGAACCTTTGTCTGTCCTTGCTCCCTTAGCACCGAAAGGGGAAGTGTCTCCTCTGTGCCCGCTGGCGCCCGCCTGGCCATGGTCGTCATGGTTCACGTCATCACATCCTCGTGAGGCTGGGTACCTGCATAGAAATATCCGCTCCTCGGGAGGAAGGCTTGGAGAGCTGCTCCTCGGGAGATCTTGATGTTGTTCTCCTCGTAGGGCTGGAGGCCCTTGCGAGGGTCTTGGCTTGGAGGGTCTTGTAGTTGGGTCGTACCAGGACATCGAGGGAGCCACACCGTGGGCTACAGGCAGGTGGATCTGGGTACCCCCGATCCCGGAACACTGACAGATGCAGGCAAGAGTCGGTCTACTTTGTCACGGACATGATGCCTATATTCATGATCATTGCCTTAGATATCATCATAACTATGCGTTTTTCTATCAATTGCTCAACAATAATTTGTTTACCCACCGTATGCGTTCTTTCAAGAGAGAAGCCTTTAGTGAAAACTATGGCCCCGGGTCTATCTTTTATCATATTATTTTCAGATCTATAAACCAAAACCCCCAAAATACCTTGCTGCAATTTATTTACCTTTACTTTATTTGCACTTTTACTTATCTTTTATACCTATCTCTATCACATCTCATCCTTGCAAGTAACCGTGAAGTGATTGACAACCTCTTTATCGCGTTGGGTGAAAGTATTTGTTTGTTTGTATAGGTGCAACCATTGGTGACTTGTGTGTTCCTCCTACTGGATTGATACCTTGGTTCTCAACTGAGGGAAATACTTATCTCTACTTTGTTGCATCACCATTTCCCCTTCAAGGGAAAAACCAATTCAAGCTCAAGAAGTGGCAACCACGTCACCGATGATACATCTCTAACGTCCACATAGAGTTCATATACATGCGGCTAAAATCCGCCGGCGCCAACCGCAAGGACAAGAGACACCTTGACATGGCAAAGTTGGACACGAGGGACACAAAATCTCCAACAGCCGACCGTCGCCTCTACATCAATGACTATGCCCGAAGAAACCAGCGCCCAATGAATCGTCGAATGCGGGAGCAAACAACACCAGAAGCTAGTCGTCTCAGCCATACGTGGCCTTGTCGAAAGAACATGTGGTGCCCCCATGTTTGGTTTTGGTAATTGATGACAATCTCTATGGACTAATGGTTGCCTTGAGTTATATTTGAAGGGTTTGTCCATAGATATTGCTTGAAGACCATCTGTTGGTTTCACGGTTATTAGAAGAAGAATATGTGTTGACCAAGGTGCTATTCAAGGATTTATCCAAAGATTGGTCACGTGAGAGTTGAGCCTATTGCAAGCATGTCTTAAAGAAGAAGATTGTGCGAACATTCATGTTTACCTTCAAGACATCATCTTAATGAAGAGAGTTGGAAAGATTCAAGGTATGTTTCCGTGGTCGTCCAAGCAAAAGGAAGATATCATATATCCCATGGAGGATGATATCAAGTGGTGATCGTCATCAATATTGCGGTGTGCAAGTTCAAGTGGAGCATCATGGAGAGATCATGCTTGAAGCTTACCGTCCATTATGGTGGTAATTGGGAGACCGGGTTATAGGATTGATTGCCGTACTATCAAGGGGGGATCTCTCGTGAGTAGCTTGATCGTATCATTCGTAGAGAGCTCAAACCATTGCATCCTTGCATCATCTTTCTTGGTTCTTGTTTAGTGTTTCTCCTTGTGAGATTTGGAGCTTATGGTCATCTTCATGACAAGCTTGAGTTCATCGAAAACGGAGTTCACATGCATCTTCTATGATGATTTCGATGTTTGGTTTTTTGTCGGTTCTTCATTCATAGAGGTTTCACATCTCTATACATCTGGTATTTCTCTACTGCCTCTTCTTACTATAACCAGCACTACTGGAATCTGGCACTTTGCCATCTGCCATGGCAGATGGCAAAGGCATGATCGGCGGATGGCAAAGGCTTTGGCAGATGGCAAACAGTTTGTCTGAAACCCTGCCGGTAAAGGCTTCTTTGCCGTCTGCTGGCTGATGGCAAAGAGCTTGTGCCTTTGCCATCAGCTGGCAGATGGCAAAGCCTCTTAACAAGGTTAGCCCCGTTAGAAGGCTAACGGCATACTTTGCCGTCTGCCAGCAGATGACAAAGGCTGCATGATTTGCCGTCTGCCAGCAGATGGCAAAGAGCCCAAATAGGCCGGCCCAAATTTTACATGTAGATGACACGTGGCCTCTTTGCCATCTGCCAGCAGATGGCAAAGTGACTATATTGCCCCATTTAATTTTGATTTTTCTTATATCAGTTCCTTTTCACAAAAAATCAAACACAAATATATTTATATGACCAATATAGCATATTCAACACATATTACCAATAGTCATGAACACATATATATCCAACACATGTTACCAATAATAGCAAGTTTCATCCGTACATATACATAGTTTCATCAATATTACGCAGTTTCATCCATAGGTAGCAAGTTTCACAACGTCAAAACAAAAACTAAATACAAGCACTCCATCAACCCAAGCTTCCGTGATCTTAAGCAAATCTGTAAAATGGGAAAGAAGAAAATTAGAAGAAGAAGACTAGAAGAAGAAGATTATTATGATGCAGAAATATGCATGGATTGTCAAAACTTGCATTATCCTACTATCACTAGTACAACAAAGCTGCAGGTTGGCATAGTTCATGAACCATGTACATCATGACAAATACAATATCATCCAATGCTCGACTATGAACAAAATTGAACAATTACACCTCACAAAGGCAAAGCATAGAACCAACAAGCAAGTAGGAGGGGTATAAGAGGACTTGAGGAGCTCACTGGAGGGGGTTCTAGCCTAGGCCGAGCTTCATCACCATGGATGCGGCTAGGGGAATCAGACGAGTCTACCATCATAGGAGCAGCAGCACCACCACCGCCAAAACTGGAATGACCGGAGCGAATCACCATCATATGTGTACAACTACCAGTGTTGTAGTACTTGAGGAAGATGAATATAACACAGCTCACACACATAGGTACAAAGTAATAGAATACAGACAAGTTACTAAGTGGAGTAGTAGTAGAAGGGACCTAAGCTAGCACCCATGCCAAGAGACATACTACTAGTAAATTGTTGTTATGGGTGAGACAAGAGCACAAGTGGTGCTGCTAGAGAGGGAACTATGGGCACTCGGAATAAATTAACAGAGTATGCATGCATGGGAAAACTCAAGAGTAAAATTGGAAGTAAATTGAGCCATCTAAACAGTAAAAAAAATAGCACAAGCAAGAACAAAAGTTCAGCAAACAGCCGGATCCACTACGAACTGACTAGCAGTAAATCCTTCATGGCTAAAATATAATAACAGAGCAAAAGGATCGAGATGGCTCACGCATCACTCGCCATGAGCTACCTGGGGAAAACAATATGAGCCACAGTTAGCCAATTTTAGGATAACACTAGTAAGATGCCCGTGCGTTGCACGGAACAACAAGATGCATGTTGAGATTGACATGTGCGCGAGTAGGTCTCATGTCTAACAGTACTTATATCTTTATCTTACATCAGATGTGCAATCCTGCTCCCCAACAAAATTACATTTTTTTGGTTATGTGCAAAATTTCATGAAGAAAAAAATATTTGTGATGCTTTGCACAATATTAAACAAAATCGATGCTCCAAGAAGCTTTAAAAATGATCAATTTTTGTTTGTCCCGACCACCATTTTATGTTATTCCTTCACGAAATGGTATGCACATCTATAACACTCCAGCAAATTTGTAGCCAAAATAAATAAGTTTTTTGAATTTTATTATTATTATTCTAATTATACTATTCAACTATATGTATGTGATCTTAGGAAGTCCGTGTCACATCTTTCTTCTTCTACTTCTAATTAGAAATGCACACGTCCGACTCAAAAATAAATAAGAAATGCACACCAAAATTGATTGTACAGCTAACATGCTTTTCTTGGCACACATGACATTTTCGTGTATCAATACAAATTCAGACTCAAGTTGTAGTATGAATATAATCTGTAGCCTGAACATAATGTTTGTTTGGCTCCATGGGGCTCCTGACTATTCACCTCTTCACAGACTAATTCATAGGGTGGAAGGAACACCACAACTACTTCTGCACATACAGTTACAAGATTATAAGGCGTATATTATCTCTTTGCTATTATCAATGTCGAGATCGTGTTTGAGCAAAAAAACATACAGTATCTAAATGGTTACTCCTCAAGACCATTCACCACTCATGACAACAAAAGGTGAATGGAAGATTCAGAAATCAAGTAAGGCTTTTATGGCCGAGCAAACAGAATTAAGTTATGCAGCAGATGGCAGAGTATGCAGCAGACCGTTTAAAGCACAAAATAGGATGGATCGTAGCTTGCGTCATATTCTTTCTTCAGCATAACTTCAGGACCAATATATGCCGGAGTTCCAACAATTGAATGGTTCAGAATGATGAACCAATGAAAGTAGAATAGAAAACAACATGAGTTCAAATCATTTAGAAAATTAGTATCCATCCCAACATCTGTTTGTTACAAGACAGCAAGCATGGAAGACATGAATTTATGTGGTGTGTTGTGTGCAATATACGAAAAGTTAGAGGAAGCCCAAACATCGAGGAAAAAGTTTAGAATCCAAGATTCATGTCTCGTGCATACATTAATTAGAAAATTAGACCATGAAAATGTTTCCCCACAGCCGTACACCTACAACACTTGAAAATATTCTAATCAAGCATGTGCCACCATTTCACACCAGATATATGTTTTAATGCCCTTACCAATAGTCTGTGTATTAACGTGAAGTCGTGAACCCCTTCTATCCTCGCCACAAAGATTTTGTTTCTTTGATCTTGAGGAGGAAAATTAATTGAATCCCCCTTCTCCCTTTTCTACAACTGAAAATTAATTGAATCCCCCTTTGCAGATCCACAAACAATTCGTTCCTAAACATTTCACAAAACACATGTTTAGGGGACCACGATTTCAATCATGAACGGGTCTGATACACAACTGTACTCCAAAAATTGACAATTGTTTTGATCTGGTAGGAGAAACACATGACTTACAGGGGGGTGAGCATGGTTGGGATGGTCATAGTGGCTCGAGGTAGTTGACACCAGCGCGGCCGGGAACAAGCAGATCGCCCCGGAAAAACTCCTCCGCATCTGCAGTGCCCATGATGACTCATGGCGTTCGAGGCACGGAAGAAAGGGACTCATGTTGGAGGTTGAGAACCAGAGCCTGCATAAAATGGAATCAACCCATTAGCCACACACAGAAAACAAAGTACTTACTATATACTCCACTATCCTCCCCGTCTCCGATGACCTGCGTAGCCAGGTCTAGAAGGAGAGGTCGTTGGTAAAGCACGAAGCCAAATGTAATAACGCTATAGGGAGCAGTAGTAGTTAGCAAATTCAGCAGCAGCAAACACACCGATGCAGCCCAAGCTCGTCCTGTTCCAGATCGAGCACTCTCAACACTGCCTCCTCTTCCCAACACACCCCTTCTTCAACCACCAGACACAGCAGCAGCAGAGGATCTCGTCCTATGGCAGCCTCCGGTCCCGCGACTTCTTCTCCAGCTGCCTCGCCAGGCGAGGAGGGGCGGCTGCCTCACCTTGTGGGGCTCGGGCCCATGTCGGCGAGGGGCCTGCGGCCGGCAGGCTGGCGCAGCCCACCATGCGACCCTGGGTCACGTGCTGGAGGAGAGCCGACAGAGTCGAGCAGGGGGAACCCCTCACAAAAAAAGTCGAGCAGGGGGGGCGATGTGGCGGCGCCTGCTGTAGGAACATAGGACGTAGGCGGCGGCAATGGACTTGGCAGCGAGGTTGGGCTCTTGGTAGACTGGATCCAGAGCGAGGGTAAGTCCGGGAGGCAACGGAGGAGAGCAGTGACGCGAGATCCAGGCGGGGGAAGTCCGTTATGCCCTGAGTGCGGCCGCGGCGGCGGCGAGCGTGCGCGAGCTGGAGAGGATGGAGTGGCGGCGAGATTGCATCTGGGGCGGCGACAATGGAGTGGGATGGGATAGGGTTTGGGTGGTTGGGCTGCCCGGGGGGTGGGGGTTCTTTTTCTTTTTTCTCTTTTTTTTTTTGTTTACATAAATGGGATGGATGGATGGATGGATGGATGCCATGTCATCAATCCATGACACAAACATTTTAATCAATGAGAACAAAAATAACCTCACAGTTTTTTTTACCTGAAAAAAAATTACCCCATCTCTTTGCCATCTGCCAGCAGATGGCAAAGAGGTGGGGCTGGTACGCCGTTACACTCTTGACGACCACAGGATTTGCCAACCTCTTTGCCATCTGCTGGCAGATGACAAAGATTATTTGCCATCCACTAGCAGATGACAAAGAATTGGCTGATGGCAACCATGTTCTTTGTCGTCTGTCAGTTCTTTGCCATCTGATTTTTATAAGAAGATGGCAAAGACGTTCTTTGCCATCAGCTGACAGATGGCAAAGAGCTGGTTGATGGCAAATTCCTTGTTTCCAGTAGTGCAGGCTGTTTGGATAGTACTTGTCGTCATCTAGCCAACAAGCTTGAGTTTTCTCAATTCAGAGCTCATATGCAGAAGTTACGACAGTTCTGGTTTTCCTGCATCCTTCTATTTGCTTGGGCTATTTTGAAGCTCACTAGCGGTAATACCGCCCTGGGTAGTGGTAGTAGCGCTTGCGCGGTACTTCCACGGTTCCAGTGTCGCGGGAACTTCCGCTTATTCATGGGCTTCTGGATACTTTGTCATCTCAGCGGGAGTCGGGTGGTAGTAGAGCGCGGTAGTACCGCTTGCACGGTACTTCCGGCCTTCTACTACCGCTGGAACCTTCGCTTATATTTTTGCCTCCAGATACGTTTTCCCTCTGCGTGGAAGTAGAGCGACAGTACTGGGTGGTAGTACCGCTCCATGCAGTAGTACCGCGCTGCCCTACTCTACTACCGCGGTTTCACCTGTACACGCAACACCTAGCGGTAGTACCGCTGGTGGGAGCGGTAGTACCGCTCCGGCGGCACTACTGCCTCCTTGAGTTTCTCAGTTTACATGTTACGACTGAAACTACCGTGCCAACGGAAGTACCGCTCGCCCGAGCGGCACTACCGCTTGTGCACGGGCTGTGTGCATAACGGTTGGATTTTCCCTTCCTATAAAAGGGGGTCTTCTTCCCTAATGGTTTCAATCACTTGAGTTCGTGTTCTTTCCTCATTGTTGACCTTCTTCGAGCTTGCTATCTCTCAATCCCTCCAATGATTCTTGTTAGTTCTTGAGGGAAAAGAGAGAGGAGATCTAGATCCACATTTCCACCAATCACTCTCTCCCCTATGTGAGGGGACCCTCTTGGTTCTAGATCTTGGAGTTCTTCGTGTTCTCTTCTTCGTTCTTCCTCTCATTTTCCTCCATAACACTAGTTGTTGGGGTGGGATTTGGGAGAGAAGGACTTGGGCACTCCGTGTGCCCTTGCCATTCTATTTGGTGCATCGTTTTGAGTTTTCCACAGTGATACGTGGAGGTAAAAGTTGAGAAGCTTATTACTCTTGGGTGCTTGGTACCATAGAGCTTGTTCCTCTTGGGTGCTTGGGCGCGCTAGACGGTTGGTGGTGCTTTAGAGCTCAATCATTGTGGTGTAAAGCTCCGGGCAAGCGTTGGGGTCTTCAATTAGGTTGTGGAGATCGCTCCGAGCAATTTGGACGGGTTCTAGCGACCGCCCCCAAGGGTTGCCAAAGTGTACAGGTTTGGTGACCGCACCCAAGGGTTGCCAAAGTGTACGGGCTCGGTGACCGCCTCCAAGGGTTGCCAATTGTATGGGTTCGGTGACCGCCCTCAAGGGTCTCTTAGTGGAATCACGACATCTTGCATTGTGCGAGGGCGTGAGGAGATTACGGTGGCCCTAGTGGCTTCTTAGGGAGCATTGTGTCTCCACACCGCTTCAAATAGAGATTGGCATCCGCAAGGGTGTGAACTTCGGGATACATCGTCGTCTCCGCGTGCCTCGATTATCTCTTACCCGAGCTCTTTACTTATGCAGTTTATCTTGTGATAGCCATAGTGTTCTATGATATATATTTTGCTATCACCTAGCTATTTATCTTGCTTAGCATAAGTTGTTGGTGCACATATATGAGTCTAGTTGTTTTAGATTTTGCGCTTGACAAATTAAACGCTAGTTTTATTCCGGATTTGTTCAAGTCTAAACTGTAATTATCTTAAAATGCCTATTCACCCCCCCTCCAAGCGACATCCCACGATCTTTCACTTCCCGAAATGGTGAAGAAGTTCCAGCCATCTTATTCCACTACACCGCTGTCACCACCACATGCTGAAGAAACCTACCTTACTATTTACGCATCTAAGGCTCGGATCCGGGTTCCTCCACTTTCTCACCGCCGGAACAACGGCCGAAGAGCGAAGAAACTGCCGATCCGGCCGTCGGCGAAAACGAGGGACGAAGTCGCCTTCTTCTCCGCCTCCTAGGGGTTTCCTCATGCGGTTGGAGAAAGAGAGTGTTCACAACAGCCCACGTTTCAGATCCGACGGTCCACATCTATGTTTTCAGGTTTCCATAGGTTTTTACTACACGAGGCTTTCTCCAAAAAGAAAGAAAACATGGCTTTGGCTAGTGGTGTTCAAGCGGGGCGTCCCGATTCCGGCTACTGTTCCGGCCCCAAGTCGGTCTGGTGAACCCTATTCCAGTGCGTCCTACCGCCTCCGTGTCGATTCCCACTACAAACCCTCCCCCGACCAGAACAGAAGAAGAGAACCTTTCGTCTCGGCGGTCCCCCACTGACCCCCGACCCCGAACCCTCGCCGGCCCGCCCATCCATGGACTTCGCGGAGCAGGACGTCGACGTCTTCGGCGAGGAATACGACGGCGCCGAAGCCGAGGCCGAGGGCGGAGGCGGCGCCTCCTCCGGCTCCTCCTCCCCCTCCTCATCCTCCTCCTCCTCCGCCGCCGCCTCCTCCTCCTCCTCCAGCGCCGCCTCCAGCGGCCGCAGCAGCAGCCCCGCCGCCGGCGGCGGGGACGAGGACGGCGCTGACGACGGGGACGGCGGGGAGTACGACTCGTTCGACGTCGTGCCCGTCAGGCCCGCCGCCGGGTACGGGGACGACGAGGAGGAGGCTAGAGATTTGTTTGGCTCCGACAACGAGGAGTACGTCAAGACCCCCGCGCGTAGCAACTACCTAGTTCCAGGTCCGCCTCTCTACTGAATTAGCCGCTATAGATTCTTCTGGGCCAAGTTCGTCTCCTCAGTGTTTAGCGAGCAGAATTTCTTAGGAGATTGCTACATAACCCTATCCAGTTTCTGTGTGATTGGCTGGTTCTGTTGCTCGTGGGGCTCTGGGAGCTGCAGTGAGCGTTTGGTCTGTGGCAGAATTAACCTTCTCGCTTCAGTACACGATGAACTCTTCTTGCTGCAGACTTGTGTTCGAATCATTGTTCCAACTTTCAGCGGTGTATGTCAGAGCATAATGTTGGATTAAATTCTCTGCTAGCATCTTCTGGTTCTTGCTTGAATTTGTAGAGTCAGAGAGACTTGAGTTACAAAAGCATTAAGCAGAAGTACTGAAGAGAGTAGAAGAACGAACCATGAAACCATATATATAATTGGGTCACTGTGAGTTGGAAAGATACATTCGACTATCTTCATGTCCTTTTTGGGTTGAAACTAGACAAGTATACTAAAGAACGGCAATCTGTAAATAACTAAAATTCGAACTTAATTCTGCAGTAAATTACAACTAGGAATAAGGCTGAATCTAATCTCATTCTGTTTCCCAAACAAACTTGATCACAGTTTCTTCCACAATACCATCTCACTAGACTACGATAGATATAAGGGTTTAAAAATCAAACATAATGATCAGCACTGAAAATGTGACTGTATTTCCATGCTTTGTGCGTATCTAGCCTAAATCATGCTCATGCTTTGTGTGTATCTAACTGAAATCTGCGCACACTCAACCTATATATACTCCATTAGTGATACATAACGCCCATGCTTTTTGGCGGAGAATGTGACGACTGGATTGTTTCCCTTGCCTGGATACTCGATATTCTGGGGACTTGGTAGCTAGTGCTTTGAAAAGTCCAGTGTATCTAGGTTGGGAGATAAGGCATTAACACCCTCTTATATGTTCTGCCTCTCTTTGTAGTGCTGCCCCCGATACGGAACACCAACAATTTTTCTCGAGGAGGACGAGGTGGCAGGGGCCCACCTATTCTTCCAAGGCCAGGAGGCCATCCAGGAGGACGAAATAATTATGGCCACGGCGGGAGGTTTTCATATGGAAATGGGCGTAACGTTGAAGGTTTTGTTTCAGAAATGAAACTTAATAAGAGTGAAGAAACTTTATCTAGGAAAGCGGTTGCTTTTCAAGAGGTGCATAACAGTACCGTGTTCTTTTGATTTTCGTTTGATGTATTTGTTCTCTGAAGGGCTATCCTTTGTTACCTCATGCAGCCATGTGAGATCGCATGCTACAGCCGTGTTGAGGGTGGGGATGTATATTTTGATGATCGCAGCTTGGTAAGATCTCAGAGTTGTTGATTATCAATTTCATTATCTATGAGTGTGAACCTTTGATTTCTGAATACACGTTTTTTTTAAAGAAAGTTTGCCCTAAAATTTGGCTGTTGTACTAAACATCCATTTTTGTAGAGGCTTTTCAAACGTAATATTTGTGACTATGCTGGTGAAGATCTAAATAAAGGATTTGAAACGTTTATAGAGAAAAGAGGTACTTCCTTTCTGAAGTTATGTTTGTTGTTTCTACATTCTAGTTAATACTATCAACTCGATTGTTGTTATTGCCTGAAAATTGTTCCCTACAAACTCTGTTTCAGTTGTCACATAATAACCTACACACATTTATATGGAGATCTTGATAGCATGGGACCTTTCCCTTATTCTATATGGTAGAGTCAACTGTTTTGTATTGCAGGTGGGTCTTGAAACCTTAAGTGAACCACTTATAAGGCATCTACATAGATAAACTTTTTTCATAGTGAGTTTGCGCTATTGTACTATATTTCAGCTGAGGTATTGCATCTGTGTTTTTCGTAAGATTGGATAATTTTGTTTGCATATAAGGAAGGACCTGAAAGAAAATAAATCTTCAAGAATTAACAGACTAACTGTTTCCAATATACAATGGAAAGGAATGAAATTATTGAAGTTAATTCCGAAATTTATTTCTTGAACAGTAGGATCCATTAATAATTCAGTTATTTTGGAAATTTTTCTTCCTCTTGAATTCGTTTTTATCTGAGAGCATTCATTCGTGGTTAATGTGGTGTAATGCCAGATTTGGGTTCTCAAGGATTTGGCGATCTTCTTGCATGCATAAGAAATTCAAATCTACCTCTTCAGAATATACATTTTGTGGTAAAATGCATTATTGCCAACTTCATATTTGTTATTTTGGTATGCTATGCTTGGAATTTCTGATCATGTATATGCTCCTCTTGCAGACGTATCGCAACAACCTTAACAAGGTATGGTCCTCTCAGTGTAGACTATTTAAATCAACAACAACAACAACAACAACAACAAAGCCTTTAGTCCCAAACAAGTTGGGGTAGGCTAGAGGTGAAACCCATAAGATCTCGCAACCAACTCATGGCTCTGGCACATGGATAGCAAGCTTCCACGCACCCCTGTCCATAGCTAGCTCTTTGTCGATACTCCAATCCTTCAGGTCTCTCTTAACGGACTCCTCCCATGTCAAAATCGGTCGACCCCGCCCTCTCTTGACATTCTCCGCACGCTTTAGCCGTCCGCTATGCACTGGAGCTTCTGGAGGCCTGCGCTGAATATGCCCAAACCATCTCAAACGATGTTGGACAAGCTTCTCCTCAATTGGTGCTACCCCAACTCTATCTCGTATATCATCATTCCGGACTCGATCCTTCCTCGTGTGGCCACACATCCATCTCAACATACGCATCTCCGCCACACCTAACTGTTGAACATGTCGCCTTTTAGTCGGCCAACACTCCGCGCCATACAACATTGCGGGTCGAACCGCCGTCCTGTAGAACTTGCCTTTTAGCTTTTGTGGCACTCTCTTGTCACAGAGAATGCCAGAAGCTTGGCGCCACTTCATCCATCCGGCTTTGATTCGATGGTTCACATCTTCATCAATACCCCCATCCTCCTGCAACATTGACCCCAAATACCGAAAGGTGTCCTTCCGAGGTACCACCTGGCCATCAAGGCTAACCTCCTCCTCCTCACAGCTAGTAGTACTGAAACCGCACATCATGTACTCGGTTTTAGTTCTACTAAGCCTAAACCCTTTCGATTCCAAGGTTTGTCTCCATAACTCTAACTTCCTATTTACCCCCGTCCGACTATCGTCAACTAGCACCACATCATCCGCAAAGAGCATACACCATGGGATATCTCCTTGTATACCCCTTGTGACCTCATCCATCACCAATGCAAAAAGATAAGGGCTCAAAGCTGACCCCTGATGCAGTCCTATCTTAATCGGGAAGTCATCGGTGTCGACATCACTTGTTCGAACACTTGTCACAACATTATTGTACATGTCCTTGATGAGGGTAATGTACTTTGCTGGGACTTTGTGTTTCTCCAAGGCCCACCACATGACATTCCGCGGTATCTTATCATAGGCCTTCTCCAAGTCAATGAACACCATATGCAAGTCCTTCTTATGCTCCCTATATCTCTCCATAAGTTGTCGTACCAAGAAAATGGCTTCCATGGTCGACCTCCCAGGCATGAAACCAAACTGATTTTTGGTCACGCTTGTCATTCTTCTTAAGCGGTGCTCAATGACTCTCTCCCATAGCTTCATTGTATGGCTCATCAGCTTAATTCCACGGTAATTAGTACAACTCTGAACATCCCCCTTGTTCTTGAAGATTGGTACTAATATACTCCGTCTCCATTCTTCTGGCATCTTGTTTGCCCGAAAAATGAGGTTGAAAAGCTTGGTTAGCCATACTATCGCTATGTCCCCGAGACCTTTCCACACCTCAATGGGGATACAATCAGGGCCCATCGCCTTGCCTCCTTTCATCCTTTTTAAAGCCTCCTTCACCTCAGACTCCTGGATGCGCCGCACAAAACGCATGCTGGTCTCATCAAAGGAGTCATTCAGTTCAATGGTAGAACTCTCATTCTCCCCATTGAACAGCTTGTCGAAGTACTCCCGCCATCTATGCTTAATCTCTTCGTCCTTCACCAAGAGTTGGCCTGCTCCGTCCTTGATGCATTTGACTTGGCCAATATCCCTCGTCTTCCTCTCCCGGATCTTAGCCATCTTATAGATGTCCCTTTCACCTTCCTTCGTGCCTAACCGTTGGTAGAGGTCCTCATATGCCCGACCCCTTGCTTCACCAACAGCTCGCTTTGCGGCCTTCTTCGCCATCTTGTACTTCTCTATGTTGTCTGCACTCCTATCCAGGTATAGGCGTCTGAAGCAATCTTTCTTCTCTTTAAGCGCCTTCTGGACATCATCATTCCACCACCAGGTATCCTTATCTTCGCTTCTCCTTCCCCTGGACACTCCAAACTCCTCCGAGGCCACCTTACGAATGCAAGTCGCCATCTTCATCCACACATTGTCCGCATCCCCTCCTTCCTCCCAAGGGCCCTCCTTAAATACCCTCTCCTTGAACACCTGAGCTACCTCCCCCTTGAGCTTCCACCACTTCGTTCTAGCGACCTTGGCACGCTTATCCCGCTGGACACGAATCCGAAAGCGGAAGTCAGCAACCACCAGCTTATGCTGGGGTACAACACTCTCCCCAGGTATCACCTTACAGTCTAGGCACGCACGCCTATCTTCTCTTCTCGAGAGGATGAAATCAATCTGGCTAGAGTGTTGGCCACTACTAAAAGTCACCAGATGTGATTCTCTCTTTCTAAAGAGGGTGTTAGCTACAATCATGTTGTAGGCTAGAGCAAAGCTTAAGACATCTTCTCCTTCTTGATTCCTGATGCCATAGCCAAAGCCCCCATGCGCCCCTTCAAAACCTGTGTTAGATGTACCCACGTGGCCATTGAGGTCTCCTCCTATGAAGAGCTTCTCACCAATCGGTACACTCCTAACCATGTCTTCCAAGCCTTCCCAGAACTCCCTCTTGGTGTTCTCATTGTGGCCTACTTGCGGGGCATATGCGCTGATAACATTGAGAACCAAGTCCTCAGCTACCAGCTTGACCAGGATAATCCGGTCCCCACGTCTCCTGACGTCTACCACTCCATACTTGAGGCTCTTGTTGATCAAGATGCCTACGCCATTTCTGTTTGCAGCCGTCCCCGTGTACCACAGCTTGAAGCCGGTATCCTCCACCTCCTTCGCCTTCTGTCCTCTCCATTTGGTTTCTTGGACGCAAAGGATATCAACACCTCTCCTCACTGCTGCATCAACTAGCTCCCGAAGCTTCCCTGTCAGAGACCCTACGTTCCAGCTACCTAAGCGAATCCTCCTAGGCTCGGCTAGCTTCCTTACCCTTCGCACTCGTCGAGTCAAATGCGAAGACCCTTGCTCATTTTCCACTACATCCGGGCGCCGATGTAGCGCGCCACTAAGGATGCGACGACCCGATCCTCGCTCACTTGCCACCATATCCGGATCAAGATACGGCGCGCCACTTGGGGGGTGACGGCCCGGCCCTTGCCCATTTTCCACCACACCCGGGTTCCGATGTGGCGCGTCGCTGAGAGGGTTACGCCCCAACGAAAATCTTTTGGGTTTCATCTCCATAAGAGTGGCTGAGTTTTTACGTTGGCTTGCCAAGCCTATCACAACCCTCCTCCTTTACCCGGGCTTGGGACCGGCTATGTTGAGACAACATAGGCGGAGTTAGTGCAGACTATTTAAATCATAACATTTTTTTTCTTTTCCGTTGCTGTAACTTATGTTTTCCATGTACAAGAATCAGGTAGTTATCCTTACAGCTTACCATGTTTTTTGTATCTAGTTTAATTGAATGACAGATGCATATATATTTTGCAGGACACTGTAATAGAACTGTTTTTTTTTTGTGTAATTTCTTTTACTATGCTTGTATGCTGACAGAGTCTATGTGACTATTTGTAAAATCGTCAGATATTGGCCACGGCTTATCTAAAAGATCCATGGAAGATGGGTGTGCACAAAAGAAACGGTGTTGTATACCTTGATGTCCATAAGCTCCCTGAAAGACCACAGAGCGAGATTGAGCGCAGGAGGTGACTCTCCCTTCCCTCCCCCGCCCCCCCCCGGCGTTCTTGTTGACAATAGGAAGAGTTACAAAGGAAATAGTGTTATGGTAATCCTACCTACGCAGGGGGTATTTTGTTAAGTTTGAGTTTGATGTTTCATGGTGCTCTCTCTCTCTCTCTCTAGCATTAGGAAGATTGAGTTACAAAGAACATAGTCGGAATTTAGTATGCTGAATATGGTGATGCTTTGAGTTTGTAATTAATTCTTATAGGAATTGTGATAGCCCAAGGGTAATCTGGTAGGACTAGGGTTCCTACCGACTCGGTTCCTTAGGTTGTAGGGGCAGAACAGCGGAGGTCGGGGGCGAGCACGCGAGCTCCGGCGCGTCGGCGCCGTCGCGAGGGAGGAGAAGGGCGGCGGTGGTTAGGGCAGGAGAGGGCTAGGGTTTCCGGCTCCTCTGGAGCCGGGCAATAGGATAGATACATCTTTATTGCTTAATTCCGAAAAGAGTCTTACAACCTATATTTATAACCTAGATAACTTGCATAAGAATTAACCTAAGATAACTTGCATAAGAATTAACCTAAGATAACTTGTGGGCTAAGATGCCTGGTGGGCCTAGCTAAACCGGCCATAACACTTCTCCCCGCCTGCACAAACAACTCGTCCTCGAGCTGTAAGGTGGGGAAGCGCTTGCGGAACTCCTCGAGGCGATCAGCCAGCGTCAAGCACCTTCTCGACAGCTGGGGCGGCCAGGTCAGCAGCGACGGCGTCCTCCGGAATGTAGTCTGCAACCTCCAGGTAGAAGAGTCGCGAGCAGGCATGGCCGGGCGTGTAGGGCTCGTCGCAGTTGAAGCACAACCCTTTGCGGCGACGCTCGAGGAGCTCGGCTGGGGTGAGCCGGCGGAACGGGCGTCCCGCGGTCGCGGTGAGGGGTGCCGCAAAAGCCTGCGCAGGCCGACCCGACGCGGAATCCGGCCCGGGTAGCGACCCAACGGTCTGGAACGGTGAGTCCTGCTGGATGGCCACCGCGCGGCGCTCGAACGCGCGGGCGTAGTACATGGCCGACTGGAGATCCTGGGGTCCCCGAAGCTCAACGTCCACGCGGATGTGATCCGGAAGGCCACCGACAAAGAGGTCGGCCCGCTGCTGCGCCATCACACACGACGCATGGCATGCCAGAGCCTGGAAACGGTCGGCGTAGTCCCGCACCGTGGAGGTGAAGGGAAGGCGGCCGAGCTCCGCCAGGCGGCTCCCGCGAACCGAGGACCCAAAGCGGAGGAGGCAGAGCTCGCGGAAGCGCTCCCAAGGAGGCATGGCGCCCACGTCCTGCTCGAGAGCGTAGTACCATGTCTACGCGCCGCGGAGGTGATAAGAGGCGAGCCAGGTACGGTCCGAGGCGAGGGTGCGCTGCCCGCGAAAGAACTGGTCGCACTGGTTGAGCCAGTTGAGGGGGTCCTCCGTGCCGTCATACGTGGCGAAATCGAGCTTGGCGAACCGGGGCGGCTGCTGGTGTGGCGCGCCATGGCCCACTGCCTCGGCGGTGCGGAGGGCTGATGACGGAGCCCGGTCCATGGTGGGAAGGCCAGCGTAGTTCCTCGTGGCGCCTGACGCCTCGGGCTGCAACTGGGAACCCGACGGCGGCCGGGCCTCCGTATAAGCCGGTGGAGGGGACGTCCCGTGGAGCCAGCCTGGAAGTGGAGACGGTGACGACGGAAAGCGGACCTCCTGGATCGGAAGTCCGCTCGGCGTGGACCGACCCAGGCTAGGGCTGGGCGGGGGCGGTGGTGGCACCTGCACGGTGGCCGCAGGGAGGGACGGCGCGGCTGGGGACGGTGCGGTCCAGGCCGGCCACTGAGCTGGCGGCGCAGGTGGCGCCGCGAGTGCCGGCGTCGGCCACTGGGGCGCGGACGGGGTGGCCCAGGTCGGCCACTGCGGGCCCTGGGCGGCGGCTGGCGGCGCCGCGCCGCGAGTGTCGGCGTCGGCCACTGTGGCCAAGGCGGCGTCGAGGCCGCCGGAGGGGGAAGCGCCGGGTAGCCTCCGGTGATGGCCCCCGGCATTGAGTACCACGACAGCGCCTGCTGACCCGCGGCCATGGCTGGATGGAGTGGTGGAGGTGGCCCGTACGGACTTGCCAAGTAGAGGTGGATGCCCTGGACCGCGGCGACGAGGTCGTTGAGCACGCCGGCCATGACCTCCGGTGTGAACTGCTGCGGCTGAGGGGGAGGTGACGGTGGCGGCGTGTGTTGGACGGGGGCTGGTGGCCGCCCGTGGCGCGGTGCCAGGTGCCGGGAGGGTCGGCGCCGAGAGCGACGCTGTGGCGCCCGCCGAGAGCGAGGCCATGATGCCTGGCGCGGAAGCGGCGGCGGTGGAGGAGTTAGCGGCAGCGTCGGTGGTGGAGTTGACGGGCAGCGGCGGTGGTGGCGGCGGCGAAGACATGGTCGAAACCCGGGTACCTGATACCAAATTGGTAGGACTAGGGTTCCTACCGACTCGGTTCGTTAGGTTGTAGGGGCAGAACAGCGGAGGTCGGGGGCGAGCACGCGAGCTCCGGCGCGTCGGCGCCGTCGCGAGGGAGGAGAAGGGTGGCGGCGGTTAGGGCAGGAGAGGGCTAGGGTTTCCGGCTCCTCTGGAGCCGGGCAATAGGATAGATATATCTTTATTGCTTAATTTCGAAAAGAGTCTTACAGCCTATGTTTATAACCTAGATAACTTGCATAAGAATTAACCTAAGATAACTTGCATAAGAATTAACCTAAGATAACTTGTGGGCTAAGATGCCCGGTGGGCCTAGCTAAACCGGCCATAACATAATCTTTCCAATTTGAGTTGTTAATGCTGATTTAATTCTTTGACATTTTTCTGATCTGATATCATGTAATAAAATATAGTTTTTCTAAAATGTAAGTATCTCTGGGAAGCTTGGAAATGTGTGAAGGGCTGCATGTCATTCTCGTCATTTGCCTGTTTTATTAGCTGGTGCCTTCATGTTTGTAATCATATTCGGAATTGTCATCACTACAGCGGATGAATTTGTAGTGAATATCAATTTGATACCTTTTCTTCCTGGTGCCCATGCTTGATCCTCAGATGCTTTTGGGGCTATTCTTTTGAAAATCTTGCCACTGAGAACTCCATTGATGAAGACGGAAGCGGCATTGATGCAAATGTAGAGTATTGTTCTGTAATAAAGACGAAATTGGGCGCGCATCGCATTGTCATGGGTGCTGAGATGGACTGCTGTGATTCAACCGACGATGGTAGGCGGTTCTATGTGGAGTTAAAAACAAGCAGAGAGGTTGTTCTTCTTTTCCATGAGCTTTGAGTGTTCTGATGCCACATATATTCAATCTAGTCACCACTCTGAATTTTGTAACAGCTGGAGTATCATACGGTGGAAAAATTCGAGAGAGAGAAGTTACTTAGGTTTTGGGTAATTTCTTGTCCTCTTATTTTTTAGCTAATTGCATGACACCATTTTTTTTTATCATAACTATCATTTGCAACTTCTTATTCTGTTCTCTTCCACAGCGTGAAATTCTATATTGAAACTGTGCTCCATATGATCTTAGAAAAGTTCCTTCTATGAAGTTTCTTAGATTTTTAATTGACTCCCTTAAGTTCTGAGGATGATTTGTTTCTTATATGCGGGGACTGAGGATATATGCTAACAACTTTACATGGCGATCTTGTTATGATTCTCTCTGCGATCACAACTTCAGCTTCATAGTATTTTATCTTCAGAAGTCATATCTTCTATATAGCTTGAAACATTAACTTTTACTTTACTAAATATTACAGATTCAATCATTCCTTGCTGGCGTGTCGTATGTTGTTGTGGGATTCAGGTATTATTCAATCATCACGGCACTCTTTGTTAGTACTTCAAGCTTCCTGTCAGAGAATAAGTCCTAAGTCCTTAATATGAGATGGTTTTCAAGAGTCTTTATGGTTATCATATATGCAAGGATTATGGTATGGGTAATTGCTATACTATTGCTGTCAATTAGATACAGAAGGAAACCCATTTCGTGTATATTTCAAATTGCGATGCTTATCTGAATTCTTCGTTGGGTTCTCAGCCCCATACTCTCGATTTGAATGCACCATACATCAGAGCTTTAGTATGTACTCCCTCCGTTCCTAAATATAAGTCTTTGTAGAGATTCCACAATGAACTACATACGGATGTATATAGATGCATTTTAAGTGTGGATTTATTCATTTGGCTCCGTATGTAGTCCACCGAGTGGAATCTCTACAAAGACTTACATTTAGGAACGGAGGGAGTATCAAATTATCTATTATAACAGGCCTAATGATACATAACTTTTTTGAGTTCGTAGTTCCTTCAGTTTAATTTGTTTGACCACTTTTTAAGCATTTTGTTCAAACCTTTGTGCTTACTGTTAGTGGTATGAACATATCCCACCCAGTATGGTCTTCTGTTCTACACATTTAACACACTGCATGCTACATAACCTGTGGTTTTTGCTTAATAATGAGGCATTCAATCAGAAAGGCATTCAATTTTTTTTTTCGAGAAAACGCAGAAGACTTGCGTTTCATTGTATTGAAAAGAGGGGGTTTGTTAGAATCCTCCTAGGAGGCGAGTTACAGGGCAAATACCAGGGCATTAGTGAACATCCCAGGTTTGGGGCAGGATGACGCGGAGGCCAAGGGCCCCTGCTCTGGCCCAAAGAGCAGCCTCGGCCTTGATCGTGGCGATCAGGGAGGGTGACCGAAGGGCGGTCTCTCTTGAAAACGCAGCCATTGCGATGTTTCCAAATCATCATGGCACGAGCAGAGTGGCGGAGGCGAGGCCTTTGTGCATCGGCTTGGGCGTGTTTCGTTTAGCCAGGCGCCACCAGTCGTGAAGCGTGGCGTCGTTGTTGGGCGGCAGGCAAGGGAGGCGCAGCCACGAGAGGATCTCATGCCACACCTGACGAGCGAAGGGGCATCCCAGGAGTAGGTGGTGTAGTGTCTCTGGGGCCCGATCGCATAGCAGACAGCAGGGTGGGTGAGGCAGGTTACGGCGCGCGAGGCGGTTGGCAGTCCAGCAGCGGTCGAGGTTCGCAAGCCAGTGGAAGAAGCGCACCCGTGGTGGCGCCCAGCACTTCCAAGTAAGCCTCCAGGCCTGGCGATGGGTGGAACCGTGGAAGGTGGCGAGGTAGGCAGACTTGGCCGAGTATGCTCCATTCTCAGTCCACTTCCAGCGAAGGCTGTCCGGCGTGTCGCCAATCCTCTAACATTGGCTATATGGTTGATACAATTAGGAAGGGGAGTACGATTACCTTTTCTATCTGACTCTGTTCACTGTTGTTTGCGATGTGTAGATGGATTGGCTGTAATGTTCAAAATTGGTTTTAACTTGATCAAGTTACACTCCTCTCTTTTTGGCTTTGCAGGAATGATGCTGGTGTACTTATACGAACTGAGAGACTAAGAACTAAAGATATCACACAAAAAGTGAAAGCAAAGAGCTACTGGCAGGTATACCAAATTAATTCCGTGTTGTTTATTCACAACAGTGGAGTCTGATATGTAAAGGAAGAACATGAGTGTGAGTATAATATTAGAACTTAGAAGAGCATAATAACCTATATAAAAAAGTCGAATAACTGGTTTGTCTTACAAAATCTTAAATAATAGTGGAAAGGAGTGTACACTTACCATTACTCTGATGCCGCATTCGCCTTTTCTGTTTTGACACGTAGGATAATTGATAACTACCCTCTTTTGTAGGAGTACCAAATTACTTGCTATGCAACATATATGTGACTAGCTCAATTTTAATTAAATATATGGTTTTTAATTACTTTCTTGCACTTCCCACTGTAATATTCAGGGTGGTGTCTGCTTGGCCTTTGCTGACGAGGTTTTATGCTGGCTGTATGGCACTGTCAAAGAAAGTGAGAATTCCTTCACCACTCTACTATATGCATTCACCTTCCTCTCTAAAAAATATGCACTTGTTGCCATTCATAATCCTGAGTAGTTCTCTTCACGTGCGTGATATCGTTTGCCCCATCTCTTGTAGATGAAGACTACGTTCTGCAATTTGCACACCCGTTCCATCGATTGGAACTATTAAAAGCCCAATCTCCGTGCCCCGATGCAATAACTCTGCATGTGGAACAGCTCACCGGTGCAACAAACTAATCTGTTCCCAAGCAAAGCTTCGGCGCTGATGTTTCGCTAAACGGACAGTTTTGACGGACCTTACGTAGAAGCGTCGCGTCTTAGAATGGCTTGAGCTATAGTTCGAGGGGCTGATGCGGATGCATAAGAGACTGACAGGGTCATGCTATATGGTCGGTCGGTAACTGGGGGCAGCTATGGTCACGGTTTGCTCTTTGAGTGCCCAAAGAGATTTTGAAGCCATCGAACACTGTATTTCTTCTGTAATACCAAGTTATAAATTAGGGAAGTGCAGAGTTACACAGCCATTGTAACGGTTCATCGCTCAAGGCACCAACGATGTGTAACTTTTGCACCAATGATGATATTGAATTTTAGAGACGGACGCTGCCATGCCATAGTAACATGTGAAGAACACCCCTTGGAGTTATGTAATCTAGCGGTATATGCTAAGAGTTTATTTTCAGCTTATTATGGAGAACATCTGATACGGCATGGTTAGTCCATGCTTTTTTTTTTTACCCAAGAACCGGCCGGAGCACTGCATTTTCATTTTTATATTGAAAGCAGGGTTTATAAGTTTTTGTAGGGAAACTCATCAAAACCCATGAGACGTGGTTGTACCATGTTCTTGATCTGTTTTCTTAACGAATTTATTACTTTGTTTGTAACTTCAAATGTGTGTATCTAGCACATTTGCATCTTGTATTGTTAGATACTTATGACTAGACACATAAGACGTCTAACATGTTTAATGACTGTTGACTGTTTACAACCACCTCCCCATCAATTTCAAATGTTTGATGAGGGATCAATGTTGAAGATGGTCAATAAAAGAAGCAACTGAGGGAGTGGTAGAAAATAACATCATCGAGTCGCTCGAGAAATAGACGCTCCAAGAAGAAATCAGAAAGTGACGGTAGTTATAGACACCAGTGACATCTGGCTTTTCCTTTTGGGTCGGCAGCTCTGACCGGAAGACAAAGAACAAATAAGAGAAGCCGGTGTAGTAAGCAAACTCAATTAGATGCTCCAAATGACGTTGCTATACCACTACTATAAGTCTGCTTGAGTTGACAAAGTCTAAGATACACCACACAGCTTGCAATCGCCGAGTCCGCCCGTCGTTGTTTCGCACCTAATACCCCCCCGCCGCCCACACACACACCACCTTCACCAGCACCCAACTTTACCTGCTGATTCCAAAGAGCAAATCAATGGCAGACACAGTCTGCTCTGCCGTCGCCGGTGAGGCAGTGCAAAGATTATGTTTGCTTTTATCAGGGGAAAACGAGACCGGCGAGATGAAGGTGGATCGAGTAGAAATGGCCGTGCTCAAGCTCGAGACCATCATCGCCATCTCCGAAGACTGGCAGGTCACGCACGCCCCGCTGCTCCGTTGGAAGGCCAAGTTGAAGCGTGTGATCAAGGAAGGCAAAGGCATCATACGCTCCAACAAAAGAAACACCAGTGCCTTGGAGGAGCTGGGGAAGGCGCGAAGCAACTCCTTCCCACGGCGCGTGGCGCGAGCAGCCAAGCGGTTCATGCCGTTCAGCCGGGGTACAACTTCCGGGGACGATCTGACCGACTCCGCGGTAAGGAGGTTCGAGAGGATAGCCGACGGCGCCGACGGCTTCTTCGAGCTCGTCAGGTGCGGCGGCCGTCCCAAGACCCTCATGTTCCTCCCGTCGTTCGCGCGGTCGTTGGCGGCTGGGGAAGCGGCGGAACTGTCGCTCAGGATGGAGGGCGGCACCGCGGTGATGCTGCTCCAGCCATGGTGGCTTGAGCTCGAAGGAGGCGACGGGACGGCGGCGGCGGCGGCGTGCCTGTGGATGTCCTACGAGCACGACGTGGCGTGGGAGAAGAACTTCAAGATGATGGCGGCGTTCCGTTTCTCCGAGTCCCTGGACACCATGAGGGTCGCCACGAGCTGCGTCGAGCTCCTCCCGCCCCAGTTCGGCGCTGCCCGTGAGGCCATGAAGGATCTCCTCGCCGAGATGGCCGTCCACGGAAGGAACTCCCCTGCTCCGTCTGCCATGTACCCGTCCTTCGTTCGCGCCGTCCAACGCTGCCACCGCTACGGCTTCGAGCCGACGCGGCCCCGCGCCGCGCCACGGTCACGGTCGCCCGCTGAGATCCTGATGGCGTGCGCCCACTTCTACATCCTCCCGCTCCAGAATTCGTCCGGTTTGCCCTTGGAGCTGGTCTGGCACAGCTCCCCGTTTTACCTGCCCAAGAAGCTCTCGGAGCAGCACGAGCACGTCGAGCCGGAGCAGATACGCGCCGGCCTGTTGCCGACGACGGCAGATGGGTTTTCCTACCACGACGAGGCAGGAGGATCATTCAAGCGCGGGCGGCAGTGGTGGTGTCCGCACAGCTCGACGCGCCTGTCGGTAGTGCCGGTGTCTTCACCGCCCAAATCTGTTGTGCAGTGGTGCAAGGGAAGTTGGACATTTCGCGGGAAATAAAGCTCTGTGCCATCTAGACATCTAGTACCAGTGTCCTTTTTTTAGGAGCATACTGTATCCAGTACCAGTGTCAGATGCATGAGGTCCAAAATATTTTCTAGCTATGCAACTTTTCTGCCATATAATTCACATTTTTATTGCTAATTGATCAAACTTCGATCTTCAAATGCGCGGGCACATCACATGAAAATGTTGCTAAATGGAGTAGATTTCAATGTAAGTTGTGTGCTCGGACCTTTTCTCTAAAAAACTGCACCTTTCGAGAGTATTGCCTCTAATCTTGTACAGTGTACACACAAGAATTTGACTAGCTAAATTTTAATTAAATATATGGGTTTTAATTACTTTCTTGTACTTCCCACTGTAATATTCAGGGTGGTGTATGCTTGGCCTTTGCTGACGAGGTTTTATGCTGGCTGTATGGCACTGTCAAAGAAAGTGAGAATTCCTTCATCACTTTTATTGGTGTCGGCGTTCTGAGATTGGGGTACCCAGACTTGTCTGCGTGCAGCCCAGCGCGCGGACTCCTCGACGGCCCGGTGCGGCCCAGCTATAAAACCCCCAGGACAAGGCCCTTGCGAGGACCCCTTGCGAGGCGGATGACGCCAAGACCTCTCGAGGAGCGGTGCCCCGGGCCTGTCTCCGGAGGAGCGGGGACTTCTATGCAGGTACCCAGCCTCACGAGGCTCTCAATGACGTGAGCCATGACGACCAGGGCCAGACGAGCGCCAGCGGATGCAGTGAAGGACAGTTTTCTCTTTGGTGCTAAGGAGGCAAGGACGTACGCGGGTTTCCAAGGAATCCCCCAAAGGTTTCTTCCAGTGCAACAAGACCAAGACCACGAGCTCGGTAGGACGGATGTCATCGCCGAGCCCACCTCTGCGTCACGACCAGAAGCTTTGCAAGCGAAGACCACCTTTCTTCCGGATAAAATGTACTTCTTGTCCCCTTTTAAATTGGCCGTTGTGGAATCCCTTCCCGCCTAAGTTATGAGGGAAGATGACCAATGCCACTATAAGTATAGGCTAGTCTCCACCGTAGAGAACGACCGGATCCATTCCACCTTCACACCCAGAGCCCTCGCGAGGCAGCTCATCCATTGTACTAGTTCATCCACAACCTCCTCGTGAGGTCAATCCACCACAAAGCAGGAGTACGGTTTTACACCACAAGGTGGCCCGAACCTGGGTAAACTATCGTGTCCTTCCTTCCCCGCTCGCACAAACTCGATTAGGCAAGGCCATGGGGCGATGGGCTTAAGGCTGGGGCTAGTTTAGATCTTCGCACACGCCCCAAAGTTCGAACCTTGCTTGGGTCCGCGGAGCTCGATTCCGACATTTGGCGCGCCACGTAGGGGCGTGTCAAAATCTCCCTTCCTACTCCGCTTCTTCTCCGTCCTGCCGCTCCTATGGCCGACGCCTGCCGAGTCTGCGCCGAGCTCCGAGCTGCTCGAGTCACCCAGACGGTGCCCGTAGGCCGCGGTGTCCCGCGCCGCTCTGCCTCTCCCGCAGCTAACGCTGCCACCGACCCTGCTGCTCACAAGCAGCAAGACTCGTCGCTGCCACCCTTCGTGCGGTGCGATGGCCGCACCTCCACTCCTTCTCTCACTCCCGCCATGGTGTCATCCTCCCACGCTTGTCGCGGGCTGGTGAATGCGCAGGCTGCGCTGCTCATGGCGCGCGAGATGCTACGCTACCGCCTCGCCGACGAGGGCTACGACGCTTGGCTGGGCCGCATCACCGAACTGTCAACGCCGCCGGTGAGTCCCCAACGCCCTCCCACTCACTCCACCGCCGCCCTCCCGGGTGGGTGACGTGGCCCACGGCGCACCTTCGCCTCCTCCTCTGTGTGACGCCGACCCCAAGCCTAGGCACGACATGCCTCCGCATGACCTGCTACCGGGGCGCCGTCGCGAGCACGGGATGAGGCAAGCTGTCAGGTGGTGCAGCGGCCGCAAGGTGACGCACGTGCGCTCCCCGCACCGCCGTGCCAGCATCAAGACCGCGCGCCGCCTAAGGCTGCGGCGTGTGGACGTCAAGATCGATCTCCCCTCGCGTGCCACTCCTGTGAGTGCAGCGGGGTACCGCACCTTCACCCCAGAGCCGCGCTGCGCCGTTTGGCCCAGCAAGTTGAAGCCAGACCTACCTCCATGCTACAACAGCACCCCCGAACCTGCTGAGTTTCTCCAGCTCTACTCTTCGAGCATCGAGGCGGCAAACGGCGATGACAAGGTCATGGCAAACTGGTTTCCCATGGCCCTCAAGGATGGCACGCGCTCCTGGCTCCTGCACCTCACGGAGGGGTCGATCTCCTCCTGGGACGAGCTCCGCGAGTGCTTCATCACCAACTTCCAGGGCACCCGCGACCGCGCTCCCGCGGTGAATGGCCTGTGGCGCGTGAAGCAGCAGCCTGGAAAGACCCTCCACAAGTACGTACAACGCTTCACGAACGTTCGCCTCAAAACCCCTAAGGCGTCGGACGAGGCCATCATCTCGGCGTTTACCGATGGTGTCAGGGACTTCAAGATGCGCGAGGAGATCGCCATCCATGACAACTTGTGCTCGGCCCTGGAGATATTCAACTTGGTGAACAAGTGCGCAAAGGCCGAGGAGGGCCGCCTCTCCCTCCCCGAGCATCCGAAGGTCGACCCCGAGGACAAGAAGGCCAAGGCTAAGGAAGCAAGGTGCAAGGGCCCCATGGTACTGGGAGCAGAGCCCGAGACGGAGCGCGGCCATGACCATGGTGAACCTCGCAGGGGTAACCGCCCGTTCTACGCATTTCACAACGTGCATAGCCACAACACCAATGACTGCCAGGAGCTCAGGGTTATCCGCGATGAGCGCCTTGGTCGCCGCCCCGAGCATGACGAACGTGGCTTCGGTCATGGAGGAGGCCGCGGCGGAGGCCGCTGGGACAACCGCAACCCTCATCAAGACTGGCATGACCAGCCTCATGAGGATCCCCGGCGCGTGATCAACCTTGCGACGGTCCCTGACGTGACCAGCCTCGTGAGGCCCACCCACAGGGTAATGCCGGCATCCCTCGCTGCCACCGCCACCAAGGAGGAACGACGACAACCATCAGGACGAGGGGGTTGGGGGCTTCCAGGAGCCCCGCGCGATCGCCTGCATCCCTAGTTGGTGCCCAAGCCCCTGCATAAAACCGCATCTTCAAGCAGTTCTCTTGTGAGGTGAATGCAGCCCTCCCGAAGCTTGAGGCCGTGCGTCCCCTCAAGTGCTCGCAGTACACCATTACCATCGACTCCAAGGACCACCTCAAGTGCTTGGCCGCCACCGATGCGCTCCCCATGCTCTACATGCCCACCATCAGCAACGTCTATGTCACCAAGACTCTCGTCACTGGTGGCGCATGGCTCAACGTTCTTTTCGTCGAGACGTTTGAGATGCTTCAGGTGCCCTATGATCAGCTCATGCCTACCAAGCCGTTCTCTGGGGTGACCGACTGGTCCACCGTCCCCTGGGACAGGTGCGCCTCCCTGTCATCTTTGGCAAGCCGACAACTACCACACCGAGCTCATCAACTTCGACGTCGCCCATATCAGCCTCCCGTACAATGCCATCCTGGGATACCCTTGATGGAAATATGTCCTAGAGGCAATAATAAAGTTGTTATATTATATTTCCTTATTCATGATAAAGGTTTATTACTGATGCTAGAATTGTATTGACCGGAAACTTAAATGCATGTGTGGATACATAAACAAATACCGTGTCCCTAGTGAGCCTCTAGTAGACTAGCTCGTTGATCAAAAGATGGTTAAGGTTTCCTAACCATAGACATGTGTTGTCACTTGATAATGGGATCACATCATTAGGAGAAAGATGTGATGGACAAGACCCATCCGTTAGCATAGCATTTGATCGTTTAGTTTATTGCTACTGCTTTCTTAATGTCAAATACATATTCCTTCGACCATGAGATCATGCAACTCCCGAATACCAGAGGAATACCTTGTGTGCTATCAAACGTGACAACATAACTGGGTGATCATAAAGATGCTCTACAGGTATCTCTGAAGGTGTCTGTTGAGTTGGCGTGAATCGAGATTGGGATTTGTCACTCCGTATGACAGAGAGGTATCTCTGGGCCCTCTTGGTAATACACATCAAAAGAAGCTTGCAAGCAAAGTGACTAAGGAGTTAGTTGCAAGATGATGTATTACGGAACGAGTAAAGAGACTTGCTGGTAACGAGATTGAACTAGGTATAGAGATACCGACGATCGAATCTCGGGCAAGTAACATACCGACAGACAAAGGGAATTACGTATGCTGTCATAAAGGTTCAACCGATAAAATATCTTCTGGAATATCTAGGAATCAATATGGGCATCCATGTCCCACTATTGGCTATTGACCGGAGAGGTGTCTCGGTCATGACTACATAATTCCTGAACCCGCAGGGTCGCACGCTTAACGTTCGTTGACGCTAGAGTAGTATTGGGATATTTGACGAGTGGTAACCAAATGTTGTTCAGAGTCCCGGATGAGATCCGAGACGTCACGAAGAGTCTCGTAATGGTCAAGAGGTAAAGATTTATATATAGGAAGTTATATTTTGGGTTCCAAAAAAAGGTGCAGTTTTTTCGGTATTGTACCGGGAAGCTTGCAGAAGGTTCCGGAGGATTCCAAAAGGGTTCGAAAGTCCACAAGTGGGTCCACCACGACCCAAGGGCTATAATGGGCTGCGGGGAGGTACCCTGGCCTTTTCGGTCTAGGCGCACCAATTCCTCAAAAGCCCATGTGGCTAGGGAAGGCAAAAAAGGAAGGAGTCCTAGTAGGAATAGGATTGGACTTGCAGTCCCAGTCCTCTCCCCTTAGCTGCACCCTAGGGCTTGGAGGTGCTGTTTCCCACGCCCCTCCACCTATATATAGAGGGTAGGGGGCGCCCTAAGAGGATACACCAAGCCCTTGGCGCCCCTCTCTCTCCCGCTACTCCATAGTTCCACCGCCTCGTCCCGACGACGCTTAGCAAAGCGCTATCGGTGCTCCACCACCACCATCACCACCATGTCATTGTGTTGGTTGTGATCCCATCTACTTCTCCTCTCCCGCTTGCTGGATCAAGAAGGATAAGACGTCATCAAGCCACACGTGTGCTTAACTCGGAGGTGCCTTCCGTTCGGCACTAGATCGGTTGGATCGTGATCGGATCGCGAAGGATATGACTACATCAACCGCGTGATAAACGATTCTGCTTAGCGACCTACAAGGGTATGTAGATGCTCTTCCCCTCTTGTAGATATGCATCTCCATGGATAGATCTTGCATGTGCATAGAAAAAATTTGGTTTTCCATGCAACGTTCCCCAACAACCCATGCCCTAATTGACATGTTCATGGCGGCCGTTCATCATGGCTACAATGTCCTCAAGATGCCTAGGTGCAGCGGCATAATCATAGTCACCTGTGATGAGAAGGATGCAGTGTGCTCTCTTGAGCACACTTACCGCGACGGCTAAAAACTCTGACAACGAGGGCGACATCTTGCCTCCTGAGGCCACCCCCGCAAAGAAGAAGCAGCTCCTCCCCAAGAGCCATCAAGAGACCGAGATGCCCGCTAGAGGTGCCTCAGGCTCCACGCCCGCTACTGGGGCGCCCCTTCCTCCTGCATAGGAAGGCGCGCCCGGCGCCTCCCTCAGGACGGGCTCAAGGGATTCTGTCTGGAGAGCCTCCGATGTGACCAATGCAACGAGGGAGGTGTTCGGGCACCACTTGGAGGCGTGCCTCAGCACACGCCCACACGAGCAAGGAGCACGGCACGAGGCACCAGGATCACGGGAGTTCATCACAAGGCGATCGAGGAGCTTCAGGAGGCGCAAGCCATGCGTGGCGAGTGCCACCCCGCACGGTCTACCAGTGCAGCTGCCGCCCCTGACGTGGGTGGCGAGCTGCAAGTCTGGTCAACATCCCGGGCCTCAACAGGGCCGCTTCGCAGGACCTCTTCTGGCCGTCGCATGTCAGCCGTAGTGGTGGCTACCCCTGCATCTACGTCCGCATGCCGTTCGGCCTGCTGAACATGGGTGCCTCGTACCAGCGCCTCGCGCAGCGTGCTATGGCGTCTCATGAGGCCAGGCGCTTGGCGGTCGCATCTCAGGAGGTCCCGGACCCTTGCGAGCCCCCTGGGACTCATGAGCTCCACAGGCCTCCGGAGCCGCCCAGCTCATGAGGAGCAATCTCCACAACACGCTTCTTCAGCTACCTCGACACTTCTACAACACCGGTGCCAGGTGAATTTTTGCTTTGTTCAAATGAGGGCGCCCCTCGGGCTGCATTATCCTCAAGCTATCTGGGCCCGCCCCTACAGCTCTATCATTTTGCGCATGTATCAGAACTAGATGGTGGGGGAAGTGTGTAGGTTGTTGAAGTCCTTATATGGCCTGAAACAAGCACCTAAGCAATGGCGTGAGAAGTTTATTACAACTTTGACATCTGTTGGGTTCGTTGTTAATGAAGCTGACAAATGTGTATACTATCGCCATGGTGAGGGTGAAGGAGTTATACTGTGCTTGTATGTTGATTACATACTGATATTTGGAGCCAACCTCAAAGTGATTGAGGAGGTTATGCCATTTTTTATCTCAGAACTTTGAGATGAAGGACCTTGGGGTGGCTGATGTTATCTTGAACATCAAGCTATTGAGACATGATGAGGGTGGGATCACACTTTTGCAATCCCATTATGTTGAGAAGGTGTTGAGTCTTTTTGATATTCGGACCGCACCATCTCAAACACCATGTGATCCTAGTGTGTTGATTCAAAAGTTTGAAGGCACAACTCAGGATAAATTGATATACTCTCAAATCATTGGTTCACTCATGTATCTAGCGAACGCAACGAGGCCTAGCATCACGTTTGCCATGAGCAAACCGAGCTGGTTTGTTTCCAAACCAGGTGATGTACATTGGCATGCTATTGAAAGAGTTATGTGCTATCTGAAAGGTACTATGAACTATGGACTTCACTATACCGAATACCTGCCGGTACTTGAAGGGTATAGTGATGTGAATTGGATCTTTGATGCTGATGAGATGAAGGCCACAACAGGGTATATGTTTACTCTTGGAGGTGCAAGCAAACGATCTTAACAAGGTCGACAATGGAAGCAAAATTAACAACATTAGACACGTTTGGTGTCAAAGCAGAATGACTTCAAGATATTTTGATGGACTTGCCATTGGTTGAGAAGCCGGTTCCGGATATCCTTATGAACTGTGACAATCAAACTGTTATTGCCAAAATTAAAAGTTAAAAGGACAACATGAAGTCCAAAAAACATATAAGAATGAGTTTAAAAGTTGTCAGAAAATTAAGAAACTCCGAAGTGACAGCATTTGATTATGTTCAAATGGCTAAGAATCTGGCATATCCTTTTACTAAAGGGCCATCACGTGTTGTGATAGATAATACATCGAGGGAGATGGGTATGTGATGAGGACATCAATACCATTGTTACACCCACAGCCCGTGCTGCTATACATACTGGACCAATTACTAGAGCTCACGCACACCAATTAAATTACAAGGTACTTTCGTTTCTTGGTAATGATTCTAGTGTTCATGAAAATATGATGCTGCCTAAATTGGATACATTTGTCTTGCTTACAAATGAAGGGCCTAGCTTGGACAAGAAGGATGAACATTGGAGAAAGATCAAGCATAGAGATGATGGCATGCGCAAGGGGAACAAGAACGGAGTTACAAGTGATGATTTTAGGACTTTGAAGCCACCATAATGAGTGCATGAAGCCTTGGACAAAATATACAGGATGTCACTTCATAAATTTCGTCTAGAGGCTATCATAGGTGTTGCGTCACCTTATTATTGGGCCAGGCCCATGTAATTTCGAAATACTGAAGTATAGGCTATTTTTAGAGTCCGTATGTATGGGGAAAACAGAGTTAGGTTGGTTTTGGACCCCTCCTCCAAGGGGCCATGAAATTCCCCCCTCTTCCTCCATATATACAGCCCTTAGGGCATCGTTTAGACTAAAAGTTTGCCATAACTGCAACTTCTCGTACTTCGTTTGTGTTCAACGACCAAACCAAGACGTCACAGAACCCCACTTTCATCAATAAAGTTTTCCTCTTATATTCGCAATATCCAGATTGCAATCTTAGTTTCTTGCTTGTTCTTCGTTTGCTCGCAGGAAATAGACCCTCGTGGTTAGGTTGATCGTGCTCCGGCATGGTCAATAACCCCTCGGAAGTTGGTTTAGCGAATGCTAAGGTGCGACGTCTTCGCACGTTTGTAGTCAGATCGTCAAACTCGACTCCCACAGAAATGATAGCTATATCATCAAAACATTGGGACACCTTTGCCTCTGTCAAGTGGTATCAGATTTCTAGGTTGCTCGATGAGATTTTCCAGTTTTTCATAGTTTAGATCGAGTCTGTTCTTCATACCCACAGTCCATGAAAAAGGAAAAAAAAATTAGGGTTAGTTGATCATATCCGAACCAATCTGAGCCTTTGCATAATATTTTTGGGGTTTTTGCTTTGTTGAATTTGCGGTTGCATCGTCGTGTCTAGTTACTGGTCTTAGCGTCTAGTACTTTAGAGTTTCGAGTTCTATCACAGTTTGTCACGCCACCGCCGCACCATCTTCATCACTGCTGCCATATTCCACCACCGCTGCCATATATCAACACCGCTGCCATATCCTACCACAGCTGCCATATACCACCACCACTGCCATATCCTACCACCGCTGTCATATACCACCACCACTGCCATATCCTACCACCATATATCCACCACCAATCCGAGTTCTTTGCACATTAGGTTTGTTTCGAGATCCATCTATTTTCTGATCCGTGTTTCCTTGCCTGAGTAGGTTTCGAAAAAAAAGTCTGGAGAACCCCTGGTAGTTTTTAGGCCAAAATTTTAGCTGGTGAAAATATTTTCCCTATCCTATTTTAGGCTTTTCTGAGTCTTTTGAGACATGTGACATCATATTGATTTTTTATCACACTTTTTGGTCATTGCTGCCCTGATTTCAAAAAAAAAATAGTCAACAAAAATTTCGTGCCTATCCTTTTATTTTGACTTGGGAAGAGTTTTGAGACACTCGCCATTATAGTGATTTTCGACAAAAAAAAGGAGCGCAAAAACAAAGAGCGCACAAAATAATTCCTAAGTGAGCTTTTCCCTTGTTTCTGTGTCACAACGTTATTTCGTTAGTGTTCTAGGCTCGCGTCTCTAGCACGGTCTAGTCTAGGACCAGCACAGTACCATCGTTGAGCATTTGTTCAGCTTTGCATCTCTGAATTGATTATTGCTGAACCTTTTTGCTACCATATTATAAGCCTTCCCAGCTCCATATATATCTACATCGTGAATTTGACTCTCCCTGGTAATCGCTCTATTCAAGCTTTGAGAGTTTTGACTACAACGGTGGCCGATCACCACTTGCTGATGGGTAAGAAATGGTAAGAATTTGAGATTTGCTTGATGGATTTGTGACACCCCACCACCACCACTTTCTAGTAGTCTGTAGGATCATATTCTTGTGTGTTTCTATTGCTGCTAACCATGGCAGGACCACAAGCCGACAAGATTGACTGGGAGAACATGACGAAGAAGGATCTTCATGATAAATTTTAGCAAATGTTGAGTCAACAGGTGGAAGACGTGATGGCCAGCTTTGGAAAGGCACTAGAGAGGATTGATGACATTGAGAAGACAATTGACACCAAGTTGGATGCCAAGTTTGATGAAGTACTCACCTACCACAACCACCACCCGCATCTGCTACACCATTGCAACAACATCAACAACCACCTCCACGCCGCGATCCAGCAGGGCAAGCGCAACGTGTTCCTATTGAGCCAGGACAAACTTTTGGTGCCGCTGCTACTGTTGTTGATGCTTATGTAGCTCCTGCTACTACTGCAGAGGTGGAGGACTATTATGAGGATGAGGTTGATCAAAATCAGAACTACGTGCAACCACCAGCACCACCACCACCAGGTCGACCTCATGCATATAATCGCAATGGTAGGGCTGCACCACCACCTCAGGTACGAGATTATGACCATATTCCTAAACTAAAATTGAATATTCCACTGTTTGAGGGTAGATACATTCCTGATGTATATCTTACTTGGGAGTTAGAAACTGAACAATGTTTCACATGCTTGCAATATCCTGAAGATAGACGTGTTGCTGCTACTATTTGTAAATCCACCTATTTTGCTTCTGTTTGGTGGTCTGAACATTGTAGATTATATCATGATAATATCCCTACTACTTGGGCTGCTTTGAAAACTGCTATGCGTACTCGTTGGGTTCCACCATATTATCAACGTGAATTACTTCAAAAACTGCAGCGTTTGAGACAAGAAAAAAATTATGTAGAGGAGTATTATCAGGAATTACAAACTCGCATGATTAGATGTGGTATTGTTGAGGATAATTAAGCTATGCTTGCACGTTTTATAGGTGGATTAAATAGAGAGATTCAGACATTTTAGAATATAAGGAGTATAACAATATCACTCGTTTATTCCATCTTGCTTTCAAAGCTGAACGTGAAGTGCAAGATCGACAAGCATTGTCGCTGACTAATTTTTTTGCAGGTCGACCTTCATCATAGACATCGCGTGCATCTTCTACTTCCACATGTTCTGCTTGATACGTTCCATCGTATCTACTTTTCCAAACACTTTTTTCCCTTGTTTTGTACTCTAACTTGCATGATTTGAATGGAACTAACCCGAACTGACGTTGTTTTCAGCAGAACTGCCATGGTGTTATTTTTGTGCAAAAATAAAAGTTCTCGGAATGACCTGAAAATGCACGGAGCAACTTTTTGGAATTAATAAAAAATACTGGTGAAAGAATTAGCACCAAGGGGCTCACACCCTGTCCACGAGGGTGGGGGGCGCGCCCCCTGCCTCGTGGGCCCCCTGGACCTCCACCGACCTCAACTCCAACTCCATATATTCATGTTTGCAGAGAAAAAAATCAGAGAGAAAGTTTCATCGCGTTTTACGATACGGAGCCGCCGCCAAGTCCTAATCTCTCTCGGGAGGGCTGATCTGGAGTCTGTTCGAGGCTCCGGACAGGGGGATTCATCGCCGTCGTCATCATCAACCATCCTCCATCACCAATTTCATGATGCTCACCGCCGTGCGTGAGTAATTTCATTGTAGGCTTGCTAGACAGTGATGGGTTGGATGAGATTTACCATGTAATCGAGTTAGTTTTGTTAGGGTTTGATCCCTAGTATCCACTATGTTCTGAGATTGATGTTGCTATGACTTTGCTATGCTTAATGCTTGTCACTAGGGCCCGAGTGCCATGATTTCAGATCTGAACCTATTATGTTTTCATGAATATATGTGATTTCTTGGTCCTATAATGCAAGTTTATAGTCACCTATTATGTGTTATGATCCTTTAACCCCGAAGTGACAATAATTGGGATACTTACCGGTGATGACCGTAGTTTGAGGAGTTCATGTATTCACTAAGTGTTAATGATTTGGTCTGGTATTCTATGAAAAGGAGGCCTTAATATCCCTTAGTTTCCATTAGGACCCCGCTGCCACGGGAGGGTAGGACAAAAGATGTCATGCAAGTTCTTTTCCATAAGCATGTATGACTACATTCGGGATACATGCCTACATTACATTGATGAACTGGAGCTAGTTCCGTGTCACCCTATGTTATAACTCTTACATGAGGAATCACATCCGACATAATTATCCATCACTGATCCAATTCCTACGAGCTTTTCACATATTGTGCTTTGCTTATTTACTTTACCGTTGCTGCTGTTACAATTTCTACAAAACTGCTACTATTACTTTTGCTACTGTTATCGTTACTTCCATATTACTTTGCTACTAAATACTTTGCTGCAGATACTAAGTTATCCAGGTGTGGTTGAATTGACAACTCAATTGCTAATACTTGAGAATATTCTTGGGCTCCCCTTGTGTCGAATCAATAAATTTGGGTTGAATACTCTACCCTTGAAAAACTGTTGCGATCCCCTATACTTGTGGGTTATCAAGACTATTTTCTGGCGCCATTGCCAGGGAACATAGCTCTATTCTTTGAGTCACTTGGGATTTATATCTGCTGATCACTATGAGGAACTTGAAAGATGAAAGAACTAAGATTTATCCCTCAACTACGAGGGGAGGTAAGGGACTGCAATCTAGCTCCACACTTGATTCTCCTTCTATTATGAGTAAGTTTGCGACACCTAAACCTGCTTCTGCTATGTCGCATTTTATTGATGATGCCACTTCTACTATGCATGATACTTATGATGAAACTACTTCTATGCTTGATACTACTGTGCCATTAGGTGAATTTCTTGATTAACAACTTGCTAGGGCTAGAGAGAATGGAACTCTTGAAACTGATATTATTGAAGATAGCGATGATGAAGGTTCTCCCCCTAAATATGAATTGCCTGTTGTTCCAGAGGGTTATGTTATGGATGAAGAAACTGCTAGAGATTTTCTTGCTTGCAATGATAGATCTGATCTTAAGAAGTTATTAGCTAAACTAAAACAGAAATCTCCGAATGCTAGAATGAAATATGCCCCTGCTTTTGCTACTTCACCTATCTTTGTTACTGATAAGGATTATGATTTCTCTGTCAATCCTGAGATAATTACTTTGGTTGAATCTGATCCTTTCTATGGCTATGAATCTGAAACTATTGTGGCACATCTTACTAAATTGAATGATATAGCCACCTTGTTCACTAATGATGAGAAATCTCGCTACTACTATATCCTTAAGATATTTCCATTCTCATTAAAGGGTGATGCTAAAACTTGGTTTAATTCTCTTGATCCTGGTTGTGTGCGTAGTCCCCAGGATATGATTTATTACTTCTCTACTAAATATTTCCCTGCTCATAAGAAACAAGCTGCTTTAAGGGAAATATATAATTTTGTGCAAATTGAAGAAGAGAGTCTCCCACAAGCTTGGGGGAGGCTTCTCCGATTAGTTTATGCTTTGCCTGATCATCCTCTTAAGAAAAATGAAATACTTGATATCTTTTATAATGGACTAACTGATGCTTCTAAAGACTAGTCGGATAGTTGTGCTGGTTGTGTTTTCAGGGAAAGAACAGTCGATCAAGCTGAATTGCTACTGAATAATATGTTGACTAATGAAAATAATTGGATACTTCCTGAGCCAATTCCTGAGCCAATTCCTCAGCCAACTCCTGAGCCAACTCCTAAGCCAACTCCAAAGAAAAGAGGTGTCTATTTCTCAGTCCTGAAGATATGCAAGAGGCAAAGAAATCTATGAAAGAAAAAAGGTATTAAAGCTGAAGATGTTTAGAATTTACCTCCCGTTGAAGAAATACATGGCCTTAACATACCACCTATTGAAGAAACAAATGGTCTTGATAACCCGACACAGGTAGTAAAGGTAAATCCTCTCTATAGATATGATAAAGTTGAAATTCTGTCTACTAAGTTTGCTAGCCAATGCTTAGATGAATTTGATGACTTTATGGCTAGACAAGAAAACTTCAATGCTTATGTTGGTAGACAATTGAAAAAAAATGCTTATATGATTGGACACTTGAGTGATTATATGTCTAGAGTTAAGGGTGAACTTAAACTCATTAGTAAACATGCTTCCATGGTTACCACTCAAGTAGAACAAGTGCTTAAAGCTCAAAATGATTTTCTCAATGAATTAAATAATACAAATGACTTTACTGTTAGAGTGGCTACTAGAATGGGTAAAATGACTCAGGAACCTTTGTATCTTGAAGGCCACCCTAAGAGAATTGAGCAAGATTCTCAGAGAAACAATGTTGATGCACCTAGTCCTTCTAAAAAGAAGGAAAAGAAAAATGATAGGACTTTGCATGCTTCTAGTGAACCTGTTGTAGACACACCTGAGAATCCCAATGATATTTCTATTTTTGATGCTGAAACACAATCTGGTGATGAACATGAATCTAGTGATAATGTTAATGATAATGTTCATGTTGATGCTCAACCTAGCAATAATAATGATGTAGAGATTGAACCTGTTGTTGATCTTGATAACCCACAATCAAAGAATCAACATTATGATAAGAGAGACTTTGTTGCTAGGAAGCACGGTAAAGAAAGAGAACCATGGGTTTAGAAACCCATGCCTTTTCCTCCTAAACCATCCAAGAAAAAGGATGATGAGGATTTTGAGCGCTTTGCTAAAATGATTAGACCCATCTTTTTGCGTATGCGTTTGACTGATACGCTTAAAGTGAATCCTTATGCTAAGTACATGAAATATATTATTACAAATAAAAGAAAGATACCAGAAGCTGAAATTTCCACCATCCTTGCTAATTATACTTTTAAGGGTGGAGTACCTAAGAAACTTGGAGATCCAGGAGTACCAACTATACCACGCCGCGCCCGCCCACTCGCCCAGGCCGCGCCCGCCAGCAGCCTGCATCCAAGCCAGTCCATGCCGCGCCCATCTGAGGCTCGTCTGCGGTGAGCTCCGGCCACGCCCGCCCCGCGTCGCCCCTCCCGGCCTCGCGTGGCCATTAGCTCCGGCCATGCTCCGCCCCGGCCACACTCCACCCGCATCGCCCGTCCCGGCCTCGCGCGACCATGAGCTCCGGCCACGCTCCACCCCAGGACGCCCTCCCAAGTCACTTTTTGGACGCCGGTGAGGAGCAGCGCGTTCTCGAGGGCGGGGTGGTGGAAGGCATGGGAGCCCGGGTGTCAGAGCAAGAGCAGCATGGACATAGCATGGAGGCCGCGACGGCGACGCCCGCGGTGCAGAGGACGGGCGCGGAAGGTGGTGGCCTCCTTGGCCGCCGCCTTGGCGTCGGGCACGAGTAGGTCTCCGGCATCAACGAGGACCAGCGACAAGGCTGAGGTGTGCTAGGCGGCGGAGACGGGAGTGGTGGGGTTCGGTGCCTGTGTGTGGAGGGAAAGAAAGAGGAGGGATCACGTGGGTGGCCAGCGCTCACAAAAATGAGCTAACATGAGAGAGAGACGCTGGCAGGTGGGCCAGCACCCACAAAAGGTGAAATTAGGCCCCCCAGGAGCCCCCTGGTGCGCTGGGTGTGGCATGGAGTTGCCGGCGGGAATTTTTGCTTCTACCGGCGAAAAACAAGGAGTTGGGGGCCTGACTAGGGCGATTTTTGCCCGCCGGCGCTCAAAAAGTGGTTTGGGGAGGCTTCCTGGGGGCACTAGTGGAGATGCTCTTAGTGTATCCGTTGCATGGCAATCCCTACTCCTCACATTGACATCAATTGATGGGCATCTCCATAGCCCGTTGATTAGCCGAGTCAATGTGACACTTTCTCACTTTTTGTCTTCTCCACATAAACCTCCACCATCATGTTCTATTCCACCTATAGTGCTATATCCATGGCTTGCGCTCATGTATTTCATGAGGGTTGAAAAAGCTGAAGCGCGTTAAAAAGTATGAACCAATTGCTTGGATGACACCGGGATGAGCATGAGGGGTATCTTGTGTTAAGATAAGGGAGCATACAAGACTATGTGATTTCGTAGGGATAGCGTTCTTTAGCATTGATATTTCGAAAGACATGATTGCTTGTTGGGATGCCCGAATTATTATTGTTTTTATGTCAAATGATAGACTATTGCCTTGAATCACTCGTGTCTTAATATTCATGCCATGAGTAGATTACATGATCAAGATTATGCTAGGTAGCATTCCACATCAAAAATTATCTCTTTTATCATTTACCTACTCAAGGACGAGCAGGAATTAAGCTTGGGGATGCTGATACGTCTCCGTCATATCTATAATTTTTGATTGTTCCATGCCAATATTATTCAACTTTCATATACTTTTGGCAACTTTTTATACTATTTTTGGGACTAACATATTGATCCAGTGCCCAGTGCCAGTTCCTTTTTGTTGCATATTTTATGTTTCACAGAAACCCCATATCAAACGGAGTCCAAATGGGATAAAAATGGACGGAGAATATTTTTGGAATATTTCTGATTTTTGGGAAGAAGAATCAACGCGAGATGGTGCCCGAGGGGGCCATGAGGCAGGGGAACGCGCCCCAGGGGGGTGGGCGTGCCCCTAACCCTCGTGAGCACCCCATAAGACGGTTGCTGCTCTTCTTTTGCCGCAAGAAAGCTAATTTTCAAAAAAAAAATGTGGCGAAGGTTTCAATCCAATCAGAGTTACGGATCTCCGGATATATAAGAAACGAAGAAAGGGCAGAATCTGGGAACGCAGAAACAAAGAGAGACAGAGAGACATATCCAATCTCGGAGGGGCTCTCGCCCCTCCCACACGATGGAGACCATGGACCAGAGGGGAAACCCTTCTCCCATCTAGGGAGAATGTCAAGGAAGAACAAGAAGAAGAGGGGCTCTATCCCCCTTGCTTCCGGTGGCGCCGGAACGCTGCCGAGGGCCATCATCACTGCAATCTACACCAACACCTCTGCCATCTTCACCAACATCTCCATCACCTTCCCCCATCTATATTAAGCGGTCCACTCTCCCGCATCCCGCTGTACCCTCTACTTGAACATGGTGCTTTATGCTTCATATTATTATCCAATGATGTGTTGCTATCCTATGATGTTTGAGTAGATTCTCGTTGTCCTACCGATGATTGGTGAATTGCTATGATTGGTTTAATTTGCTTGTGGTTATGTTGCTATCCTATTGCGCCCTCCTTGTCGCGCAAGCGTGAGGGATTCCCACTGTAGGGTGTTGCAATATGTTCATGATTCGCTTATAGTGGGTTGCTTGAGTGATAGAAGCATAAACCCGAGTAAGGGGGTTGTGGCGTATGGGGTAAAGAGGACTTGATGCTTTAATGCTATGGTTGGGTTTTACCTTAATGATCTTTAGTAGTTGTGGATGCTTGCTAGAGTTCCAATCATAAGTGCATATGATCCAAGAAGAGAAAGTATGTTATCTTATGCCTCTCCCACATAAAACTTGCTATCGGTCTAGTAAAGTAATCAATTGCTTAGGGACAATTTCACAACTCCTACCACCACTTTTCCGCACTCGCTATATTTACTTAATTGCTACTTTATATAAACAACCCTTAGTTTATATTTACGTGCTCTTTATATTCTTGCAAACCTATCCAACAACACCTACAAAGTACTTCTATTCATACTTGTTCTAGGTAAAGCAAACGTCAAGCGTGCGTAGAGTTGTATCGGTGGTCGATAGAACTTGAGGGAATATTTGTTCTACCTTTAGCTCCTCGTTGGGTTTGACACTCTTACTTATCGAAAGAGGCTACAATTGACCCCCTATACTTGTGGGTTATCAATTCCTTTTGATGAGCATGAGATGGATGAATTTAGAAGGCACAACCTTCTGTACCCTCCTTTTACTTTCTGTTGTTTAGATTAAATAAAGTAAAAATAGTATTTGCTGTCTGTTTTCTGAATTATCCATGCAACAAAAAATACCCCGAAAATAAAAGTTCTCCAAACGCCCTGAAAATTTAGTATGATTTTTTCTGGAATATTTGAGAATATCTGGCACTAAGAACACATCAGGGGGAGCCAGCACCTGGCCACGAGGGTCCAGGGCACGCCCACCCCTAGGGGGCGCGCCCCCTGCCTTGTGGGCCCATGTTGGCCCCCCTCCACTTATTCCTGCGCCCATGCTCTTCTTCTTCCTCCCAAAAAAATCATTATCCAGCTCAAGCACGAGTTCTAGCTCATTTTGCTGCCATTTTCGATCTCCTTGCTCAAAGCTCCATTCACAAAACTGCTCTGGGGGATTGTTCTTTGGTATGTGACTCCTCCAATGGTCCAATTAGTTTCTGTTCTAGTGCTTTATTCATTGCATATTTTTGCTGCCTAGGTGACCCTGTTCTTGAGCTTGCATGTCAAATTTATATGGTCCCAAGTAGTTCTAATGCATGATATAGTCTCTAGGCACTTGTGGGAGTAGTTGCTATCAATTTTATTGAGTTTGGTTCACTTTTATTTTGAGTTACTAAAAATTTCAGAAATTTTCAGAAAATGATGAAAAGATTTTTGAGGGGCTCTTCTAGCCAAAGCTCGAAGGAGAAACAAAGTAAGGAGAATAAAAAGCCCAAGAATCTCCCTCGCGTCGCGGAAGTTCTGCCGTGTGAATGGCCTTGTGATGATTTCTTGAGAGCAGCCGGGATTCATGATGATTTTTATACTTTGCTTGATGATGCGGGCCTCACGGGCTTCCTCCACGACCAACTCGAACATTATCTCTTACTCACTAATACTTTCGTGCAGATTTTTTACTTTCATCCTAAGAAACCACCTCCTTCAGTGGAGTTTCATTTATATGATGAGGCTAGGGAGATGTCACTAAAAGAATTTTGTGCGGTTTGCAAAATACCCTTCGTGGGCGGCTTAGAGGAACCACATCGTAAAGATGTGGTTGTATTTATTGACATGATTACTATAGGGGAAACGAGGAAGGTTTCCGATGCAAGAATTACTAAGCATACACTTTCCTCTTTTACGTTGCTTTGCGATATTTGCTAGTCGATGCTTAATTGGTCGCGGAAACTGTGGAAACCTTAGTGTTCCTAATATTGTTATTTTGTGCCATGCTTTATATCGTGATAACACTGTTAGTATGGGCGCTATTGTTGCTAAACAATTAAGTCTGAACCGTACAAAGGGCCCCATCTTTGGAGGCATCTATGCTTCATGCCTTGCTAAACACTTCAGGATACCTATTAGGCATTATGAGAAAGAAGAAAAGTTACTGCCTCCTACTTTTCTAGATTATAAGAGCATGGTAGCACATGAGTTTATTGTTAAAAATGATGAGAAGATGCTTCAGTATAATTTGAGATTTCATAAGAAACACATTGAGACTATTATCTTGCATGCACCCTCTTTGTTTGACTTAACTGCAGGCACTTACCTCATCTTGCCGGAGGCCATGTATGCGCACCGGGGCCAGACATCAGCTCCAGAGCCTGAGCCGGAACCACCACTTGACCCTTATCGACCATCCTTTTATCAGTGGGATCCGTAGGAGATCGCCAGCCAGTGGTACCCGGATGACACTCCTCAGTACACCGGAGAGAGTAGCCGCGATCCATGGGCATAGACCAACTTAGGACAAAAGCCTAAGCTTGAGGGAGTACGTATTTCTCACCGACATTACATTCATGTTCACACACTCATTCTAGTTGTCGGTGCTCATACTTTTTCATTGTACTATCCATGCTAGTTTAATTTCTTTTTCTAGTTTTCTTGTGTGTTTGATAACCTTAAGAAAAAAACAAAAAAAATTAGTTGTAGCTTTTAGCTAGTTTACTTTCCATGTCTGTAGTAGTAATAACTAAAAGAAAACTCAAAAAGATTTCTCGTTCTTGTTTTGCTTGTTGGGAGCTTTCCCGTGTAAATAGTTTTATTTCTTTTCTTTTCTTTGAGGGTCGAGAGGAGAAGACCATGATGAAAATTGTCGAGTGGCTCTCATATGCATTATTGTTGATTTAACCAAGAGGCCAAATTACCTTGTCTTCTCCCTTGAATTGAATGCTTGCAGATTCCAGCTTAGTCCAATGCACATGCACTATTATTATTATCCACACCGTTCGGTCGTGCAAGTGAAAGGCAATAATGACGATATGTGATGAAATGATTGAGATGAGAGAAGCTGGTATGAAATCGACCTCTCTTGTTTTTGTAAATATGATTAGTTCATCATTCCTGATTCAGCCTATTATGAATAAACATGTTTGCAATGACAATTAGAGTTTCTAGTTGCTTACGCCATGCTTAATTAGCTAGGAGTTTATAATGGTTTACCTTGCGTGCCAACATGCTATTAAAATGATTGTGATGTGGTATGATAGGGTGGTACCCTCCTTTGAATGATTCGAGTGACTTGACTTGGCACATGTTCACGCATGTAGTTGAAACAAAATCTATATAGCCTTCATGATATTTATGTTCATGGTGGATTATATCCTACTCATGCTTGCACTCGGTGTTGATTAATTTTAATGCATGTTCATGACTCTTGTCGCTCTCTAGTTAGTCGCTTCCCAGTCTCTTTCTAGCCTTCACTTGTACTAAGCGGGAATACTGCTTGTGCATTCAAACTCCATAAACCCCAAAATTATTCCATATGAGTCCACTATACCTTCCTATATGCAGTACTTACCTGCCGTTCCAAGTAAATTTGTATGTGCCAAACTCAAAACCTTTAAATGAAATTCTGCTTTGTATGCTCGAACAGCTCATGTATCAACTAGGGCTGTCTGTATCTTCCATGCTAGGTGGGTTGTTCTCAAGAGGAGTGGACTCCGCTCCTCATTCACGAGAAAATGGCTGGTCATCGGGATGCCCAGTCCCATGCTTAAATCAGAAATAATTACAAACAAAACTCCCCCAGGATTGTTGTTAGTTGGAGGCACCCGTTGTTCCGGGCAAGCCATGGATTGAAACTTGTTGGTGGTGGGGGAGTATAAACTTTACCATTCTGCTTGGGAACCGCCTATAATCACTACAAAAAAAATACACTTCCGTGATGATACGTGTTTGTCACAGTAGGTCGCGTTTTTTGTCATGCATGTACATCCATGACGATTTTATGACAGAATCAAGATAGTCATACCTGTGCTGTCGTAGAAGTGTTCCATGACATTACCAAAATTATCATCACGGAAGTGTCCACTTCCATGACGATAAATCGCGCGTCACAGAAGTGCTTTCGTCAAGGGTGACCGACACGTGGCATCCACCGTAACGGAACGCCGTTAAGCTATCAGGTCGGGTTTTGGCTCCGATAACCCGTTAACAGCCCCGACCAATGGGGATTTTCCACGTGTAAAATCATCATTGGCTGGAGGGAACACGTGTCGGTTCACCGTTGGGACATATGTCATCCGTTCATTGGACCGAAGTCGCCTATGATACGGCGACACGTGGCACGGCCCAACAGAGGCCCATTCCTGTGAAAAGGCCGGCCCGTTTGACTTGGTCAAAAGGTGGCGGCCCGGCCCATGGAAAGCCTGTTAATGGCCTGTTCGCATATAGCCCATTTACAGCCTGCTAACCCAGGGCCCGTTACACCCTATCCGAATTAGGCCCAGTAGCGTCAACTGGGCTGTCCAATATGAATCAGCCAGTTTTAACTTCCAGCCCATGTGTGGCCCATGACTTCTTTCAGCCCATATGCGGACCTTTGTAACTCTTGGCCCATTAACGGCCCATGGTGAAACTGGCCCGTAATGAACAGTGTATCACTTTATACCCATTAACGGCCCGTTATTCCATTGGGCCATTTCCAGCCCAAGTTATCTTTCGGCCTTCTCAGGGCCCATTGATTCTTGGGCTCATTTGCAGCATTCGGTTACATACGACCCGTTACTGTCATTTTCTGCTTGTGGGCCAAATTCAGCCCGTCGTTAAAGTCGGCCCGTTTGCGGACCGTTAATACGTTGGGCCGTTTTCATGTCAAAAAAACCCGTTGGGCTGTTTTCATAGAGTTATCAAATATGGCCTATTAACAACCCGTTATGGTCCACGAATAGTACGACCCATGATTGGTGAAATGATGATACGCCCCGTAGAAGGCCCATGGATCCTACGGCCCGTATGAGGCCCATGTATAGTACGGCCCGTAGAAGGCCCATGGATCGTACGGCCCGTAGAAGACCCATGGACCCTACGACCCATATAGAAGGCCGATGGATCCTACGGCCCGTATAGAAGGCCAATGGATCCTACGGCCGGACGAAGGCCCATGGATCATACGGCCTGCAGGAGGCCCATGGTTACAACAGTCCGTGTGTTGCCATGATTATTTTGGCCTAGTTACCAAAAATAGGCTATTGTGGCCACTAGAAAAACATAGAAAAAGAACTGCAGTGACTACAAGCAAACAACTAAACAAGACAATAAGGAAATAAATAAGCAAGCAATTAAGGCTAGCCTATTACCGCTATTACACATATTACATCCACTGGGCATCAAAGTTCGCCACCAGTGCAAATATAGGGAACAAAGCAGCATATTACATACACTGGCCGTCAAAATTGGCCACCAGTGCAAATAAACGCGGCAGCAAAACAAGAGCATAACTGAAACAACTTCAGAAGAGCTCAAGAAACGTTATCCTGGGTATCCACCATGCTAGCAATAAGCTTAGCAAGCTGATTAGCTTTGTCCTATTTGGCGCTAAAATCCTCCAACGCTTGCTGTTGCACCAGAAAGTATGCATCTGAATGCTCCAGGGACTTCCGCAGTCCTTCCGCTTCTTGTCGCAGCACAGCTGATCGATGTCTTTCAGCTTGTAGTTGAGACTCAAGAAACCGAACTGATTCAGACAGTGAGTTTGAATAGCTTGTGCATGCGGTAGTGGCCAGTATCTCGAACACTAAACCAATACATGACTTTGGGGTTGTCTCGCTGTCTTCAAGATAGCTTCCTTAGTTGTTTTATCAGCTTTGTTGGAGACCAACAAGGATGTGTCACTATCCTGAACCTTATCTGCATTACTTCCTTTACCATTCCTTAATAAGGCACTCTTCCCCGACATTCTGTCAGCATTTTTAAAGAAGAAACAAGCAGACACATAACAAGTTTAGCATGTACTAGTATATGAAACTCATTTCGGTGAACCAGTTCATTAGTAAGGTGGACAGGATTAAACGACCAAGTCTTCTATTGCCAAGTACTAGTACATAATAAAAGCATCAAATAAACACATATCTATGTCCTATGGTCACTGCATTGTCTTGCCAAATCAAAATAGAGACACGGTTCAAATCATATCAGTTCAAGACAAAGCAGCAGTGAAAGAATACAAAGTGTGGGAAACTACACGGCACAACAAGATTTCAGATGGGTACCACGGGTCTACATGTACAACAACACTATTGGCTCTGTTGTGATGCTAGTAATGTGCATGATATGAAAGTCAACTGTATACACAATTGAAACTGAAATCAACAGAGCTATTGATGAGAGCAAACCTGTTAAAGAAACATGTGTGAACATACCTGCTGTGCCATTGGAGTTTCGATTGGATCCTTCAATTTAAAAATAAGTTTGTATGAGTAAATACAGTGATACAAGAGCAAAGCAATCATAGTTAAAAAAGGCACGCCTAAGCGAGCGCTTAAGCACGCCTAGGCTCTAGGCGTTGGCAAAACGCATTGCGCATGCATAATCTGTGCATAAGTGCGCATAAGCATGCGCTTTGGTCAGTAAAGCGCAAGGCGGTGGCAAAACACACAATTAACGCGTAGCACTTTTTTGAACTATGATAGCAATGGAATCTTAAATTAGAACAGTTGTTCTTCAGGTTTAGGCACTTGTTCTACATGAACAGAGTATAGTAAGACGCAAGAATAAAATACTTGAAAATAGAAAATGAGCTCATAGACCTTACCACATTCTTGGTTCGGGACCAGTACAGAACAAGGCGTTCCCAGTCATCATCCAATAAATGTGTCTCAGGAGAACATAAGGGAATTCGATGAGTTTCTTTGCCGGTGAAGTACGTTTTCTTCAGGTAATTCCAATACTGCCACCAAGCATTCTTGAAGATAGCAGAGGTATTAGCACAGGTTACCTCATCCTGAGTTTCCAAATCGGTCCTTCTCTATAGAGAAAAATGGGAAAATTTGCTGTATTATAACCATCATGGAGGTAGGATGTATGGGACGAAGCAAAGTAATTGCCATGAATAACATTACTTATACATAACTCCTGGACAAACACCTGCAACTAGCATTTTCCTTCATCTTCAGTATAATATTTTCAAGATGGGAAGATACACACATACAATTTAACAACATAAATGCGACAGATGCTAAACTACGACTGGCTGGTTGTGCTTCCTCCACAGGAATAGGCGTACTAACTAGTGGAGTTGGGGTTCGCCGTGATAGTACTGGCCCTTTGGGCACTGGAGCTGCCTTACTAACTGCTCTTGTTTGGGAGCTCTGTGGTGGAGATGGTGTTGTGTCAACAGGAATTGGGTTACTATCGGCTGGGGTTGGGGTTAGATTGGGTGAAGCTGGTTCTCTGTCCATCGCAGTAGGGGTACAATCTGCGAGAGTTTGGGTTATGTGTGGTAGGGCTAGTTCTTGTGCATGTACAACCGGGGTGCTATCTCCACCAAGAGTTAGCACTGTTTTATTTGAAGACCATGTTTTTATTCCGCTAGATACTGGCATCACCCGCTCCAATTCAAATGGCTGATAAACAGGAAACATAGTTGAATGTACATACATTGTATGAGAGACAGATGCAATAGATAGTGTGGAAAAAAGAGGGCATGAAATAGTTGACATGTATATTGTTTAACTAAAACGGATAGCATGCCATAATTTCACATATATGATGTCTATCTAAACCGGATAGCATAGCATAACATAATTCAAAGATATGATGAATAACTAAACAGGATCGCATGACATAATTCACCTACATGTTATCTAAGTAATCAGGATCGCATCATTTAATTCACATATGTGATTTATATGCTAAACAGAGGGCATTCGACATGATGTCTGAACTAAGAACATGGTGTTGAATATTGTGTATATGATGTCTAAACTATGCAATGCAAGACACCGTATGCATGATATGAGCAGTATAACCATGCCAAGTTAGAGCATACACCTCAGTGGGGGAATAGGACTGGTCATCTGTCTTTGAATCCATCTCCGAGGAGCTATCAGGACCCAACAAGAGATCTGCTTCGACAGGTAGCACTGTCTGCTCTGAAGGCCTTGTTTTCACTCCAGATTTTTCCATCTCCCACCCAAATGGCTGATTCACAGGAAGAGTAGTTTAATGTACAAACATTGTCGACAAATGGAAATGTAATGAAGAAAAGGATGGGCAAGATATCATTCAAATATATGATGCCTAGTTAAACAGGATGGCATTGCACATTTCACATATATTATGGCTGGCTAAAAGATATGAGACTGCATAATTCCCATATATGATATAGAAACTAAACAGGTGGCATTACAGAACATGTATAAACTAAGCAGATGACATATATGATGTCAAAAGTAGGCACTGCAAGGCAACATATGCATGATATGACTAACATCATCATGCCAAGGTAGAGAAAACACCTTGGGGGGTAAATAGGAGTGGTCAGCGGCGTCTGAATACGCCTCAGAACAGATATCTTCCTCTTGATTACAATCTGGAGAGGGGTGGGGAGGGTTTTCCATTGAACCCACCATGGAGCGATGTCTGCATGACATTGTATTGCCGCGCAAAACTCTTCTCTTTTTCTCTACATGTTCAGCATGATTGTGTACAATATCTGACATGCATACGAAAAAAATATGGTGAGATTATCTAAGGAGAGCATGCAAAAATTTAGAGTGATGGTAACAACCAGTGGATCGACGTTTTTCCGTTGAACCAAAATAGCCCTAATGGATCGACGTGAATGTATAGTAATAAGTGATGCAACAAGTCTACAACCTCTTTGCCGTAGCCGTGTCGACCTCAGCGTCATTGGGTTGGTCGCTGTCGGTGTCAAAACCGGCGGATCTCGGGTAAGGGGTCCCGAACTGTGTGTCTAGGCGGATGGTAACATGAGACAAGGGACACGATGTTTTTACCCAGGTTCGGGCCGTCTCGATGAAGGTCAAACCCTACTCCTGCTTGATTAATATTGATGATATGGGTAGTACAAGAGTAGATCTACCACTAGATCAGAGAGGCTAAACCCTAGAAGCTAGCCCATGGTATGATTGTTGTTCGTCCTACGGACTAAAACCCTCCGGTTTATATAGACACCGGAGAGGGCTGGGGTTACACAGAGTCGGTTACAATAGGAGGAGATCTACATATCCGTATCACCAAGCTTGCCTTCCACGCCAATGAAAGTCCCATCCGGACACAGGACGAAGTCTTCAATCTTGTATCTTCATAGTCCAAGAGTATGGCCAAAGGTTATAGTCCGGCTATCCGGACACCCCCTAATCCGGGACTCCCTCAGTAGCCCCGAACCAGGCTTCAATTTTGATGAGTCCGGCGCGCAGATTTGTCTTCGGCATTGCAAGGCGGGTTCTTCTCCAAATTCCATATACCTGCTGAATAGTGTCCGGCTTCTGGTGAACATTGCGCTCCTTGGCTTCTGCGCCCAATAATGGCCATCTTCCACGTGTCAAACGAATGTGAAAAGCCAGGGTGTTTTTTTCATTTACCCCCCTAGCTGCGCAAATGAGCTGCCTATAAAAGAGACGGGGATTTAGATCCGAATCACACCATCTTCCCCTCGCGAGCATTCATCAGAGCGCATTCGACAGAGATCCATTCCATCATGGCCAGTCGACGCAGCTCCTCCTCTCACCCCCAGCCCTCAGCCTGGAGATTGGGAGAGATGCTCCGTCCCGCATAGCGAGCTAGTGGCGCTCCAAGCCAAGGGGTTTCTTCCCCCAGCCTACATGGTCCCGGTTCGAGCCGGGCTTGCCACCTATAATGGTGGAGAGCAAGCGGAGAGCATCCCCTATCCTTCCCAAGGAGAGTGGGTATGCCTTATCCCTTACTTGATAAGAGGGCTCGGATTTCCAATTCATCTGTTTCTCCGGGGGCTCCTGGAGTTCTACGGCCTCCAGTTGCACAACCTTACGCCTGCCTCCATATTGCATATTGCGGGCTTCGTAGCCCTTTGCGAGCTGTTTTTGGGCATCGAGGCTCATTTCGCGCTGTGGAAGAAGCTGTTCTGCCTTGTGCCCCGTTCTCAGGAGGGGTCGATATATCAAGTGGGCGGAGCCGAGCTATGGCGCATCGCCGGGACCGGATATCTATCCGGAACCCCAAAGAAGGCGTCCGAAGACTGGCCTTCAAAATGGTTTTATATAGAAGACGTCCCCCTGCCGGACCCTATTCGGATCGGTCTCCCTGAGTTCGATAATGCTCCTTTGAGGAAGCGCCTAAGCTAGCGTCCACGGAGCCCTCAGAAGGAAAACGACAAGGACGTCCTTTACCTGATGAGTCGGATAAGGTTGTTAGCTCATTCCGGACTAACCATGATCGAGGTCATGGCTACATGCATTATGCGGGGGGTGCAGCAGCTGTAGTATAGAGGCCACCCCATGTGGGATTTCAACAGGGAGGACGACGCCACCCGGTGCGCCCGTAAGGGGCCAGAATCGGTTGCTGCTCTAATAAAGATCTTGTCCGCTTTGTACAAGGGAGAAGAGGAGGAATTCCTCCGCGTCAACCCACGGGGCGGATTTTCTATGTACAATCCTCCAAGCTGGGTAAGCGGACACTTTCACTCGCCCATCCGTTTCATATTCCCATAGTGAAGTATTCAGTCTAGCAATTTCAACGCAGGAGCTATGCCAGGCTGTAAAGGAGATAAACAACCCTCCTCCACAACCTGAGGACCCGGAATGGTCCTTCGACCCGGACTCCCAAGAGGACCAGGACTTATCTGTGGAGCTGATCAATGGGGTGTTTCATCAATTGAGCAAGGGCAACACCTTAGTGGCCATTACTGCCGATTATCCCGGACTACTTCCAGCCTCACAAGTAACCGAGGCTGAAGTCCCAGTACTTTTAAGATGATCCATCCGTGCTTGTTTTTTATCATCGTATACCAATGGCGTTTTTGCAGGGGAAGTTCTTGAGGCGGAGGCCCGAGCCTGCGGTGGCTAGCCAACAAGGGGCAGCAAGGCCCAGCAGGCTGAAAAGAAGTGCGGTCCGGATTGAGACGCCGGCGCAACGGTATGGCGTGCCATTTTATTCCCAGGTTTTATTCCCTCAAGGCATATTAACGCTCGTGCTCTCTTCAGGAAAAAGAGCGCCCGCCAGACTATATCCGGAGAGGGTGCCAATCGTGCCTCCACCAGCCAGGCTCCAAGGCCGGGTCCGGAAGCAGAAACGAACACGAGGCGCGCACCGGACGCTCCTCCGACAGAGGATGCGGACGGGCTGTCTTCCACCAATTCCGAGGTGGAGAGTGCCATGAACCACATGCGTCGTCGGACAGTTCTTCGTGATGCTTGTTTCTCCCAAGAGGCATTGGATGCCTTCAACACGGGAGATGTGTACCTCCGTGCCGCTCAAAATGGTCTAGCCAGAGCCACGGAGCAGTATGTAAAAGACATACGGGTGAGAAAATTTGATGGTTGTATATGTCAGTATCCCCCGAGACTTGAAACAGTTAGAATAACTGATTTAAGGATCATTTGTTATGCAGGATCTTACAGAAAAGAATACCCAACTATCCCAGGAGCTGGAAGGGTGCAAAGCCCAGCTTGAGGCCGCACTAGCCGCGGCAGGGGAGGCCAAGGAGACCCCCTCTGGTAATATGTGCTTCGAAAGATATATATGTTTGTGAAGTGCAACATGTGTGCAAATCTGACAATAACATTGTAGATGGCGCCGGAGTGGATCTGGACAAGCAACAACTCTTGCGCCGGTTAAAGGCCGGTGAGAGCGTGCTTACGAGGGTGAGGCAAGAGAAGAATAATCTCCAAGATGCCAACACCCAGCTGGGCGAGGAACTAAAGGATGTTCGTGCTCAGCTGTCGGACTCCGTGAAGGAGAATCGACGACTTCGACGCAGCATTTTTAGTAAGTGCTTGAACGAACTTCGAAAAAAGAGTTCGGCGAGGAAGTCGATTGACAGAGTTATGTCTGTAGGTATGCTGACAGGTCGGCCTGCAGAGGAAATGCCCGGCTCTACGGGTGACCTTCTTCCCGAGCTCTTACAACTGCACGAACGAGTTCGACAGGTAATGCAAGGCGTTGCCCAGACCTTGTGGCCATCCATCTCCATGCCTGAAGGCCTTGGAGAGCTTGAAGAGAAGCTGAAGGGAGCGCGGCGGCGCTTCCGATTATGGAAGATATCAGCCTGCCGTCAAGGCACCAGGGAGGCCTGGGCCATGGTGAAGACGCGATACACGAAGGCTGACCCAAACCACATGGCCGAGGTCGGACCTGTGGGGCCCGATGGGAAGGAGATCCCTGTTAGTTTAGTGTACGGCCAGGTAGAGTTGGCCACAAAATATTCCCAACAGGACTGTAAACTAGACAGCCTGTTGGATGGTATTGAAGAGTAATACACCTAGTCAAATTGACTATGTAATTTAAGATGACATGTAAAATGCCTTCTAGCCGGATTCTAGATCGTTTGTCGTGGCAGACCTTTTCGCTTCAACCTCGGGACCCGATAGTCCGGAGTGTGTCCGAATACCCTCTTGGTTATGTAAGAACCGGGGCATGCATGGAGACCAGGCGCAGGGGTCATTAGTGCTTGAACAGACAAGTGCCCAACTAGTTATGTTATATTACGTGGTTAGTAAGAAACATCTTCCAGGGAGAATATTTCCGTTAAGGGTTCCTTTCCCTAAGAGGCATGCCCTAAAGTGCATGTCCGGACTGCGAAAAAAGCAGAAAAACATCTGGGGGCAGATAAATATGAAGGCAATATGCCCTAGAGGCAATAATAAAGTTATTATTTATTTCCTTATATCATGATAAATGTTTATTATTCATGCTAGAATTGTATTAACCGGAAACATAATACATGTGTGAATACATAGACAAACCGAGTGTCACTAGTATACCTCTACTTGACTAGCTCATGAATCAAAGCTGGTTAAGTTTCCTAACCATAGACATGAGTTGTCATTTGATTAACGGGATCACATCATGGGAGAATGATATGATTGACATGACCCATTTCGTTAGCTTAGCACATGATCGTTTAGTATGTTGCTATTGCTTTCTTCATGACTTATACATGTTCCTATGACTATGAGATTATGCAACTCACGTTTACCGGAGGAACACTTTGTGTGCTACCAAACGTCACAACGTAACTGGGTGATTATAAAGGTGCTCTATAGGTGTCTCCGAAGGTACTTCTTGGGTTGGCGTATTTCGATATTAGGATTTGTCACTCCGATTGTCGGAGAGGTATCTTTGGGCCCTCTCGGTAATGCACATCACTTAAGCCTTGCAAGCATTGCAACTAATGAGTTAGTTGTGAGATAATGTATTACGGAATGAGTAAAGAGACTTGTCGGTAACGAGATTGAACTAGGTATTGAGATACCGACGATCGAATCTCGGGCAAGTAACATACCGATGACAAAGGGAACAACATATCTTGTTATGCGGTTTGACCAATAAAGATCTTCGTAGAATATGTGGGAGCCAATATGAGCATCCAGGTTCCGCTATTGGTTATTGACCGGAGACGTGTCTCGGTCATGTCTACATAGTTCTCGAACCCGTAGGGTCCGCACGCTTAAGGTTTCGATGACGGTTATATTATGAGTTTATGAGTTTTGATGTACCGAAGGAGTTCGGAGTCCCATATGAGATCCGGGACATGACGAGGAGTCTCGAAATGGTTGAGACGTAAAGATTGATATATTGGACGACTATATTCGGAGTTTGGAAAGGTTCCGAGTCATTCGAGTATTTTTCGGAGTACCCGAGAGTTACGGGAATTCGCCGGGGAGTATATGGGCCTTATTGGGCCATACGGGAATAGAGGAGAGAGGCCAAAAGGAAGGAGGCCTATGCCCCCCTCTGGTCTAAATTGGACAAGGGGAGCAGCCCCCTTTTTCTTCTCCCTCTCCTCCTCTTTCCTTCTCTCCTACTCCAACAAGGAAAGGAGGAGTCCTACTCCCGATAGGAGTAGGACTCCCCCCTTGGCGCGCCTCCTCCCTAGGCCGGCTGCCTCCCCCCTTGCTCCTTTATATACGGGGGCAGGGGGCACCCCAGAGACACAACAACAATTGATCCCTTGGATCTCTTAGCTGTGTGCGGTGCCCCCTCCACCATAGTCCACCTCGATAATATCGTAGCGGTGCTTAGGCGAAGCCCTGCGACGGTAGAACATCAAGATTGTCACCACGCCGTCGTGCTGACGGAACTCTCCCTCGACACTTGGCTGGATCGGAGTTCGAGGGACGTCATCGAGCTGAACGTGTGCTAGAACTCGGAGGTGCCGTAGTTTCGGTGCTTGATCGGTCGGGCCGTGAAGACGTATGACTACATCAACCGCGTTGTTCTAACGCTTCCGCTTTCGGTCTACGAGGGTACATGGACAACACTCTCCCCTCTCGTTGCTATGCATCACCATGATCTTGCGTGTGCGTAGGATTTTTTTTGAAATTACTACGTTCCCCAACAGTGGTATCAGAGCCTGGTTTTATGCGTAGATGTCATATGCACGAGTAGAACACAAGTGAGTTGTGGGCGATATAAGTCATACTCCTTACCAGCATGTCATACTTTGGTTCAGCGGTATTGTGAGATGAAACGGCCCGGACCGACATTACGTGTACGCTTACGCGAGACTGGTTTCGCAGTTACGAGCACTCGTGCTTAAAGGTGACTGGCGGGTGTCTGTCTCTCTCACTTTAGTTGAACCGAGTGTGGCTACGCCCGGTCCTTGCGAAGGTTAAAACAGCACCAACTTGACAAACTATTGTTGTGGTTTTGATGCGTAGGTAAGAACGGTTCTTGCTAAGCCCGTAACAGCCACGTAAAACTTGCAACAACAAAGTAGAGGACGTCTAACTTGTTTTTGCAGGGCATGTTGTCTTGTGATATGGTCAAGACGTGATGCTATATTTTATTGTATGAGATGATCATGTTTTATAACCGAAGTTATGGGCAACTGGCAGGAGCCATATGGTTGTCGCTTTATTGTATGAAATGCAAACGCCCTGTAATTGCTTTACTTTATCACTAAGCGGTAGCGATAGTCGTAGAAGCAATAGACGACGTAAATGTCAATGATGCTACGATGGAGATCAAGGTGTCGCGCCGGTGACGATGGTGATCATGGAGGTGCTCCGGAGATGGAGATCACAAGCACAAGATGATGATGGCCATATCATATCACTTGTATTGATTTCATGTGATGTTTATCCTTTATGCATCTTATCTTGCTTTGATTGATGGTAGCATTTTAAGATGATCTCTCACTAAAATTATCAAGAAGTGTTCTCCCTGAGTATGCACCGTTGCAAAAGTTCTTCGTGCTGAGACACCACGTGGATCGGGTGTGATAGGCTCTACGTTCAAATACAACGGGTGCAAAACAGTTGCGCACGCGGAATACTCAGGTTAAACTTGATGAGCCTAGCATATAACAGATATGGCCTCGGAACACGGAGACCAAAAGGTCAAGCGTGAATCATATAGTAGATATGATCAACATACTGACGTTCACCGTTGAAACTACTCCATCTCACATGATGATCGGAATGGTGTAGTTGATATGGATCACGTAATCACTTAGAGGATTAGAGAGATGTCTTTCTAAGTGGGAGTTCTTAAGTAATATGATTAATTGAACTTTAATTTATCATGAACTTAGTCCTGGTAGTATTAGCATATCTATGTTGTAGATCAATAGCTCGTGTTGTTGCTCCCCGTTTATATCTTGATATGTTCCTATAGAAAAATAAGTTGAAAAATGTTAGTAGCAATGATGCGGACTTGGTCCGTGATCTGAGGATAAACCTCATTGCTGCACAGAATAATTATGTCCTTGATGCACCGCTAGGTGACAGACCTATTGCAGGAGCAGATGCAGATGTTATGAACGTTTGGCTAGCTCAATATGATGACTACTTGATAGTTTTGTGCACCATGCTTAACGGCTTAGAATCGGGACTTCAAAGAAGTTTTGAACGTCATGGACCATATGAGATGTTCGAGGAGTTGAAGTTAATATTTCAAGCAAATACCCGAGTTGAGAGATATGAAGTCTCCAACAAGTTCTATGGCTAAAAGATGGAGGAGAATCGCTCAACTAGTGAGCATGTGCCCAGATTGTCTGGGTACTACAATCGCTTGAATCAAGTGGGAGTTAATCTTCCAGATAAGATAGTGATTGACAGAGTTCTCTAGTCACCATCACCAAGTTAGTAGAACTTTGTGATAAACTATAGTATGCAAGGGATGATGAAAGCGATTCCCGAGCTCTTCGTGCTGTTGAAATCGACGAAGGTAGAAATCAAGAAAGAGCATCAAGTGTTGATGGTTGACAAGATCACTAGTTTCAAGAAAAGGGCAAAGGGAAAGAAAGGGGAACTTCAAGTAGAATGACAAGAAAGTTGTCACTCCCATGAAGAAGCCCAAAGCTGAACCAAAGCCTGAAACTGAGTGCTTACACTGCAAAGGAAATGATCACTTGAAGTGTAAATGCCCTGAATATTTGGTGGATAAGAAGGATGGCAAAGTAAAACAAGGGTATATTTGATATATAGGTTATTGATGTGTGCCTTACTAGTGTTTATAGTAGCCCCTGAGTATTTGATACTTGTTCGGTTGCTAAGATTAGTAACTCGAAACAGGAAGTTACAGAATAAACAGAGACTAGTTGAGGGTGAAGTGATGATGTGTGTTGGAAGTGGTTCCAAGATTGATATGATCATCATCGCACACTCCCTATACTTTCGGGATTAGTGTTAAACCTAAATAAATGTTATTTGGTGTTTGCGTTGAACATGAATATGATTTGATCATGTTTATTGCGATACGCTTATTCATTTAAAGTCAAAGAATAATTGTTGTTCTGTTTACATGAATAAAACCTTCAATGGTCATACACCCAATGAATATAGTTTGTTGGATCTCGATTGTAGTGATACACATATTCATAATATTGATGCCAAAAGATGCAAAGTTAATAATGATAGTGCAACTTATTTGTGGCACTGTCGTTTGGGTCATATCGGTGTAAAGCGCATGAAGAAACTCCATAAAGATGGATTTTCGGAATCACTTGGTTATGAATCATTTGATGCTTGCGAACCATGCCTTTTGGGCAAGATGACTAAAACTCCGTTCTCCGGAACATTGGAACGAGCTACTGACTTATTGGAAATAATACGTACCGATGTATGCGATCCGATGTGTGTTAAGGCTCGCAGCGAGTATCATTATTTTCTGACCTTCGCAGATGATTTGAGCAGATATGGGTATATCTACTTGATGAAACATAAGTCTGAAACATTTGAAAAGTTCAAAGAATTCCAGAGTGAAGTGGAGAATCATCGTAACAAGAAAATAAAGTTTCTACGATCTGATCGTGGAGGAGAATATTTGAGTTACGAGCTTGGCCTTCATATAAATCAATGTGGAATAGTTTCATAGCTCACGCCACATGGAACACCACAGCATAATGGTGTGTCCGAAGTCATAACCGCACTTTATTGGATATTGTGCGATCTATGATGTATCTTACTGATTTACCACTATCATTTTGGGGTCATGCATTAGAGATAGCTGCATTCACTTTAAATAGGGCACCATCGAAATCCGTTGAGACGGCACCTTATGAACTGTGGTTTTGCAAGAAACCAAAGTTGTTGTTTCTTAAAGTTTGGGGTTGCGATGCTTATGTGAAAAAGTTTCAACCTGATAAGCTCGAACCTAAATCGGCGAAGTGTGTCTTCATAGAATACCCAAAGGAAACTGTTGGGTACACCTTCTATCACAGATCCGAAGGCAAGATATTCGTTGCTAAGATGGATCCTTTCTAGAGAAGGAGTTTCTCTCGAAAGAAGTGAGTGGGAGGAAAGTAGAACTTGATGAGGTAACTGTACCTACTCCCTTATTGGAAAGTAGTATATCGCAGAAACAGGTTTCTATGACACCTACACCAATTAGTGAGGAAGATAATGATGATGATCATGAAACTTCAGATCAAGTTGTTACTGAACCTCGTAGATCAACCAGAGTAAGATCCGCACCAGAGTGGTACGGTAATCCTGTTCTGGAAGTCATGTTACTAGACCATGATGAACCTACGGACTATGAAGAAGCGATGGTGAGCCCAGATTCTGCAAAATGGCTTAATGCCATGAAATCTGAGATGGGATCCATGTATGAGAACAAAGTGTGGACTTTGGTTGACTTGCCCGATGATCAGCAAGCAATTGAAAATAAATGGATCTTCAAGAGGAAGACGGACGTTTATAGTAGTGTTACTATCTACAAAAGCTTGAATTGTCGCAAAAGGTTTTCGACAAGTTCAAGGTGTTGAATATGATGAGATTTTCTCATTCGAAATGATGCTTAAGTCTGTCCGAATCATGTTAGCAATTGCCACATTTTATGAAATCTGGCAAATGGATATCAAAACTATGTTCCTGAATGATTTCTGGAAGAAGAGTTGTATATGATGCAACTAGAAGGTTTTTTTTCGATCCGAAAAGTGCTAACAAAATGTGCAAGCTCCAGCGATCCATCAATGGACTGGTGCAAACATCTTGGAGTTGGAATATACGCTTTGATGAGTTGATCAAAGCATATGGTTTTATACAGACTTCTGGAAAGGCCTGTATTTACAAGAAAGTGAGTGGGAGCACTACATCCTTTCTGATAAGTATATGTGAATGACATATTGTTGATCGGAAATGATGCAGCATTTTTCTAGAAAGCATAAAGGAGTGTTTGAAAGGAGTTTTTCAAAGAAAGACCTCGGTGAAGCTGCTTACACATTGAGCATCAAGATCTATAGAGATAGATCAAGACGCATGATAAGATTTTTCAATGAGTACATACCTTGACAAGATTTTGAAGTAGTTCAAAATGGAACAGTCAAAGAAAGAGTTCTTGCCTGTGTTGCAAGGTGTGAAGTTGAGTAAGACTCAAAAACTCGACCATGGCAGAAAATAGAAAGAGATTGAAAAGTCATTCCCTATGCCTCAGTCATAGGTTCTATAAAGTATGCTATGCTGTGTACTAGACCAACTGTATACCTTGCTCTGAGTTTGGCAAAGGAATACAACTTTGATCTAAGAGTATATCACTGGACAGCGGCCAAAATTATCCTTAGTGAGGACTAAGGAGATGTTTCTCGATTATGGAGGTGATAAAAAGAGTTCGTCGTAAAGAGTTACATCGATGCAAGCTTTTACACCGATCCAGATGACTCTAAGTCTCAATCTGGATACATATTGAAAGTGGGAGCAATTAGCTAGAGTAGCTCTGTGCAAAGCATTGTAGACATAGAATATTTGCAAAATACATACGGTTCTGAATGTGACAGACCCGTTGACTAAACTTCTCTCACGAGCAAAACATGATCATACCTTAGTACTCTTTGGGTGTTATTCACATAGCAATGTGAACTAGATTATTGACTCTAGTAAACCCTTCGGGTGTTGGTCACATGACGATGTGAACTATGGGTGTTAATCACACACAGATGTGAATATTGATGTTGAATCACATGATGATGTGAACTAGATTACTGGCTCTAGTGCAAGTGGGAGACTGAAGGAAATATGCCCTAGAGGCAATAATAAAGTTATTATTTATTTCCTTATATCATGATAAATGTTTATTATTCATGCTAGAATTGTATTAACCGGAAACATAATACATGTGTAAATACATAGACAAACAGAGTGTCACTAGTATGCCTCTACTTGACTAGCTCGTGAATCAAAGATGGTTAAGTTTCCTAACCATAGACATGGGTTGTCATTTGATTAACGGGATCACATCATTGGGAGAATGATATGATTGACATGACCCATTTCGTTAGCTTAGCACACGATCGTTTAGTATGTTGCTATTGCTTTCTTCATGACTTATACATGTTCCTATGACTACGAGATTATGCAACTCACGTTTACCGGAGGAACACTTTGTGTGCTACCAAACATCACAACGTAACTGGGTGATTATAAAGGTGCTCTACAGGTGTCTCTGAAGGTACTTGTTAGGTTGGCATATTTTGAGATTAGGATTTGTCACTCCGATTGTCGAAGAGGTATCTCTGGGCCCTCTCGGTGATGCACATCACTTAAGACTTGCAAGCATTGCGACTAATGAGTTAGTTGTGAGATGATGTATTACGGAACGAGTAAAGAGACTTGCCGATAACGAGATTAAACTAGGTATTGAGATACCGACTTACCGACGATCGAATCTCAGGCAAGTAACATACCGATGACAAAGGGAACAACGTATGTCGTTATGCGGTTTGACCGATAATGATCTTCGTAGAATATGTGGGAGCCAATATGAGCATCCAGGTTCCGCTATTGGTTATTGACCGGAGACGTGTCTCGGTCATGTCTACATAGTTCTCGAACCCGTAGGGTCCGCACGCTTAAGGTTTCAATGACAGTTATATTATGAGTTTATGAGTTTTGATGTACCGAAGGAGTTCGGAGTCCCAGATGAGATCGGGGACATGACGAGGAGTCTCGAAATGGTTGAGACGTAAAGATCGATATATTGGACGACTATATTCGGAGTTCGGAAAGGTTCCGAGTCATTCGGGTATTTTTCGGAGTACCGGAGAGTTACGGGAATTCGCCGGGGAGTATATGGGCCTTATTGGGCCATACGGGAATAGAGGAGAGAGGCCAAAAGGAAGGAGGCCTGCACCCCCCCTCTGGTCTGAATTGGACAAGGGGAGCATCCCCCTTTTCCTTCTCCCTCTCCTCCTCTTTCCTTCTGTCCTACTCCAACAAGTAAAGGAGGAGTCCTACTCCCGGTGGGAGTAGGACTCCCCCCTTGGCACGCCTCCTCCCTAGGCCGGCCGCCTCCCCCCTTGCTCCTTTATATACGGGGGCAGGGGGGCACCCCATAGACACAACAACAATTGATCCCTTGGATCTCTTAGCCGTGTGCGGTGCCCCCCTCCACCATAGTCCACCTTGATAATATCGTAGCGGTGCTTAGGTGAAGCCCTGCGACGGTAGAACATCAAGATCGTCACCACGCCGTCATGCTGACGGAACTCTCCCTCGACACTCGGCTGGATCGGAGTTCGAGGGACGTCATCGAGCTGAACGTATGCTAGAACTCGGAGGTGTCGTAGTTTCGGTGCTTGATCGGTTGGATCGTGAAGACGTACGACTACATCAACCACGTTGTTCTAACGCTTCCGCTTTTGGTCTACGAGGGTACGTGGACAACACTCTCCCCTCTCGTTGCTATGCATCACCATGATCTTGCGTGTGCGTAGGAATTTTTTTGAAATTACTACGTTCCCCAACAAAATAAACGAGTGAGAAATCATCATTAGTTCACCGACCGAATATTCCCTTAAAGGACGCTAGCTTTCGGCTTCACCCAGTCCGAGGTACACATCCGGCTGACCCGGCAGTAACAATCGCAGAGGTGCTCCCTTTACCAACTAGCCGAACAATCGGGAACGTAGGGGTAAGCACAGGAGTCAGGCAACCCAGCTTGGCCAAAACTTAAGTCATATCGATGCATATAATGGTGAATAAAATGTACATGCGGAAGTGCGACACATGTGTTGGGCATGAGGCCCGTATAAACAAGCTTCTGTTAAAGAAGCCCCCAGGTATAATGAGCGCGGATAGCGCGTCAATTGTGTGCGAACAAAGCGCGAACGAGCCCTTAAAGGCTGTAAGAGAAAGGGAGGAAGAAGGAGAGAAATATAAGATAGCTAATGTGTAAAAAATAGATAGAGGAAGGAGACGAACACAGAGTCCGGCGCTAGGCGTAGAATCTTCGGAGACGGGCTGCGTTCCATGGGTTCGGCTCGAGTCGGTTATCCGATGCATCTCGCAGACGGTACGCTCCAACAGTCAGTACTTGGTCAATAATGAAGGGACCTTCCCATTTGGTCTTGAGTTTGTCCTTTTTCTTGTCCGGCAGGCGTAGAACAAACTCGCCAACGTTGTAAGTTTTGGCCCGTACTTCTCTGCTTTGATATCTTCGAGCCTACTATTGATAGAATGCGGAACGGGCTTTTGCCACGTCACGCTCCTCCTCCAAGGCGTCCAAACTGTCCTGCCGATCGAGTTCGGCTTCTCGTTCTTCGTACATGCGCACGTGAGGTGAGTCATGAATTACGTCACAGGGCAGAACTGCCTCTGCACCGTATACCATAAAGAATGGTGTGAATCCAGTGGTGCGATTCGGCGTGGTCCGCAGCCCCCAGAGTACGGAGTCGAGCTCCTCTACCCAGTGCGTGTTAGATTCCTTGAGGGACCGCACTAATCTGGGTTTGATGCCGCTCATGATTAGACCATTTGCTCGCTCGACTTGACCATTAGTTTGTGGGTGATAGATTGAAGCGTAGTCGAGCTTGATGCCCATGTTTTTGCACCAGAGTTTGACCTCGTCGGCCGTAAAGTTCGTGCCGTTATCAGTGATGATGCTGTGGGGGACGCCGTAACGGTGTACGACCCCTGATATGAAGTCTATCACCGGTCCGGACTCGGCCGTCTTAACAGGCTTTGCCTCTATCCATTTGGTGAATTTATCCACCATGACCAGTAGGTATTTGTGCTTGCGGGTTCCTCCTTTAAGGGGTCCAACCATGTCAAGCCCCCAGACCGCAAAGGGCCAGGTGATGGGTATAGTTTGGAGGGTGGTGGGTGGCATATGGCTTTGGTTAGCAAAGAGCTGGCAACCAACGCATCGTTGGACTAAGTCCTGAGCATCTGCCCGGGCCGTCGGCCAATAAAATCCTGTACGGAAGGCCTTGCTTACGAGGGCCCAGGCTGCGGCGTGGTGCCCGCCGAGTCCGGCATGAATTTCAGCCAGGAGATTCCGCCCTTCCTCTTCGGAGATACAACTTTGAAGGACTTCGGTGGTGCTTTTCTTATAAAGCTCTCCTTCATGGACTTTATAGGCTTTAGATCGCCGCACTATGCAGCGTGCCTCGTTTTGGTCCTCGAGAAGTTCCTGCCTAGTTAGGTAGGCTAGGAACGGTTCTGTCCACGGGGCAATGACTGACATTATTACGTGGGCTGAGGATGTTTCTTCGTTGGTCGAGCCTCCCGTTGTGTCAGAATGTTCGGTGTCGGGCGGTGCAGTTGAGTCCGGGCTGTTATTTTTGAATTCCCCTTCCCATAATACGGATGGCTTGAATAGCCTTTCCAAGAAAATGTTGGGGGGCCACTTCATCGCGCTTTGCGCCGATGTGTGCCAAGACGTCTGCTGCCTGATTGTTTTCCCGGGCTATATGGTGAAATTCGAGCCCTTCGAACCAAGCTGACATTTTTAGGACGGCGTTGCGATAAGCTGCCATTTTTGGATCCTTGGCATCAAAGTCTCCATTTATTTGGGATATCGCGAGGTTTGAATCCCCACACACCTCTAGGCGTTGGATGCCCATGGAGACTGCCATCCGGAGACCATGTAGAAGGGCCTCGTATTCGGTTGCATTGTTGGAGTCTGTATACATTATCTGGAGTACGTATTGAACTGTATCTCCTGTTGGGGCGTCAGAACGACGCCGTCCCCTAGACCAGCTAACATTTTGGAGCCGTCGAAGTGCATGATCCAGTTGGAATATGTGCCGTATTCTTTAGGGAGTTCGGCTTTAGTCCATTCGGCGATGAAGTCGGCCAAAACTTGCGACTTAATAGCTTGCCGTGGCTTATAGGTTATGTCGAACGGGAGGAGCTCAATGGCCCATTTGGAAATCCGGCCCATTGCGTCGCGGTTGTTTATAATATCATTAAGAGGTACTTCGGAGGCTACTGTTATCGAACACTCTTGAAAGTAGTGTCGCAGCTTCCGGGATGCCATAAACACCGCGTACGCTATCTTTTGATAATGCGGGTACCGTGACTTGCATGGAGTGAGGACAGTGGACATGTAGTAAACTGGTTTTTGAAGGGGGAATTTGTGTCCGTCCGTTTCTCGTTCGACGATGAGCACTGTGCTTACAACTTGATAAGTTGCCGCAATGTATAATAGCATTGGTTCGCCGATGTTAGGCGCGGCCAGGACCGGGTTTGTTGCCAATATGGCCTTTATTTCTTCGAGTCCGGCCATGGCGGCATCCGTCCACTCAAAGTGTTCGGTGCACCGGAGGAGGCGATAAAGGGGTCCTTTTCTCCCAAGCAGGAGATAAAGCGGCTTAGAGCCGCCACGCATCCCGTCAATTTTTGTATTTGTTTGAGGTCCTTTGGAATATCCAATTGTGATAGAGCTCGGATCTTGGCTGGGTTTGCTTCAATTCCTCTACCGGATACACTGAAGCCCAAGAGCTTTCCGGCTGTACGCCGAAAACGCATTTTTCCGGGTTAAGCTTGATGTCATATGTTCGGAGGTTGTCGAATGTGAGACTCAAGTCGTCTACTAGAGTTTCGACATGCTTGGTTTTGACGACCACGTCATCTACGTATGCTTCCACTGTTTTGCCGATCTAGTTTGTCAGACATGTCTGAATCATGCGCTGATATGTTGCGCCGGCATTTTTGAGCCCGAAGGGCATTGTGTTGAAGCAGAATGGGCCGTATGGGGTGATGAATGCCGTTGCGGCTTGGTCTGGCTCTGCCATCTTAATTTGATGGTAGCCGAAGTATGCGTCAAGGAAACACAATGAATCGTGTCTTGCGGTAGCGTCGATAATTTGATCGATGCGGGGGAGGGGGAAGGGATCCTTTGGGCAAGCCTTGTTGAGGTCCTTGAAATCGACGCATAGGCGCCAGGATTTGTCCTTCTTTGGTACCATCACCAGGTTTGCTAGCTAGTCCAGATGTTTTATATCTCTGATGAATCTGGCCTCCAGTAGTTTGGCTAGCTCCTCTCCCATGGCTTATCTCTTAGGTTCGGAGAAACGCCGAAGAGCCTGCTTGACAGGCTTGAATCCCTTTAGGATGTTTAGGCTATGCTCGGCCAGCCTGCGTGGGATTCCTGGCATGTCTGAAGGGTGCCAGGCAAAAATGTCCCAATTTTCGCGTAGGAATTCTCATAGTGCGGCGTCTACATCAGGGTTTAATTGCGCCCCGGCGGAGGCCGTTTTTGTTGGGTCCATTGGATGGACTTGGAATTTGACTATTTCATCTGCCGGTTTAAAGGAGGTGGACTTGGATCTTTTGTCGAGTATCATGTTGTCCTTGTTCACCGTGGAGCGCAGTGCAGTCAGTTCCTCGGCCGCTAGGGCTTCGGATAGTGCCTCAAGGGCCAGTGCGGCTGTCTTATTTTCCGCACGGAGTGCTATGTCTGGGTCACTAGCAAGAGTGATGATTCAGTTGGGTCCGGGCATTTTGAGCTTCATGTACCCGTAATGGGGTATAGCTTGAAAAATTGTGAATGCCTTTCGCCCTAATAGAGCGTGGTATCCGCTGCTGAACGGGGCCACTTGAAACATGAACTCCTCGGACCTGTAATTATCCGGCGTGCCAAACACCACATCCAGTGTGATTTTTCCTGTGCAGCACGCTTCCCGACTGGGGATTATTCCTCTAAAGGTTCTGTTGCTTCGCTCGATGCGGCTCCAGTTTATTTCCATTTTTCTAAGGGTTTCCTCATAAATGAGGTTCAATCCGCTGCCACCGTCCATGAGTACCTTGGTAAGGCGAAAGTCGTCCACTATTGGACTGAGGACCAATGCAGCTGGTGCTCGGGCTGTTCGGAATTTAGGTTCATCACTGGCATTAAATGTAATAGCCGTGTCACTCCATGGGTTTATTGTTGCTACTTGGTAGACTTCGGCAAGGCTGCGGACTGTTCGTTTCCATATATTATTTGATGTGAAAGTCTTGAAGACTGTTAATACCGTACTGGTATCCCTGGGCCGGTGCTCTGTGAATTCTGGAGTTAGAAGGTCCTCGCCACTTCTGGCCACCTGCCGGAGTATCCAACATGCTCTAAGGCTATGAGTTGGTGTGGCGCCCTCTGTACTATGAATTTTACAGGGTCCATTGAGCCATCCCTCCAGTACGGTTCCATGCCCTATAGAAGGTTTTTGCTTTTTGGTGATTAACCCAGGTGCCTGGCGATAATGCACCCTTTTATTTCAGACTGGGGTTGTATTCAGGGCCGGATTGTCCCAAAATTTTATTTCGGTTTTCCAGGCGCTTTCCATCGCACAGTACTTTTGTACTATGGATGCCAAGTCGGAGAAGCGTGTAATTTCACGGCGACTTATGGCGTTGAGGATTCCGTTGTCCGTGGAATTATTGCAGAAGAATGAAATCGCATCCTCCTCGCGGTAGTCCTCTATCCTGTTCATAACCAGGAGGAATCTGGCCCAGTAATGGTGTACTATTTCTACGGGCTCTTGCCGAATTTGGGATAGATCCCTTATATTTGGGTGGGAGGGTGGAATTAAATCCGGAACCTCGCCCAATCTGAGACTCAGGGGCCAAGGAGTTTCCGAACTTGGAAGCTTGAGTTCTTGAATCTAGCCCGCTGCCTGACTTTAGGTTCAGGGCTTGAGTGACGTCCTTCCCTCCGCGGGTGTCCGGCTTGGAGGGATCAGGAATCCAGACATAACTAGTCCTTAAGATAGATGAAGGCTTGCCGCATTGTTCCTCCACCACTGCGACGTGGTGGGTGACCTGGGGAGAGTTAATCTCTCTCAGATCGGGTTTAGGCCCAATCTGATCGTAGTATGTAGCGACTCCCAGGGCAGTGATGCGATCCAAGAGCTCGTTTAAGGAAGAGAGCTCCATCGGATCTAACTGCTCGGCGAGTTCCGAGTTGACGTGGAGATTGCTTTCGATGACCCGGGAAGTCATCATCGGCGCGGCGGCCGAACAGGCGGTCATAAGAAAACCGCCTGGCCGGAGAGTTTGGCCGATAGCCAAAGCTCCTTTAGCAACAGCGCCGTCTTTAAAGACGGGATGAGGCATCCTTCCTGACGGCGATAGCACAGCGGAACTCTCAATGAAAGCACCAATGTCGGTGTCAAAACCGGCGGATCTCGGGTAGGGGGTCCCGAACTATGCATCTAGGCAGATGGTAACAGGAGACAAGGGACACGATGTTTTTAACCAGGTCCGGGCCCTCTCGATGGAGGTAAAACCCTACTCCTGCTTGATTAATATTGATGATATGGGTAGTACAAGAGTAGATCTACCACGAGATCAGAGAGGCTAAACCCTAGAAGCTAGCCTATGGTATGATTGTTGTTCATCCTACGGACTAAAACCCTCCGGTTTATATAGACACCGGAGAGGGCTAGGGTTACACAGTCGGTTACAATAGGAGGAGATCTACATATCTGTATCGCCAAGCTTGCCTTCCACGCCAAGGAAAGTCCCATCCGGACATAGGACGAAGTCTTCAATCTTGTATCTTCATAGTCCAGGAGTACGGCGAAAGGTTATAGTCCGTCTATCCGGACACCCCCTAATCCGGGACTCCCTCAGTCGCTGAAGCAGTTGAGGCAGAGGTGGCTGTCGGAGGTGTGGAGGAAGATCTGAGGAATCTGTAGACGGCGTCCAGGGCACTGCTCTGTTGTGATGGATTGTTCTGTCGTTGGAGCAGCTCCGGTGAGCCGTAAGACGTCAAGGCTGAAGCAGCACAAGACAGACATCGTCAATCTCCAGTGGGATTCTAATAGCATCTACAATAGATGATGTAAAATGGATGTAAAATTAACATCACCAAAAACCACCTGACTACAACAGATGAGGTAAAAACTGTTGACTCTAAACTTAACTATCGAAACTAAAATTTACTGTGGAATCTGAATGCTACTGTCGAAACTGAACGCAATGGTAGCAGACATGCACTTGACATGTAGTTTAGGGAGGGCATGCAGTTCATCTTCAACCTGCACCCCCCTGAGCCGCCAGCCACCACCGTCTGAACCGCCGGTCCCAGCGCCGCCTCGCCGCCCCGAAACAACTCGCACCGCCGCCCCGGCCAGCTCTCTAGGCCCCCCGCCCCCCACCCTGAACCCTAAGATAGACAGTGGGGTACCTCTCCAGCGAGCCCCCGTCCCCGCTGCGAGTGGTTCTTCCTTAAGTTCGGCGAGCCCCCCCAACCCCTGAAAATCGACTGACCCAAAAGTCGATTCAGTTGACTGAAGTGTGGCTTAATCGGAGCAGAGCAGCAGCACGAGCGAGGGGGAGAGCAGCAGCAGCAGCTGGGCGAGCGAGTGATCGAGCGAGAGCCGGAGCAGCAGCAGCAGATCCGGCTAGTATGGATGCCGCCGCCGAAGGGGCCTTGCACTGGGGGAGAGCCGCCATGGAGATGTCGCTCGCGGCGCCGGCTTCAAGGTATCCGCTCCATGGGGGTGCGGGATGGAGCACCATCGGCGCCGGGAGGTCGAGTTAAGGAGAAGGTGCAATGCGATGAGTGTACAACCTCTTTGGTGGCGCCGAGTAGGCCTCGGCTTCGTCCGAGGAGTCGATGAGGATGTTGCGGTTCCGGTGGAGCAGGTTAAGGCGGCGCTGTGGGGATGGAGCAGCCGCGATAGACGAGGCGATCGTCGGAGCAGCTCCTTGGAGGTGGAGGATGGGGCGGCTGAACCGACGGGAGGGCGAGATGGATGACGGATCCTCATCCGGGGAGGTGGATGAGGGACGTCGAGCTATTACGGTGGACGACGTTGTCAGGGAAGAGGCTCTAGCTGGGCAGCGGTGACGTGGCGGACAGAGGAGGGTGGGGTTTCGCGGCTGGAGCGGAGAGGTTAGGGCGGCCTGGGATTTTGAATGGAAAAAAGGGGGCAATGGGAGGGGGTGAAGCATGACTTAGGGACGCGCTTGTCCAAAATGTAGGATGTGTTACAAAAGTACCCCCCATCGATTTGAACTAGCGGCCCTTTCAGCTCAGGGTTAGAAGGGGGATTTCAGATGTCGGGATTTGGCAGCTGGAGGGAGTTTTCGTGCGTGTTGTAATTTTGGGATAGCAAGGCGCGAGTTGTGAAGGCGCCAGTTTTGGGAGCACGATATCTGAATTTTCGGGATATAACAAGACGCGAGTTGAATTTTAGGGACAAGCCTAACGTGTAGTAATATTGTACTTGTACGTACCAAATCAATTGGCACTTCCCTCAACCAAAAAGAAAATGAAAAAATAAAACTATTCACACCACACAAAGAGAGAGTCTTGCCCCATTTTACTATACAAATGCTATTCAAAGCTACTCCCTCCTTCCATCTATATAGGGCCTAATGCGTTTTTTGATGCTAACTTTGACCAAATATTAGAGCAATGATATATGACATGCAACTTACACAAAGCACACCGTTAACTTCGTCTGTGAAAGGTTCTTTCAATGATATAATTTTCACATTGTGCATGTCATGTACTATTAATCTTGTTAATAGTCAAAGGCGGTCTTAAAAATCTCATTACGCCCTATATAGATGGAAGGAGGGAGTATGAATCCATGTTATGTCCGATTAAATTTTTTTCGCTTGCTGTATAATGCATGTAACCTACTCATACCAACATTTTAGTGCATTCCAAATGTCTATACTACCGCTGCAATTCGAACTAAATTTGAATTTGTTTCTCTATTTCAATAAGAATCTACAATCATGATTGTTGCCAACTTCAACCATCATAGTTTCCTTGCTATCCGCCAGATATAAATCGGACGGCCTATAATGCAGGATGGCAGGCACACCATCATCAACAACTCCGTTTTTTATAAGAGTAGAGATAAAATATATTAAATGTAGTATAACATGTTCATAAACACACCATGTGTATCACCGTTATATATATTCACACATGCGTCGGTTTAAAACACTATGATAAATTCTTCAAATATCCGAATTCGCTTTTTATAATGAAGTATATATGATCTCTATTCGTCTTTTACACCCACACAACCCTCTTATCTTTGTAGCTAGCGCTAACTTTCTCTTGTGCATGCACACGCCCGCATCCCTCTCACCCTCCCTCAGCATTCTCTAGCTCCATCGCGCAAATTCGTCTTTTCACTTTAGGTCGTTCACCCATGGTGTGTGTAGGCCCCCAGCTCCTTCTTTACGGCACACATCGATCGATATGCCTCTCTAGCCAGGTGTGCCTAGCACAAACACAAGCTTCCCCTCTTCTCTTGTCACCGTCCATGCCTCACTCCCACCACTCTTTTCATCGTTCTCATACTCGCACAATCCTCCCCGCTCGATATAGTATGCCTCTCATACCACCTCCTACATGCATCCCTCTATATCTATCATTCTCCTCGTGCCTCGTTTGCTTCTAACACACACATGCATGTATACCGATCGATCTCCCAACATATACCTGGATCGACTTTAACTACCCCCCCATCGATCGATGTACCTCACAAGTTTTGTCTCTCCTTTCTCTAACAAAGGGCAATTGATCTTCCTATGTAGTTATGTCTGCTTACCACAGCCACATCGTCCCCCCTCATCATTCATGCATGCCTCCTGACCCGTCTCTCACACGCACGTGCACAGACAACAAGCAGCCATCTCCTCTCTTATTGATATTGCGGGCGTGCCCTCCGTTTGTCTAGCAAGCCTATCCCACCATTTGTTAGAAGCAACTCCACTACCACCCCCTCCAACACTCTAGCTCTGTCTCTCTCCCAACCTTATTCCTCTCCTGCACATATGCATGGATGCCGATCGATCTCCCTTAATACATGAGGCAGATTGATCCCCTTAATACATGAGGTAGGCCTCTCTCCTCCTCCACACATATACCAGCCATTGTACCTCTATAGTTAATTGGGCCTCCCTCTTCCCCCACCACACACCGATAGTCGAGCGCTGCAGGTAGGTATCCATGCCACAGAGACAAACTGCACATGTCCCCTCTCACGTTCCAGTAGGCCAGCCACTCTATATCTTTGACGTGGGCACACACAAATTCGATGGCACTCTTTATTGATCGCGTGCGTGCACACACACACCATCCCTCTTTTCGATTCTATGGACACCTCAAGCCGGTGATACCTCCACTCTCTTCTCGTGGATCGCCCCCTCTATATATATGTTATATCCAGGACTCTATTTCACACACATTGCATATGTTACATTTTTTGATTGACCCCCCCCCCCAAAAAACTCTCAAGAACCCACACACTATATCTCTCTAGGTTTGTATCTCTCTCACACAACCCCACGTAGGTGGTGTACATATACAAGAAGAGAATAGGTGCACCGTGCACGTACTCACGCTTCGTGCCCAACCACACCCGCGCGGGTACACGGTGGAGCTCATTTCTTTACGAAATGGCAGCTCACGTGCTAATTTGAACTCCTGTAGTGGTTGTTTACCTAGGGAGGTCGTGTACCACGCCTGCACGAAACAAAGTTCGACTTGACGCGTTGCCGCATTATTTTTAAATAAAGTTATAGCGCTCAATGGCACGTACACAGAATATAAAACGATTTTTATGGAGAAAAAGGCAGTCCGCTCACTATATACAATCTTGCGTGCCTGGTTTGTCGCTCTTCAGAGTATCTCACACAAGGCTGCGGTGGCCTCTCTCTCTCACCATTGGTCACTGATCCGGCCGCATCCCGTCCGCCGGGGGAAAGGGAGTGCGGTGGCCTCTCTCTCTCTCACCGCTGGTCACTGATCCGGCCGCATCCCGTCTGTCGGGGGAAAGGGAGGAAGTGCATCATTTCTCCGTTCGACGGCGCCGAGGCAGCACATCCCGATCTGCGGTACACGCCGTTCTCTCTGACCAAGATCCAGCACGGCAGGGCCTACGCCACCTGCTCGCAGATTCCACCCGCCGCCGCTCACCTAGTTACATCCCGACGACCTCCAGGTATCCCCTCCGGCCTTGCTCCACTGCCCGTCTTCCCACGTCGCTGCATGTGGATCTTCCATAGTTCTTTGCCCAAAATGTAGCTCATCCAGCGTACTTTCCATATTGCATTCTCGTCCTCACATCGTTTTAGACAAACACAACCGTGTTGTTATCTTCCCTTAGGGCGAGGAATATGCTTCTTTTTTGTCGTCACATGTGTCATCAACTGTTATTGGCCAGTAATTGTTTCCTTTCTACCTCTTTTTTGCAAATAGGGCTATCCATTTCACCTCGTTGATATTGCGACCTTTTGGTGAACTGCACAAATCACTTTTTTCTTAAGAGTGTTTTGTGCAGTTGTACTAAAATGTCACATGGGCAATGTCTCTACATTTCAGTGCAACTGCACAAAGGGAGATTGGTTTTTCTCTATCCTCCTCATCCAACTCCGAGCCTAATCTTCTCCAACTAGTTAGTCTTAAGAGAGACTGCAAAGGTGACCGGCTTCTATTTATGTGTTTATTGTTTCATCAGCAGTCCACTATTATCATAATCACACTTAATACCTTTGGAACAGGGACGCTCAGCTCTATTTTAGTGGAACTGCACAAAATGATCGGAATGTTGCATGCTCCAGACAGCTACTTTTTTTCCCAACATGCCTTGTTGATTTAGACAGAGCTGGGGGGACGTTGCTGCCAATGAAAGCATAGATCAATTTTAATTTAACACCTTCTCACAACTCTATCTTCAGTTGTGATGTAATTATTAGCTCTGATCTGCTAATAATTGACATGCATTAGCAAGGAAGTTAGTTTTTTATTGTTTCCGAAAGAGCATGGATGGCAAGACACGCGAAACACAAGCTGAAAGCTCACACCATTATACAATTTCATGTCTCGCTGAAAAATTATTTGTATAGTACGTCAATTATGTAAACAAATGATGGAAGCTTGATAGCATTGCCAGAAGCCTCTTCATCATCCGGGTCCATGTGCCATGCACAAAATTATACTCCTTCGTTCCTAAATATTTGTCTTTTTACAAATTTCAAACGGGCATATTTTAGAGTGTAGATTCACTCATTTTGCTTCATATGTGTACTCCCTCCGTTCCTAAATATTCTATTCGTCTTTCTAGAGATTTCAACAAGTGACTACATACGGAGCAAAATGAGAGAATCTACACTCTGAAATATGTATATACATCTGTATGTGACAGTCCATTTGAAATCTCTAAAAAGACAAATATTTGAGTAGTCACTCGTTGAAATCTCTAGAAAGACAAATATACTCCGGAGTATATTTAACAACCGAGGGGGTAGTGCACAACCGCTATGGAGACTCAGCCCGGTCGTTGCGCCGCATTAATAGTGAGTAATGAGCAGTCAAATCGTAAGCCCCACCTTTCCCACTGTAAGTTGCTCTGAAGAAGCAACCAGCAATACGCTCTTCTTTGAATCCGCTCATACTACTCCATCCGTCACTGTTTATACAGCACACTTCAGAAAAAAGAAAAAAGATTTGTGGGACCAAGGCGACTAGTGATCGGCCTGAAAAATAGCATTGGTAGTTATAGCACGGCGTCTATTACTAGAGGGAATAATGCGTACACACATGCATGCACTTACTCCACTCCGTAGGAGTAGTACAGAGTACATGGAGAGAAAATTGTGGACTTGATTGCGGTTACCACGCCCTAATTAATTGAGCATTAAACCAAACACGTCTAAAGTCTCTCTGGTGGTGGAAATGCATTGAGAGAAATGCATCATAATGAAGCGCGCCCTGTAAACTGTGACAGAGGAAGGAGTAGTATGAAGGTTCAAAACCAAGTACACATATGGCCAGTCGGTCAACGCACCTCCTCTTGGCATATCACTGACATGTGGGACAGGAGTGTGAGCAAACCGATCTCAATTGACGGCAAAGAGCCAACCCACCGTTCCTTGAGAGAGACGAGGAGCGAGAACACACAGACGGGTTCGCATGGAGGCCAAGATATATTCGAGCATGGTTGATTGATCAATATCATTCATTACATGTTGTGCTGCCGTTTTCCGCCCTTCTCTGGAATAAACGTGTACTTTATCCGAGAAAAAAAAGAGTACAGATGCTTCACCATGCGGTTCTAGTAGTAGTACTACTCGTACTACTACGCTTGGCTCTTCGCCTCTTCGTGAAGTCGAACAATGATGGTACTCCGCATGTTGGGTACTACAGTGTATGCCTCTGACAATCTGACATCGGATGGACTGATGCATGTCCACCGAGGGTAGGTTGCATTAGTCAAAAGGCGTAAGCGAGCTTCACCTTGTCCTGCAAGCTTCTCCTCGTTCTGCGAGTTGACAGGACACACCAAAAAGTAGTGCTAGTCCATACTCCCTCCTTTCCGGTTAATATGGCTTAATCTTTTTTGCGGGTAAATGAGAGAGCTTTATTCATATATAAGCATTCTTAGGACGATTAGCCAAGACACTGGTCACTAGGAAGCGAGGCACCCCGCAAAAAAAGAAGTAGGAAGCGAGGTGTTTCAACAAGTCAGCTCTCGGCCACATTCAAAGTGCAGCAAGCACGGTTCCCACAAAGATGCGCCGCAAGGTTTGCCGACCTGTTTACATGCTAAATAACAAAAAAAGAGGAAATATTACCGAGCGCTACTATTTGTAATAGGATATGAGCCAGAATCAAGCGAGAATTGTGGCGAGTGTTCCATGCAATCAACTTCCATTATCACATGCGAGAACCCTCGAAGAGAACCAAATGTGTTGAAGATTGATTTATCACATTTTAAAATTATAATAAGAGTGCAGACGCTCCTCCATCCGGTTCCTAGTACTAGTATAGTACGTACCTTTATAGACTATATTAGTAGTACTAGTACTAGTAAACTTTGCGCTTGGCTATTCGCCTATTCGGGAAGTCGAACAATAGTAGCACTAGTAGTATAGTGTATGCTTCTGGCAATCTGACACCGAATTAACTGTTGCATGTCCACCGCCTGAGCGAGGGAGAGCTTGCATTGGTCAAAAGTTTCTCCTTGTCCTGCGAGCCACCGCGCGCAAGTAATGCTAGTCCATACTGCCTCATCTCCGGTTAATATGGATTAATTTCAAACAAGATAAATATGTCACTGTATATTTGTAAAAATACGGTCAGTGGACTTCATAATACGCTCGTTGCGCTCAATATATATATTTTCCGGTGTTTATACAGTCACTAGCTCACCATGACTGACTATGTGTGTGCATGCACGTGTAGGTTGAGCACTTAGCGTGACCGTGTGTGTTCCGTCGTGTGCTCGGACATGCATGCATTAGGGCGTCGCGCGCATTTTTGCGTCCATGTGTACGTGTGACTGTTGCATACACGTAGGGGGAGTACGTGTAGGGGCCACTAAGGAGCAGTCAAATCACACAGTAAGTTATTCGGAAGAAGCAACCGTCATTTCACTCTTGAATGACACATACGCAATATAAAATGGTTGATATGGAGAGAAAAAGAAAACCACTATATATACACTAGCAGGAGCCTAAGCTACAAGCCTGCTTGCTAAGGTTGCTCTCTTCACAAGCATAGAATGACGGGCCTGATCCCGCAGCTGGGGGAAGGGAACAATGTTCTGTGTAGACGCGGTCGACATCGGCAAGGGAGAAAACCCACAGTCGATGCATCCCAATCGGGGGTCACCGCGGTATGGGCCGATGTCGCGTCCCAACCGCCCTTCTAGGTACAACCCGGCGTCCCAGGTAGTCCATCTTCCTTTTGGAGTCGGCTTGGTCCACTGTCGTAGCTCCATCTCCATGTCGATCTTTCTCTACTTCTACCGGCTTCTACTTGTGATGAGTTTATGTCTCATGAACTCCAGTACTATTATTCTAATCACACTTCTTCAATATCTTTGCCATCAGGGATGCTCAGGTCAATTTTAGTGGAACTGCACAAAAGCATCGTATGATCCGAGGGTGCCAGCCGTCTTTCCTTCGACAGGTTCTACCTGGCCAGGGAATTAAATCATGTTTACGGTTTAGGTTTTAAGTCGTAGTGACCCCATCAGTAGTTTTTCTTTCGTACACGCTCTCATAACTTTTTTCTTTAGTTGTGAAGTAAATATTGGCTATGATCTGTGAATCATTGAGATGCATCAGCATGCGTGTTAGTTTTCCTTTGTATTTGATGGAATGTTGTAACGGGGCAACCTTGGAATAGGAATGAAAATGGAGTGGAAAGTTTCCGCTTTTCCAGAGAAAAAATGGAAACGGAGAGAAACCAACATTTCGTTTCGTTGGATTGCGCCATCGAGCAAAACCAACGTTTAAATCACGTCTGTCGTGTTCGTGTCTCACCCTCCTCCACGGCTCGACCCCACACGGCCGCTCGGCATGCCACTCACTGCAAACCAAGTATACGATAACTTTCCCGCCTGCTTGTCGATGGATCGTGCCATGGAGTACTACTAGCACTACTGGAAGAGATTGACGAGTTGGGGGAGGACAGCTAGCTGTAGCACGGACTCCCAAGAACTTTTTACATGCATGTTGTAGCCGGCTATTTGTAACGCCCCGGATTCGATGCGCCAAGTGTCCGCCAATTATTCGCCGTCGTTGCCATGTCATTCGCTTGCGTGTTGCATTTTGCCATGTCATCATGTGCATCTCATTTTGCATACGTGTTCATCTCATGCATCCGAACATTTTCCCTGTTGTTCGTTTTGCAATCCGGTACTCCTATGTCCTCTGGCGTCCCTCTTTTGCCTCTTTTCGTGTGCGGGTGTTAAACTTTCTCGAAATGGCCCGAGGTTTGCCAAGCGGCCTTGGTATAGCACCGGTAGACCGCCTGTCAAGTTTCGTGCCATTTGGAGGTCGTTTGGTACTCCAACGGTTGACCGGGTAACCGTAAAGCCTCTTTTGTCTTGCAGCCCAACACCCCTTCCAAAGTGGCCCAAAGCCCAGCAAGCTCCCCTCCATGCTCTCGATCGTTCGATCACAATTGCGTGGCCGAAAACCGCTCCTCATTTGGACTCTCCTATCTCCCTCTACCTACAAATAGGTCCTCCCCTTCATTTTTCGCGGATGAACCCTAGATCAAATCGCCCCCGCCGCCACCGGACACGTCCGGCCTCGCCGGACGAAATTGCCGCCGCCCCGCAGCCACTGGCATCGCGCCACGTGTCCCTTTCTCTCTCCTCGCGCCGCCAGCCCGCGGAGCCCATCCGGGGCCCGCGCGGGCCCAGATCTGCCGCCGCCCGGCCCGTCCGCGCCCCGCGCCGGCGCCCGCCGCCACCTCGCCGGCGCGCCCGTCCGCCGCCCGTGCTTCGCCCCTCGCCGCCACCGCTCTCCGCCGCTGCCGCCAGATCCCGGCCCGCGCCGCCGCCGCATGCCGTCCGCCGTGACGTGCCCCTCGCCGAGCCGCGCTCCCGAGTGCCTCCCCACCGTCGGCCCTCGCCTCGCCACCGGCCGCCGCCTCCGACCGCCTCCACCGCGCTCCTCCGCCGCCGCCGCCTTGCCTCCCGCTCGCCAAGCTCCGCTGCTGGCTGGACCCCGCCGCGCCCCCGCCTCCGACGACCGCGTCCTTCCTCCGACCGCTGCCCCGAGCCCGGCCCCGGTGGACCTCGGTTCGCGCGCCGCCCCGATCTAGATCTGAGGTTGACTCCCCCCCCCCCGTTTTTCATCCAAGTCCCGTATTTATTTACATTATCATGTCATGTTCATCGCATCATAACTTGCTGCATACTGCTCCGTTTGATGCGTGTAATATGTCAGATTGTTAGTCTCGACGAGTACTTCATTTCATTCCATTGCATCATGTTCATTTGAGTTCATCTTGATGCCTGAATCATTGTTGCAAGAGTGCATGTTGCTGTTAATCTGCTGAACCTGTTATAACATGCTCATTTGTCATTTTTGCCATGATTGATGTGTGCATCCTATGGGGTTGATGTCTACATGTGTTTTGATCTATGCCATGTCTTCTTTATAGAGGTGCTTACCATGTATTTTTTTGATCAATGTGGTGACTAGCACAAGCATGTAAACTAGGCCTCGTGATGTTGCTGATTTCAGTCCCTGTTCTGCTGTTATTTTTATGCCATGTAAACTTGATGCTACAGAGAGATCCATGCTTATTTTGAGTTACTTCAGTAAGGATGTTTTGTACATATGGTTATGAGATATCCATCCATGCCCCTGGTTGCATTTATAGCTTACTATAGATTGTTCGTATCTTGCTCCAAACTTGCTAAATGATGTTGCTGTCAGCCTGTTAACATGAAGTTCAATGTTGCCATGATTGTTGTTAGTTATCCATGCACCGTATGAACTTGATCTTTCCATGCTTAGCTTCATAAACATGTCTTCTTACTGTTGGTTGCCTTTTCATGCCATGTATTGGTCTGTAGTGAGTGGTTCAAGCTCACCAACATGCCTACTTATTGTTGTTCCTGCCATGTTTGAATCTGTCATATAACTTGCCATGTTTACATGGGTGCCATCATATTTTCTGTGCCTTTTTGGCTTATGGTCAGTAAGGGACATTTGTTCTATGCATTTAGTAGATTCATTCCATGCCTTTGTTTGCCATGATAAGTTTCTGTAACATGTTGTTTGATAACTCTAAACATTGCAACCTGATGTTATTTCTGCTAAAGTCTGAAACTGTTATTAGTTGCAATCTTGCCATGCCTTTTTGAGTATGTTCTAGTGATTTCTGGAGATAGCTCAGTGTTCATGTTTTGTTATGCTTTACCTGTACATCATGTCCATGCCTTTTGTTATCATGTTGAGCTGTTGTAGCATGTTGTTTTGATGTTTGCAATATGCCTAGTTGCTGTTTTGGATAGATTGTTGCTATATCATGTTTGGAGTGTATGTGTTGAACCGTTGCTCCGTTTTGAGTGTTCTCTATATGAAACTTGCTTGATTTTGCATGTAGTTTCATATTATCATGTTGCATCATTGTTTTGAGGTGTTTTCTTGATGTTTGTATGCATTTTGCATCAATGCCATGTTTAACTTGTTTTGCTCATATCTTCTAGGCCGTAGCTCCGAATTAAATGAACTTTATATGTAACTTGACTAGAATCTCGTGAGATCATTCTTGTGCATTTTAAATTGCTGTTTAACAACTTGAACATAAGGTTTATTCAGATCTGGACCAATTTCGAAATATGCATATGAGGACTTACCGAAATTGTTATATGTTGTTCTCGGCCTCATTTAAACTTACTTTGATGTGTTGCTCTTGTTTGCTTTGTCTCTTGCCATGAGTAGCTTCATGTAGATTTGTCATGCATCATGCTTGTTTGTGCACCTTGTCATGTTCATGTGTGGTGTGTTTACCATGTTGTGTGCTTCTTCTCGATAGTTCCCGTTTTCGTTGCGATCGTGAGGATTCGTTCGTCTACGCTTGGTTCGTCTTCGTGGCTTCATCTTCTTCATGGACTCGTTCTTCTTCCTAGCGGGATTTCAGGCAAGATGACCGCTACCCTGGATCTCACTACTATCATTGCTATGCTAGTTGCTTCGTTCTATCGCTTTGCTGCGTTACCTATCATTTGCTCTTCAAGCCTCCCAAATTGCCATGAACCTCTAACCTTTGACACCATTCCTAGCAAACCATTGCTTGGCTATGTTACCGCTTTGCTCAGCCCCTCTTATAGCATTGTTAGTTGCAAGTGTAGTTGAAGATTGCTCCATGGTGGACAAGATTTTGTTGGGATATCACAATATCTCTTATTTAATTAATGCATCTATATATTTGGTAAAGGGTGGAAGGCTCGGCCTTATGCCTGGTGTTTTGTTCCACTCTTGCCGCCCTAGTTTCCGTCATACCGGTGTTATGTTCCCGGATTTTGCGTTCCTTACGCGGTCGGGTGATTTATGGGACCCCCTTGACAGTTCGCTTTGAATAAAACTCCTCTAGCAAGGCCCAACCTTGGTTTTACCATTTGCCTCACCACCACCTACCTTTCCCTTGGGAGTAATTAACCCAAGGGTCATCTTATTTTAGCCCCCCCGGGCCAATGCTTGTCTAAGTGTTGGTCCAAACTAGAGCACCGTGCGGGACCATCCCTTGGCAACTTGGGTTACATCGGTACCTGTACGCTTAGCTTATCCGGTGTTGCCCTGAGAACGAGATATGTGCAGCTCCTATCGGGATTGTCGGTGCATCGGGCGGTCTTGCTGGTCTTGTTTTACCATTGTCGAAATGTCTTGTAAACCGGGATTCCGAGACTGATCGGGTCTTCCTGGGAGAAGGAATATCCTTCGTTGATCGCGAGAGCTTATCATGGGCTAAGTTGGGACACCCCTACAGGGTATAAACTTTCGAAAGCCGTGCCCGCGGTTATGGGCAGATGGGAATTTGTTAATGTCCGGTTGTAGATAACTTGACACCAGATCCGAATTAAAACGCATCAACCGCGTGTGTAGCCGTGATGGTCTCTTCTCGGCGGAGTCCGGGAAGTGAACACAGTCTCTGGGTTATGTTTGACGTAAGTAGGAGTTCAGGATCACCTCTTGATCATTGCTAGCTTCACGACCGTTCCGCTTGCTCTCTTCTCGCTCGTATTTGCGTATGTTAGCCACCATATATGCTTAGTCGCTGCTGCAACCTCACCACTTTACCCCTTCCTTTCCCTTTAAGCTTTGCTAGTCTTGATACCCATGGTAATGGGATTGCTGAGTCCTCGTGGCTCACAGATTACTACAACAACAGTTGCAGGTACAGGTTATCCGATGATCATGACGCGAGAGCGATGATTGCTTGTTTTGGAGTTCTTCTTCTGCTTCTTCTTCGATCAGGGGATAGGTTCTAGGTCGGCAGCATGGGCTAGCAGGGTGGATGTCCTTTGAGCGTCTGTTTGTGTTTCATCCGTAGTCGGATGTTGCTCTTATATATGATGATGTTGTATTCATGTGGCTTTGTATGCCTCTTGTATGTATCCCCATCTATTATGTAATGTTGATGTAATGATATCCACCTTGCAAAAGCGTTTCAATATGCGGGTCTATCCTTGGTGGGACCTTAGAGTTCCTTTTGGATAGGGTCGCATATTGGGTGTGACACTATTGCAACCTTTGAACGCGGAGCAGCCGCGTGCACCCGGAAGCGGCGCGGGTGACGCTCTCTCGACCGGCGCGCCGCTTCAATGCCGGCGCTAGTGAGAGGTCACGTCCACTCTGGCCGGGCATGAATGCGGCACTGACCGTTTCGGGCAGAAGCGGCGCGGGTGACGCTCTCTCGACCGGCGCGCCGCTTCAATGCCGGCGCTAGTGAGAGGTCGCGTCCACTCTGGCCGGGCATGAATGCGGCACTGATCGTTTCGGGCGGGAAGCACGCGCAGGTGGTGAAGAGGGTTCGGGTTGGTCAGGACCGGCCGTGGCAGCGGTCCGGACGTGCGCAAACAAGAGATGTTGTACGTTAATATTGCTGCATATATAATTAACAACGTAAATAATGTGCCAGTTGGACAAATATGATTGGAGATGGAGATGGAAATGGAATTTTACGTAAACATGGATATGCATGTCTATGTCTATGTGTGTGTGCGCGACGACTCTCGCGACCTGGAAGCAGGGGCGTATTTTTGATTGAGTTTTCTTTCTTGGTACGTTAGAAAATCAGTTTGTCTAATTCACATCTAGATGTTATTTAAGGATATCACATCTAAGCTCCCACAAGTATATAATGTAGCAACAAGAAACAAAAAAAACTAGGACAAAAAAATAGACCACAAACAGAGTGGACATCAACTTAGACATCTAGATGTGTCCTAGACAGACCCTTAAAAAATTGTCCACCAGTTTTCGTTTCTTTTTTCCAGGAACACGCGTATTCTATTTAAAACCACTGCTATGGAGAGATTTTTTTACTCCAGTATAGCCTCTTGTTTGATAGAGTTTCTCGCGTCTCGCTCTCTCACCCTCTCCATATCAAAGCAAGATGACAGTGTCCACTCTATCTCTCTCCTCACCGGTGGTCACAGGTCCGGCCGAATCCCGTCCGCTGCAGGAGGTGAGGAGGTGCAGTGTTTACGTTGTCGCCGTCGGCGCCGGAGGGAGCCGATGCGCACCGTCCTCTCGGAGCCGGCGCTGGCGCGGACGAAGATCCTCCGCGCCCTTGTTCGCTGCCGTCGTGTGGGCAGATCCCGCTCGCCCGCCTAAACGACATCTCACCCACCTGAGGTATAACTTCTTGTACTGGTCCAGCTCCCCAGGTCGTTGCGTGCGGATTTTCTTCTATGCGACTACTCCCCAGCTCCCCATGCATAGTAGCTAGGGTTCGTCGGCTGGTCCAACATCACCTACTAGTACTATTATAGAGGAAATGCCACTCAAAAAGTTGTCCTGATTTATGCCTTGGTGGAGGTATACATGTTGTTTCGACAAAAAGTACATGGTGGTTGTGCGGTCATTGTCCATATGGTGGTAGTACTATCACTGATTAAATGAAGAAATGCTTTTTTTCTCGGGTATAGTGGTTTAGTTCCCATCAAGATATAATTATGATGCTTCTGTTTGTTGGTGTACTTTTCATTAACCCTTTTTTATATTTTTGGAAACAGCGATGCGTGTCTCCATACCCGGGCATGTCTTCCTCAATTTTAGTGGAACTGCACAAAATTGGATGGCCATTGTTGTTCCGCCTCACTGTCCTCTGCCACGTGGTTCTTCCTTCCTCGAGCTTGATTACTGAGAAGAAACAGACCACAGTGAGGATTTGTCGAACTTCATAGGTGCCTCACCCAAACTTGATGCCAAATGGATGATGCATCACCACGATGACCTATCGATGCTCATGGTTGCGCCTCATGGTTGCGTCGGCTGGTGAAGCTGATCGATTTTCAATGAAAAACAAGCTATCTTCCATCAGTGCTCTTTGCTTGTTACGCACAAAGATGATATCCTTCGTCAGTTCACCTTGGTTGCGTTGGAGACGCAGTCATCTTTCACGTTGGTGCAATTTTATCACACAATTGGCTATGAACCAAATGTTTCCTCGAAGAAGGATCGACGTTGGTACTAAGAGCATAAGTTTTGTATTGATTTCTAAGCCTTCTCACAACTTTGTCTCCAGCTCCCCTGTAATTTTATTTGTCCAGCTATTAACTTTGATTTAAAAAATGGTGTGGACTAAAAACCCGGATGGACGTAGTAGCCCTCCATTTTTATTTACTCCGCATATTAGATTTGACTGAAGTCAAACTTTGTAATACTCTCAAACCTTTCCGATAATTGAAATTAAAATTCTTTATTTGTACACACTCTCACACGTTTCCGATAATTTGGCGCATGCGTGGTTGTTCACTTAAGGCAGGGTAGTGTACCACACGTGAAGGACAGGAAGTGCGACCAGGACGCGTGGGCGTGGATCGTTAGTTCATTGGAAGTAGTACTAGTTTTCTTCACTGTACATTAAATAAAGAGTTTCGTTTCGTACTTACACAATTTAAAACGATTGTTATGGAGATAATAAGAAAACCACCCCACTATATATTAGTCGTACGCACGAGAGTACTATATGGACGCAGCTTCATTGACTTAGTGCACCTGTCTTTGGGTTTATGACAGGTGGGCCCAAAATGTGGCTGGCTCACCTGTCATACAGCCAAAAGCAGATGTAGTGAAGGCACCGGAGCTCAGTCCATACTACATTAGTATATATATAAGCGGGAGCCTCAGCGCTTGTTCGCTAGGGTTTGCACTCTCCACACGCTCGCCGCAATACATATATGTTACACGCTGGAGGCTCAATGTTCATTTGCTAGGGTTTGCTATATTCACAGTCTCTCACCCTATCTTCACCAGATCTAAACAAGACTGCGTTGGCCTCTTGTCTCTCTCTCCCCCTCACAGCTGGTGAAGGAGGCTTCCGTTTCCTGTCACACCAGGAAGGGGAGGAGGTGCAGTGTTAACTCTATCGCATTCAGTGAGGGATGCAATCCACTGCTGGCTGCGCTGTTCTCTTTCACCCAACGCCTGTGCGGGAGGGCCACTGACCCCTTCTTCCTTGTTGCCGTACGTAGTGTGGGCAGATCCGGCCTCCCGCCGCACGCCTTGCCACATCCCGACGACCCTAAGGTATAAATTCTCTGAAACTGTCGTTGCTCTAGCTGCATGTGGATCTTTTTTGATCTGTAGTCAAATCTAGTTCTTGGTTCAAAGAGGAAAGAAAGGTGCGGTGGGGTGGAGCATGAATCTAGGACATGGTTCAATGAGGAAAGGAGGGAGGAAAAGTAGTATAGACTGGCTATCCAGCCGCTTTGTTGGTCGAAAAGGGAAAAAGAGGGTAACCCAGTACACACATCTGTAAGGAACCGATCTCTTTGTTGAAAAGGGAAAGAAACTTGGGGGGGGGGTCGGGTAGTTTGTGCAGGACTAGATTTGCTGCCCTCACAAAGGAAAAAAGTTCAAAGAGAACAAATATGGGACCAACACAGATATGCTGCTTGGCTACATACTCTGCATCACCCATTTATACGTGTGGACGCACATGGTGCTAGCATGTCCCATACAGCTATTTTGCTGTTGTTAATCTAAGAATGCCGCCGGAAATTGAAGTAATGCCACTGTTAAAAGTAAATTACATTTTTTAACGAATGTTGTTTCAAGAGAGTGTCTCTGTTAATATGAATCAATGCAACCATTTTAGAAATGCTACTATCCTACTTTGTTTTCCATCCAAGATAAGTTAGATGCTTCTTTCTGTCACCGTTTGTTTCATCCTCCTTTATCGGCAAGTAATTGTTTCCTTTTTTGCCTCTGTTAAAATAGGGGTATCGATTCAACTTGTTGCTATTGCGACATTTTGCTTCGCTACTCGAAACACTTATATTTTAAGAGTGTTTTGTGCAGTTCAACTTGAATGTCACGCCGGTGACTTTGCTTAATTTTGGTGGAACTGCACAAAAGGAGATCCGAGATTTGTTTCCAGTGTTCCTGTCGAGTTGTTTCAAATCTTGGTCTCAACCACATGATATCTATTCAACTTGTTGCTATTGCGACATTTTGCTTCGCTACGCGAAACGCTTTGCTTGATTTTAGTGCAACTGCACAAAAGGAGATTGGATTTCCTATTCGTGTTAGCTGATTCGTATTTTATCCTAGTGTTCTCATGAAAGGTCAGTGCATGCCTTCATCCACATGATTGTGCAGTGTGCTTTGAGATGTTGCGCTACCTGTATTGGTACTGTTTTAAATAAATGTTGAATTGAAGCTATTGTATTGCTGTCTTTTCCCATTAAGTAGTGAACAAAAATGGGACCAACCCAGACATGATGCTTGTTGCTTTGTTATAACAAACTCTGCATCACCCCTTTATAAGTAGATGGAAGCACATATTGTTGTTGCACCCACTCTCCCCTGGAACTGTTTATGCTTTTCATTAATCTAATGCCGCTGGTAAAATTAAGCAATGCCACTCTCAGAATTAATTAACTACTGAATCTTAGTTCAAAACTGCAACACTTGTTAGGAATGGTACTATCCTGCTTTGTAGTTCTTTCTACATGTTTAACCAAGGTATTGTTAAGATAATGTCTCTTTAAAAATGAATCAGTTGCATTGTTTTAGGAATGGTACTTTTCTGCTTTGTCGTTCTTTATACATGTTGAAACAAGGCATTGTTAAGATAATGTCTTAGTCAATATGAATGAATCACACTGATGGAGAATTGCTACTCTCCTGCTTTGTTTCCCATTAAGACAAGTCATCAACCGTTATTTCTCAGTAATTGTTTCCCTTATACCTATTGTTGCTTACAGGATATCAAAACTAAAGCTCGGTTTTATTCCGACTCGATTTTAGTTGAACTACACAAAAGGAGCCAATGTGTCCAAGGCAAACTGCTGCGTTACTGGGTCCAGTTGGTCGTTCCACTTTGCAGAAAGAAGCAGTCACTGGTTGCGGTACATTACAGAAGGAATGACCGAGAAGCTTTATAGAGTATTATTAGACACCGGTGACATGACTAGTCTGCAGAGACCATTGGCAATTTAACAACACGTGGAGTGCCCTGGGCAAAAAGTGCCCAAACAAGTACAAGAAGCTACGACAGGACACGATCATAGGCATTACATATTTTGAATGGGAAAAGCTTGTCAAAGTTTAATCATTGATGTTAGCAAGAAGGCGTTAGTTTAATATATTGGAATTGGAAAACCTTGTCAAAATTTGCTCATTGATGTTAGCTAGAAGACATGCATTTGATATTTTTGAGTGGGACGCCCTTGCTGTGAGCAGCATCAAGTGTTTTTTCCTATTCATGTGTTCAGTCTAGAAGTAAATAGTTACTCTGCTAAGATATTCCTGTGTTAAGAGCGTGTTCTGAATATTGTCTATGTAATGCCAGGCCTTGTGTTTGATTGCAAAGTTGAGCTTGGAATGTTGTGGCATGCGGCATCATGAGCTGTTCACCGTGCCTCCTGAGAATAATGCTTCGTATTGTTTTGCATGTCGATCTAATGCCAGTGATTTGCTTGTTAAGAAGATCATCCTCTTCTGTTGTTTCCGTGTGTAAGAAGTCCATCGTCTGATGTTTCATTCATAGCCTATACGACATGTCGGGTAGGTTAGACGTGAAACCATATGATCTTCCGACCAACTCATGATATTAGGCCGTGATTGGATCGTTGTTTTCCAACCAAAACCGCTTGTAAAACTGACGCTTGTAAATTAAAGCAGATTGTCTCGGGCGAAGGCGCTTGGTTGGTCGATTTCGACTAGTAAAATATCAGAAGTACTTCACACATGATAAAAACGCTGAATGACACTCGGATGATTGCTAATCCAGCTGTTAGCTGTTGTTTCAGCCTTGCCCATGGATGGCATGATACGCACGTCGTGCATGTATCGTCTGGTAATGTCGTCCATATAGCAGTGCTCATAAAATATACACTGGTCTCTCAAATTACACGTGTAACCCGCTGGTTTTACTTACAGACCTCGGGCCTTCCGATGATGAGTAAATTACACTTGTATGTTAATACATGTTTGAAATAAACCAGAGCTCCCGAGCGCGGCCTTACCGTTTCATGCCGTCTCAGTTTCTTGAAGGTGCTCATAGGTGTCCGATGATCCTGGCTTCCTGAATGAGCAGCGGGCGCTATATCAGACCTCTGTAGGGCCCGCGAGGCCCTCTCCATTGTCCTTCGAGTTGTTGCGCTTGCCATGGCGCCGAGCATTGTTAACATGGTCAACGAACATGAGGATTCAGGAGATGACTTTATTTTGACTGGATGACACTAGGGACTACTAGGGCCATAGCCGTACGTACGCAAGTGCCTCCTTATTATGTACAACTATATTTTTTTGCTTTCTCCTGGTTTCCTGACATCATGGTCCCACACCATTGTCAACCTATGTAGTCAATATAAACAAGAGAATTGCACAAGGTGCGGCCGACAGCTGGGACCAAGCAGCTCGAGCAGTATTTGTGTTTTTGAGGCGTGAGCACTGCAGAGTTTTTCTTGGCGATGATTTCGTTGTTGTTCAGAGGAGAGCAGGGTATTAACTGGGCGGGCTGTGGCCCGTCTAGCCCAGGCCAGATATCCAGCCCAGATACTACTTTTTTCAAGATGAAAATGGCTAGCCCAGCTATACATCTTTTTGAGGAATACCCAGGCAAGGTCAACTTGTTATTCTCTGCCCCGCTGGGCTGCAAATCTTTCCTAGGAGGGATGCATTAGGCTTAACAGGAAAATGGGCTTTAAAAATAATAAATGGGATGTAATTATAAAAACTGGGCAGTAACTATAAAAAAATGCACCAAACACGAAATTAGTTTATAAAATATTATTTATGGATTTTGAAAATCTTAAATTTTCATTGTTGCGCGCGCAATGTTTCGTTGGATTTTTACGTAATACAAATCTATATTTAATCTAACTAGAAATTTCAGGATAAAAATATTTTGGATCCCATGAAAGTGCGGGAAATTTTATTGAATTCTGTCTTCAACGGTTGGTTGAAATTATTAATCGTTGTCCTAGCTAGAAAATGGGCTGTACTTTTAACAAACTGTAAATGGGTTGTTGTAAATTCCACTAGAATTCAAAAATGGGCTGTACATTCTTACAAAACGCAAATGGGTTATAAATTCTCCGCCACACACTTGTGGGCCTACTAAGTGACGCGTCCCCTAAAAAAATAAGTTGACGTGTATGCAAGGCTTTGTCAACTTATTATAGTCAACACACGATTCTAGCAGTAGTGGCCGTTGGATATCTATGCAATGGATGTCGTGCTTCTTCTTCAATGTTGGATATTCTTAGCTTCGGCCGCCCAAAAAATGATTCCTCCCCCTGACATCTGGGGCGCACCATTTCGGAGGCTGGCCTGTGGGCCTACTAAGTTGGAGCATACCAAGGGCTTTGTCAACTTAGTCAATATAAACGATTCTAGCTTCAGTGACCGTACGATGTCCATCCAATGGCCGTAGTGCTTCTTCAACCTTTGGTCTTCTTGGTCCAGCTGCCCAAAGCAGCGCCGTTCATGCCGCCTGCTCCTGCCTCCCATGGCCAGCTGTGCTGCCGCGGAGGCCTCACCACCCCCATACTACTCCCACCGCTGGCCAGGCCATCCCTCCACTCACCCACACCCCCTGTTATTCTGCGGCGACGGCAGCCTCACACCGCAACTGAACTAGTGAACCCTTGTACTCCTCTCCGCGCGGGCTTCCACTACTGCGTCTTCCCCGGCTCTGCGTCGTCCCCTTCCTAGGCATCGCCATCGTCCATCGCCCCGGTGCTCTCGGCACGGCGTGGTCAACGTGGTCAACGACTGACTTCCATCGGAAGAGTACTGTATGTGGAGAGGCTGACAGCTGGGTCCACGGCGGCCGCAAGGAAGTGCCTCCTTATTACGTGCAAAATAATTTTCCTCGACCTGACAGCAGGGACCCACCGGACGGGCCACCTTATTTCGCGAAAAAAATGTTTCCCCTGGACGGGCCACCGTATTTCGCAAAAAAAACGTTCTCCTCGCTGTTAGCTCGGACCCACCAGAAGTGCCTCTTTATTACGCACAAAACAAATGAATACTCCCCGTGCTAGCTGGGACTCACCTTGGTGGGAAGCTGACTTGTGGGCCTACTAAGTTGACGGGGATGGAGGGCTTTGTCAACTTAGTCAATATGAACGATTCTAGCTCCACTGACCGTACGATGTCCATCCACGGCCGTAGTGCTTCTTCAACCTCTGGTCTTCTTGCTCCAGCCGCCCAGAGTAGCGCCGGTCGTGCCGCCTGCTCCTGCCTCCCATGGCCGGCTGTGCTGCCGCGGAGGCCTCACCGCCCCTACTATTCCCACCTTAGGCCAGGCCCTGCGGCGACGGCAGCCTCACACCATAGCCGAACGAGTGAATACTCATACTCCTCTCCGCGTGGGCATCCACTGCCACGTCTTCACTGGCTCCACGTCGTCCCCTTCCTAGGCCTCGCCGTCGTCCACCGCCCTGGTGCTCTCGGCGTGACATGGTCAACGTGGTCAAGGAACGACTTCCATCGGACGTGGACTGTACGTCGAGAGGCTGACAGCTGGGTCCACGGCTGCAGCAAGGAAGTGCCTCCTTATTACGCGGAAAATAATGATTCCTCCACCTGACAGCAGGGACCCACTGGACGGGCCACCGTATTTCATGAAAAAAACGTTTCCCTCCTGACTGCTGGGACCAACCAGCTACACCTTCGCACACAAGGAAGTGCGTCCGGGCAAAAAAAAACCCAAAATGATTCGCCCCCCTTGACTGCTGGGACCCACCAGCTACATCTTTGCAGGCAAGGAAGTGCCTGACAGTTGGGACCCACCTGGTCGAAGCGTATGTAGTGTTGTCATTCTGGTCGCGAAAGTGTATGTACATACTGGTCGATGTAGAGGCACGCACGTGTCGTAGTAGAGGCGCGCACGTGTCGTAGTAGAGGCGCGCACGTAGCATGTACATGTACGTACAACGGTGAGGGTGCAAGAAAGAAAATACGGCCACATACGTACATACGGGCAGGGTCTCGAACGCCTACTCGCGCATACGTACATGGTTGGGTCGGAACAGAGAAACAACGTCGTCGTCGTGTTCATGGGGAGCCAACCGGCTAGGTCGGAACGGAATGCATGATCGTGTTCATCGGGAGGGCTTGGACGGAACAGGCGATGGAAACGAGGCCTGGCGTACCGCACAATGGAGGAAACGACCTTGTGTTCGACTGGCCACGTTCGAAACGGGATCCTGTTGATCGGGAGGGGCCTGGCGTACCGCGAAACGGAGGAAATGGACCTCCTACAGTTGAAACGGGGGTCCTGTTGATTGGGAGGGGTGTGGCGTACCGCAAAACGGAGGAAACGGACCTCCTACGGTCGAAACGGGGGTCCTGTTGATCGGGAGGGGTGTGCCGTACCGCAAAACGAAGGAAACGGACTTCCTACGGTCGAAACGGGGGTCCTGTTGATTGGGAGCGGTGTGGCGTACCGCAAAACGGACGAAACGGACCTCCTACGGTCGAAACGGGGGTCCTGTTCATCGGGAGGGGTGTGGCGTACCGCAAAACAGGACTCCACGAGATACTGTTCATCTCCACCGTCGACCTCCTCTAGCCTCCACGGGCTACCATCGACCTCCTCCAGCCTCCACGGGCTCCTGTTCATCCAGCCTCCACCACGCGCTACTCCATCGGCTACTGTTCAACCACCCCTCCACCGTCTACTGTTCATCCACCCCTCCCCCATCTATTGTTCATCCAGCCCTCCACACCATGGGGTCCTGTTCAACCACCTCTCCACGGCCACCCCTCCACCATCTACTGTTCATCCAGCCCTCCACACCACGGTGTCCTGTTCATCCAGAGGCAACACCACCGCTCACTGCTCATCCAACCCTCCCCCCCGGCAACGCTCACTGTTCATCCAATCGATCGGCTTCAGTTAGCAGCAGTAGCGAAGGAATCGCTCCATCGGGTTCAGTTAACAGCCACCGATCGATCGCTCAGGTTCAGTAACGTGTAGCGTGCAGTGCAATCACTCGGGTTTAGTTAGAGCCCAACGCCTCGCTCTGGTTCAGTTAGAGCCAACGCCTCGCACACATGCGCGTACGTGTACGAGAGAAACGCGCATCGCTCGGCCCCCGACCTCCCACCGTAACCGGCAACTCTCTGAAATTCCCCCCCCCCTCGCTTCTACCATGGTTTTTTCCGTCATGGACGGCCCAAAGAATATCATGCAGTTGCGTCTCCAGCCCGCCCAGGACAAAAAGCCCATTTTCTGTCATGATTTTTTGTCATAGAAGTAGGAGCCCACCACATCTACGATGATACCGGGTTTTGTCACAATTATCGTCATAGAAGTGTCATATGTATGACAGAAAAAAATTTCGTTCGGACCAAAATGTCACGGATGTGTCTTTTTTTAGTGAATGTGTGTAGCATGGAAGATATCGAGATCTCTTAGTTGTTATGTTGACAATGAAAGTATACCGCTCAAAATGTTATTTATTTCTATTTCAAAATCGAGCTCTGGCACCTCTACAAATCCCTGCTTCCCTCTATGAAGGGCCTATCTATTTACTTTTATGTTGAGTCATCATCCTCTTATTAAAAGCACCCACTGGAGAGCACTGCTGTCATTTGCATGCATTACTATTAATTTATATTGAGTATGACTATGACTTGATCTCTTTTACCATGAATTACAATGTTTAGTCAGTCCTTGATCTTCAAAGGTGCTCTGCATTTATGTTTTGCGGTCTTAGAAAGGGCTAGCGAGATACCATCTTGTTATGTCATATTATGATTGTTTTGAGAAAGTGTTGTGATCTGAGATTTATTATTATTGCTCGCTAGCTGATTATGCCATTGATATGAGTAAACATGAGACCTAAGTATTATTGTGAATGTGGTTAGTTCATAAATCTTTGCTGAAAACTTGAATGTTGGCTTTACATATTTGTAACAACAAGAGCAAACAGAGTTTGTAAAAGTTTTTCTTTATCACTTTCAGTTTGTCAACTGAATTGCTTGAGGACAAGCAAAGGTTTAAGCTTGGGGGAGTTGATATGTCTCCGTCGTATCTACTTTTCCAAACACTTTTGCCCTTGTTTTGGACTCTAACTTGCATGATTTGAATGGAACTAACCTGGACTGACGATGTTTTCAGCAAAACTGCCATGGTGTTATTTTTGTGCAGAAATAGAAGTTGTCGGAATGACCTGAAAATCCACGGAGCAACTTTTTGGAATTAATAAAAAATACTGGTGAAAGAATCAGCACCAGGGGGCCCACACCCTGTCCACGAGGGTGGGGGGCGCGCCCCCTGCCTCATGGGTCCCCTGGACCTGCACCGACCTCAACTCCAACTCCATATATTCACGTTCACGGAGAAAAAAAATCAGAGAGAAAGTTTCATCATGTTTTACGATATGGAGCTGCCGCCAAGCCCTAATCTTTCTCAGGAGGGCTGATATGGAGTCCGTTCGGGCTCCACAGAGGGGGATTCATCGCCATTTCATCATCAACCATCCTCCATCACCAATTTCATGATGCTCACCGCCATGCGTGAGTAATTTCATCGTAGGCTTGCTGGAAGGTGATGGGTTGGATGAGATTTACCATGTAATCGAGTTAGTTTTGTTAGGGTTTGATCCCTAGTATCCATTATGTTCTGAGATTGATGTTGCTATGACTTTGCTATGCTTAATGCTTGTCACTAGGGCCCGAGTGCCATGATTTCAGATCTGAACCTATTATGTTTTCATGAATATATGTGAGTTTTTGATCCTATCTTGTGAGCTATAGTCACCTATTATGTGTTATGATCCGTTAACCCTGAAGTGACAATAATCGGGATACTTACCGGTGATGACCATAGTTTGAGGAGTTCATGTATTCACTAAGTGTTAATGCTTTGGTCCGGTACTCTATTAAAAGGAGGCCTTAATATCCCTTAGTTTCCATTAGGACCCTGCTGCCACGGGAGGGTAGGACAAAAGATGTCATGCAAGTTCTTTTCCATAAGCACGTATGACTATATTCGGAATACATGCCTACATTACATTGATGAACTGGAGCTAGTTCTGTGTCACCTATGTTATAACTCTTACATGAGGAATCACATCCGACATAATTATGCATCATTGATCCAATGCCTACGAGCTTTTCACATATTGTGCTTTGCTTATTTACTTTACCGTTGCTGCTGTTACAATTACTACAAAACAGCTACTGTTACTTTTGGTACTATTACCGTTACTTCCATATTACTTTGCTACTAAATACTTTGCTGCAGATACTAAGTTATCTAGATGTGGTTGAATTGACAACTCAACTGCTAATACTTGATAATATTCTTTGGCTCCCCTCATGTCGAATCAATAAATTTGGGTTGAATACTCTACCCTTGAAAACTATTGCGATCCCCTATACTTGTGGGTTATCACTGCTACACTGGCACCTCCATCAGCTGCCATCTCCAGCTGTGATACAAGAAAGCTGGCAGTACCACCACTATTTGCCAAGAGCACACCTACCGGGCCTGCACAGAGCTCTTCTTCATCCATGGCATCAACAGGGCGCACACATGATATTATTTGTCATCATTGTAAGGGTAGAGGTCATTATGCGAGAGAATGCCAATCTCCGCGTGTTATGATTGCTATTGAGGATGATGGGTATGAGTCCGCTAGTGACTATGATGAGGAGACTTTGGCTCTTATTACAAGTGAAGAACATGGTGGAGATGATTCTGATCATGAACACAATACATGGTGCTGAAGATGCTGACATGTATGAAAGTATAGTTGCTCAACGTGTTTTGAGTGTGTAGGTCACACAAGCTGAGCAAAATCAAAGGCATACTTTGTTCCATACAAAGGGAGTTGTGAAGGAACGTTCTATTCACGTCATCATAGATGGAGGGAGCTGCAACAACTTGGCTAGCATGGAGATGGTGGAGAAGCTATCTCTCACCACAAGACCACATCCACATCCTTACTACATGCAATGGTTCAACAACAGTGGCAAGGTTAAGGTAACATGTATTGTTCGTGTGCATTTTAGAATCTCTACATATGCTGATTATGTTGATTGTGATGTGGTAACCATGCAAGCATGTTCCTTATTACTTGGTATACCATGGCAATTTGGTAAAAATTATGTACACGATGGTAGAAATAATCAATATACTCTTGTTCATAAGGATAAACATATTACTTTGCTTCCTGTGTCTCCTGATTCCATTTTGAAAGATGATATTAATAGAGATAATAAAGCAAAACAGGAGAAAAATAAGAGTGAAAATCAGATTGTGGCAAAAGAATTTGAGCAACAAATGAAGCCTAATAATAAACCATCTAGTGTTGCTTCTGAAATTAAATTGAAAAGTGCATGTTTACTTGCCACCAAATATGATATTGATGAGCTAGATTTCAGCAAATCTGTTTGCTATGCTTTTGTGTGCAAAGAGGCATTATTTTCATTCGAGGATGTGCCTTCCTCTTTGCCTCCTACTGTCACTAACATTTTGCAGGAGTTTCTTGACGTCTTTCCACAAGATGTGCCACTGGGATTACATCCAATTCGAGGGATTGAGCATCAGATTGACTTAGTTCCCATGGCTTTGCTGCCAAACCGTGCACCATACCGTACCAATTCACATGAGACAAAGGAGATTGTGCGTTAAGTACATGAGCTACTCGACAAAGGTTATATACACGAATCTCTTAGTCCTTGTGTTGTTCCTATTACACTAGTGCCAAAAAAGGATGGTACGCCGTGTATGTGTGTTGATTGTAGAGGCATTAATAATATTACTATTCATTATCGTCATCCTATTCCTAGGCTAGATGATATGCTTGATGAATTGAGTGGCTCTATAATTTCTCCAAAATTGATTTGCGTAGTGGATACTATCAAATTCATATGAAATTGGGAGATGAATGGAAAACAGAATTTAAAACTAAGTTTGGATTATATGAGTGGTTAGTCATTCCTTTTGGGTTAACTAATGCACCTAGTACTTTCATGAGATTAATGAATGAAGTTTTACATGCTTCCATTGGACGATTTGTGGTAGTTTACTTTGATGATATATTGATTTATAGTGGATCTTTGGAGGACCATTTGGAACATTTATGTGTTGTTTTTATTGCTCTACGTGATGCACGTTTGTTTGGTAACCTTGGGAAGTGCACCTTTTGTACTGACCGAGTATCTTTTCTTGGCTATGTTGTTACTCCACAGGGAAACGAAGTTGATAAAGTCAAGATTGAAGCTATTGAGAGTTGGCCACAACCCAAAATGGTCATACAAGTGAGGAATTTCCTTGGCCTCGCTGGTTTCTATAGGCGTTTTGTGAGAGATTTTAGCACCATTGCTACACCTCTCAATGAGCATACAAAGAAGGATGTGACTTTTTGTTTGGGGCACCACACAGGAAGAAGCCGTCACGGTATTGAAAGATAAGTTGACACATGCTCCTCTACTCCTACTTCCTGATTTTAATAAGGCTTTTGAGCTTGAATGTGATGCTAGTGGAATTGGATTAGGAGGTGTTTGTAACATCCCGAATTTTCAATTTGGAATGTTATACATTAGATCATCATTGCATATCATATTTTTATTGCATTTTGTCTTGATCCTAGAAATTTCACGCAACTCAAGGAACCATGGAGAGAGTTGGGGATTTCGTTATTTTCATATTTGAGATTTCTCAAATTTTGGAAATAGGATCATTTGATTTTATTTATTTCATCTTCAAATATTTCTATTATAAAAAAAATAAGAGAGAGGGAATAAAATGATTTTCCCAAAATAAAGAAATATTGAGGATTTAATAAAAAATCAAATAAGATTTTATTTTGGAGTTTATCGCCATTTTATTTGAATTTAGGAAAATTGCTCGATTTTCAAAATTGGATTTAGGCCCCAAATAAATGTTCGTCTTGTCTGGCTTATTTTTAGAGGACGGGGAAAATTTATTTCAGGACTTTTGGAGTCCGTTTAATATTTCTTTTATTTGTTTTTCTGGTTGTCCCAATTATTTTTTTTAAAAAGTTACCGACCTAACCGGGCCGTGTCCAACTAGGACTCCTGGCCCGACCAACCCTTATAAGTTGGGAGGCCCGAGCCGCCAGCCCCCCCAAAAACCCTAGCCCGCCCGAGCCGCCGCACCGTCGCCGCCGCACGCGCCGCCATCGCCCGCGCCGCCGCGAGCCGCCGCCGCCGGAGCCCCGCTGCCACCGAGCCCTACCGCCTCCCGTCGCCGCCGCCGTCCCACCGCCGCTTGTCCCGCCGTCGAGGTAGCCGCCGAATTCGCCGCCGGTTTTCGCCGGTTAACCGCCCGTTTTTTTATATAAAACCGTGGTTGTTCTTTTTATAGATTGGTTTTAATTTTTTTTCCTGGTTTAGTTTATTTAACGAATGTTCGTCCGTACATTCGTTTTAACAAACGGTTTTCGTCTTTTAGCCGTAGACAGCGAACGTTCGTTCGTTAGCCTATTCGTCCGTTTTTCTTTTTCTCGGATTTTCCGCGATTATTTCAGATCGCGATTTCTGATCCGATTTTCGTTCTAGTATAACTTTTCGCTCGTTTCTCGGAATCAGGCGATTCAAGCGCCTAGAGTTTCGTCTCGAAACCCTCTTTCGGTTTAACCAACTCAAACAAGTTTTTGCTACTATAAAATTTGACTTAGGTCCAGATTAGTAAACGAAGCTTGTTTCTTTCGCCGTTTGACTTTCGTTGCTTCGTTTGATTTGATTCTTTTTGCAAACCGGAGTTCTTAACTTGAACTTTTTGGTTAGATCTCTTATTTGAGTTTTACTTGTGCATTAGATGAATGCTTATTGTATGCTTGTTTGTTTGCGATAGAGCACCCAGAGTGCGCCGCTTGCTACTATGAGTCTCCAGGTTTCACGGATCATCAGCAAGGCAAGTAACACTTTGATCATACCTCTTTACTACCCAGTTTTATTGCATTACATCAATCCACAAACAATTGCATGGTTTAATATGTGGGTTTTGGGAAGTTGTTGAGCTAGTACCTATTACCTGTTTTATTATCAGACCTTTGGGAGTTACTTCTACGTTTCCTTATAATGTTATGCTATGCTAGTAGACGTGGATTGGGTGAGTGTATCCATGACAGATGTGAGATTGTTATTTAATGGTTTACTTAAGGTGGCAACTTAAATTCACATCTGGGTGGATTGAGGCACCTGGGGAACCCAGTGTTGCCTGTATTTTTGGAAATCCCGGGGTACCGTGTGATTCTCCTATGGACCTCCACCCAGGCTCAAAGGGATCATGAGATTATTCATGCTAGAAACTTCCGTGTGCAGTCGCAAGCTACTATGGGCTCTAACATAGTTAATTAAGTTGCGTGAACTCTTGAAGAGGTAGACTAGCAGATGTAGGGGAAAGTAGGTGTAACTGTCTACCCGGAGTAGAGAGTTAATGCTTCTGAAAGGCTATGTCTCGGTCATCCGTTTCTCAAACATTATGTAGTGCGAGAAATCCAACGGAGGCGAGCGAGTCTTGCGGGAAAAAGTGTGCAAACCTTTGCAGAGTGTATAAACTAATCATGGTTAGCCGTGTCCCCGGTTATGGACGTTATGAGTATCTAGTACTTGGATTTTCATGTGAATCTCATCATGTTACTTAATTTAATCTTGTTGGGTTAATGATTTGTTACTTAATTGGGATTGAGTTGGAGGAACCTTCTCAATGTTTAACAACCACCATGATAGTTAAATAAAATTTATTCCTTTGTTGCAGGGAAAAATTGGCTTTATGCAAAACTGTAACCATAGAGCTTTCCACCAGCCATATATGCATGTAGTGATAGCACTATTCTGTTCATTACTCTCTATGCGTTACATTGCCAGCATATTCCATGTGCTGACCTGTTTTCGGGCTACAACGTTCATGTTGCAGACTTTTCAGACGATGAGTAAGGTGCCTTAGGTCGTGGTCTTCTACTCAGTGATGCCGTTGGAGTTGATTGACTCACTTATCTTCCAAGCCTTCCGATGTTATCGTTATTAGATGGCCTTAAGCCATATTTATTGTGATAAGTTCTATTTTGAGACATTCGATGTAATAAGTGTGTGATTGCTACTCTGTTATAAATCCTTCAAGTACTATGCGTGTCAGCATTACCGATCCAAGAATGACACTGATGCACAGAGATCAGACTGTTTGAGGTCTGGTCGCTACAAGATGGTATCAGAGCACACGCTGACTGTAGGACACGACCACTAAGCTAAAAAAACCTAGATCACTACTCTCTCTCTTCTCATTTCTGACTCCTCATCTTTTCTACTCTTTTAGGAATGGCAGATGCAAGGAACAAGTTCACGCAACCGAATGAAGATACACCCTTTGGATGCCACTTGAAGGAAGTCACTAAGTACCTGAACATCGGAGTACCGAGATTCACCGGGACCTACATTGCCACTTTACCAGAAGAGGAGCGTTGGATGATTCAAGTTCAAATTCCAGGAAGAACGTTCATGCCCGTCATTGAACCCATAGAGTTTTCTTTAGATGCACCAACCTGGAGTCTAGGAAAGAGCATGGCAGCCCACATCACAATGGGATACAATGGAGAAGTTTACCACAAGGATCTCAAGGATACTATCTACTAGATTTGTGGGCGCCGAGATGAGCAATGGGAGATGATCAGCACCAGGAAGGATAGATCAATTGCAGCTTTCATCCAGGAGTTAAACCAGCATATTCGTCACCAGGAGAACCAGATGTGCGCAGGTATGATAGATCTGAAGAAGGCTATGACCAAGATCATGGAGCTGGAGGAAGAACTTAAGTCTACACGCGATGGTTATGAGGAGGAAATAACAACGCTCGTGGAGAAGAGTGAAGATCCAAACAAGAAGCTAAAAGTATTTATGGGATTTCCCGCGACTGGAGGAGAAGACGATGATTGCACTTGCCCGGAGAACTACATCATCATCGACAACACCGAATCGGACCCGGACGATAGCGATGATGACTTTGTTGATGAAGCTGGAGCAGATATCATGGAGTCTTCGACCGATCAATTTTTCTAGTCGGCCACCATAACAGTAGTAGTATTCCCCCCATGTATATAGTATAGTCCGAGCACTTTTGTAACGATAGCTAGACCGTTGTATGCCCTTGTTTGAATTGATTGAAGTGAATTGTTTGCATTTGTCTCATGTGCATATGGGTAGTGTTTTTCTATCTAGACCTCATTCTATTATGTATTCTCATCTTTTATAAACCTTCAGATGCCTCGGAGACGTGACAATGGATTAGCTTTCCCACCGGAGCTCACTCAGTTGATCCAGCAGCAGAATGCATTGATGTAGATGCTAGTTCAGAATCAGAACCAAGGGAACAACAAAAACAACAACCCACCACCACCACCACCTGTTGATCACTTAGCCCGTTTCTTGAGGCTGAATCCGTCGGTGTTCTCCAATAGCACCGAGCCGATAGTTGCAGATGATTGGCTCCGTAAGATGGGAAGGGAGTTGACCACTGCAGGATGCACATATGCGGAGAAGGTGCATTATGCCACACATCAGCTTGATGGGCCCGCAACATCATGGTGGGAGAATTTCACAACCACTTATCCCATCGACACTGTCACATGGGATTTCAGCAGGCTTTCCGTACTGCTCATGTTTCAGCAGGAGCTATGGCCATGAAGAAGCATGGGTTTCGCAACTTACGCCAAGGAGGACGTACTGTTGGCCAGTACGTGGATGATTTTAGTAAGCTAGCATGTTATGCCCCAGATGACGTTGCTACGGATGCAGCTAAGCAGGAGAAGTTTCTGGAAGGACTGGATGATGAGTTGAGCATGCAGTTGATGGTAGCAACCTTCAACAACTACCAGGATTTGGTAGATCGAGCTCTCATGATTGAAGGGAAGCAGCAGCAGATTGACAATCGCAAGAGGAAGTATGGACAAGGGAAGTACAATTCTGGAGCTCAGCAGAAGCCTCGTTTTACCCCGAACTCGGGAGGACCTTTTCAGCATACCCATGGAGGAGGGAGTTCGCACAACCATAGTGGCCCCAAGAATGGTAATGGGAATGGAGGAAGCAACGAACAGAATCGTACCAACCCATCAACCCCAGCCAAGAGGGATCTAAGCCACATTACCTGTTTCAAATGCCAGAAGACTGGACATTATGCCACTGAATGCCCTGAAGCGAAGAATGGAAATGGCAACGGGAGCTCTAGGAAGAAGCCTAACCCTTTCAACAAGGGACAGGTGAACCACGTTAGCTTGGAGGAGGTTGAAGCCCAGCCAGATGCAGTAATAGGTAAGTTTTTGGTTAAGTCATTTACTGCAATCGTTCTTTTCGATACTGGTGCATCACATTCATACATATCAAGGGGATTTGTGGATAAGTACAAAATACCCACAAAGGTTCTTAGAACACCTATGTTAGTAAGCTCACCAGGAGCAGAGTATATGGCCAGTGAAGGATGTTTTCAAGTGCCATTGACCATAGGCAGGCATGTTTTCCCCTCGAATTTGATAATTTTGGAGTCGCAAGGTTTGGATGTGATTCTGGGTATGGATTGGCTATCGATGTATGGAGGGAACATCGATTGCGCCAGTAAGTCGATTTTGCTTACCACTCCAGAAGGAAGAAGGATCAAGTATGTATCCCGGCACGAGCCGAAGAGGACTCAAGTGAATTCCTTAATAGGAGTTGTACAGGAGGAAGTACCGGTGGTGAAGGATTTTCCTGACGTATTTCCAGAAGAGTTGCCAGGCATGCCACTGGATAGAGACATTGAGTTTTTGATCGAGCTTTTGCCAGGCACCGGGCCAATATCTAAGAGACCATACAGGATGCCCGCACAGGATTTGGAGGAAATTAAGAAGCAGATTAAGGAGCTACTAGATAAAGGATATATTCGCCCAAGTTCTTCACCTTGGGGATCACTAGTGCTTCTAGTGGAGAAGAAGGATGGATCATTAAGGATGGTTGTTGATTATCGAGGATTGAATGAAGTGACAATCAAGAACAAGTACCCACTGCCGATGATAAATGATTTGTTTGACCAGTTGCAAGGAGCTAAGGTATTTTCCAAGATCAATCTACGATCAGGATACCACCAGTTAAATATTCGAGAGCAAGATATACCTAAGAAGGCTTTTACCACCAGGTACGGGCTGTACGAGTATACCATTATGTCATTTGGTCTGACTAACGCACCTGCCTATTTCATGAACATGATGAACAAGGTGTTTATGGAGTTTCTGGATAAGTTTGTCGTGGTGTTCATTGATGATATTCTGGTCTACTCAAAGAATGAAGAGGAGCATAAGGATCATTTGCGTTTGGTACTTGGGAAGCTCAGAGAACATCAGTTATATGCCAAGTTCAGCAAGTGTGAATTCTGGTTGAAGGAAGTTGGATTCCTCGGACATGTTATATCCGGAGAAGGAATAGCAGTAGACCCCACCAAAGTTGTCACTGTGACAAATTGGGAAGCCCCAACGACAGTTGGAGAGATCCAGAGTTTTCTTGGACTCGCAGGATACTAGCGGAGGTTCATTGAGAACTTCTCAAAGATTGCGAAGCCCATGATGGAGTTGTTAAAGAAGGACACCAAGTTCAAATGGACTGAGGAATGTGAGGCTAGTTTTCAGGAGTTGAAGAAACGTTTGGTTACTTCACCTGTGTTGATTCTGCCAGATCAGCGCAAGGATTATGAGGTGTATTGTGATGCTTCACGTCGAGGACTTGGAGCAGTGCTTATGCAGGAGGGAAGAGTTGTTTCGTATGCCTCACAATAGCTTAAGCCCCATGAGTCGAATTATGCTACACATGATTTAGAGTTAGCAGCCGTAGTGCATGCATTGAAGACATGGAGACATTTTCTCGTCGGAAACCATTGTGAGGTGTACACGGATCATAAGAGGTTGAAGTACATTTTCACGCAAAAGGAGTTGAATCTCAGGCAAAGGAGATGGTTGGAGCTCATCAAGGATTATGATATGAGATTGAGTTATCACCCCGGAAAGGCTAATGTAGTAGCCGATGCGTTCAGCCCAAGAGCTATGTCAACACACTCTTGACCGGAGAGTTACCGAAGGAGTTAGCGGAGGACCTTCGCAAGCTATGTTTGGAGATAGTTCCGAGAGGCTATGTTACAACATTGGAGATTCAGTCGACTTTGATGGATAAGATCAGAGAAGCTCAGAAGACTGACAAGGAGATTGCCGAGATAAAGGAGAAGATGAGCAAAGGAAAAGCTAAAGGTTTTTGTGAGGATGAGCACAATACCTTATGGTTCGAAGACCGCGTCTATGTGCCTAATGACCCGGAGATCAGGAAGTTGATTTTGCAGGAGGCCCATGATTCGCCATATTCGATTCACCCAGGAAATACCAAGATGTATCTGGATTTGAAGGACACCTTCTAGTGGACCGGAATGAAGAAGGATATTACGGAGTATGTAGCAGTATGTGATGTATGTTAGAGAGTGAAGGCAGAGCATCAGAAGCCAGCAGGATTGCTACAGCCATTGCCGATACCTGAATGGAAGTGGGATAATGTAACGCCCCAGACATGCCCGCCGGTGGTTGTTACTCCTGGTGGGATCTAGACTGACCTCACAGATCAATACTAGTATTTTCTGCGCGCTTTGTCCTCACTCATGCGCACCCGGGAGCAACTTTCCGGTCGGTCACCCATCCTAAAATTACTCCAAGCTGAACACGCTTAACTTTGGAGTTCTTTCCAAATGAGCTCCCGGAAAAGAAGGAATTCCTTATTGATATGAGTAGTCTATCATCCCTAATAAGCCAGGCTATCACATACACCCCCACTCAGAGGAACTGACATCCTCATCGGGCCACATGAACGTTCCCTCTTGGCACATACGTCTGTGCATCTAGTCCGGTACATGTGCCATGCCATGTGCCATGATGGGTCACAAACATCATGAACAATATGACCGCGCACCTGTCCGCAAACATCTGTGTAACCGCGAGGGTCGGCTCTGATACCAACTTGTAACGCCTCGGACACACCCGCCGGTGGTCGTTACTCCTGGCGGGATCTAGACTGGCCTCATAGATCAATACTAGTCTTTTCTGTGTACTTTGTCCTCACTCATGCGCACCCGGGAGCAACTTCCCGGTCGGTCACCCATCCTGAAATTACTCCAAGCTGAGCATGCTTAACTTTGGAGTTCTTTCCAAATGTGCTCCTGGAAAAGAAGGAATTCCTTATTGATATGAGTAGTCTATCATCCCTAATAAGCCAGGCTATCACAGATAAGTTAGGCATGGATTTTATCACGGGATTGCCCAGGACTCGTTCCGGCTATGACTCGATATTGAAGACCACTTACACCAGTGCTAAGTTGGCAAAGATATACATGACCAGGATCGTATGTTTGCATGGAGTTCTGAGGAGCATCATATCAAATAGAGGAACCCAGTTTACCTCAAAGTTCTGGAATCAGTTGCATGAAACTTTGGGTATCAGGCTAGAGTTCAGTACAGCCTTTCATCCGCAGACAGATGGACAGACCGAGAGAGTCAATCAGATTCTGGAGGACATGCTGAGAGCTTGTGCGCTAGATTATGGATCTAGTTGGGACGAGAACTTCCCATATGCAGAGTTCTCTTACAACAACAGTTATCAATCCAGTTTGAAGATGGCCCCTTTCGAAGCTTTGTACGGAAGAAGGTGCAAGACACCATTGTTATGGGACGAAGTTGGAGACCGTCAGTTGTTTGGGCCAGATTTGATTAAAGAGTCTGAACAGAAGGTGAAGTTGATTCGCGATAGTCTCAAGGTAGCCCAGTCCAGACAGAAGAGCTATGAAGATTCTAAACGCAAGGAGACAGTTTACGAAGTTGGAGACAGGGTTTATCTTCGAGTATCCCCACTTCGAGGAGTTAAGCGTTTTGGAGTTAAGGGAAAGTTAGAGCCACATTTTGTAGGACCATACAAAGTTTTGGAGCGTATGGGAGAAGTTGCTTACAAGTTGGAATTGCCTGAAGGATTGTCAGGAGTTCATGATGTGTTCCACGTTTCCCAGTTGAAGAAGTGCCACGCAGAGATGGCTGATATACCGCAGAGAGATACAGTGCCACTAGAAGCAATTCAGCTGGATAGTGATTTGACCTATGAGGAGAAACCAGTGAAGATTCTCGAGTTTGCCAGCCGAGTCACACGCAGCAAGGTTATCAAGTTTTACAAAGTTCAGTGGAGCCACCATACCGAAGATGAAGCCACCTGGGAGCGAGAGGAAGATCTATTGAAGGACCATCCTCACCTATTTTCTAGCCAACCTGAATCTCGAGGGCAAGATTCATCTTAAGGGGGGTAGGTTTGTAACATCCCAAATTTTCAATTTGGAATGTTATACATTAGATCATCATTGCATATCATATTTTTATTGCATTTTGGCTTGATCCTAGAAATTTCACGCAACTCAAGGTTCCACGGAGAGAGTTGGGGATTTCATTATTTTCATATTTGAGGTTTCTCAAATTTTGGAAATAGGATCATTTGATTTTATTTATTTTATCTTCAAATATTTCTATTTAAAAAATAAGAGAGAGGGAATAAAATGATTTTCCCAAAATAAAGAAATATTGAGGATTTAATAAAAAAATCAAATAAGATTTTATTTTAGAGTTTATTGCTATTTTATTTGAATTTAGGAAAAATGCGCGATTTTCAAAATTGCACTTAGGCCCCAAATAAATGCTCGTCTTGTCTGGCTTATTTTTAGAGGACAGGGAAATTTATTTCGGGATTTTTGGAGTCCGTTTAGTATTTTTTTATTTGTTTTTCTGCGCGTCCGAATTATTTAGAAAAAAAGTTACCGACCTAACCGGGTCGTGTCCAACTAGGACTCCTGGCCCGGCCGGCCTTTATAAGCCGGGAGGCCCGAGCCGCCAGCCCCCCCCTCCCCTGAAACCCTAGCCCGCCCGAGCCGCCGCCGCGGCCGAGTCCCGCCGCCGCCAGCCGCCGCGCCGCTGCCACCCGCGCCGCCGCGAGCCGTCGCCGTCGCCGAGTCCCGCCGCCGCCACCGGAGCCCCGCGTTGCCAGCCCCGCACCGCCGAGCCCCGCCGCCATCGAGCCCCGCCACTGCCCGTCACCGCTGCCGCTCGTCGCCGCCTACGGCCATCGCCGGAGCCGCCGCCATCCCGCTGCCGCCGGTCCCGCCGTCGAGGTATCCGCCGGATCCGCCGCCGGTTTTCGCCGGTTAACCGCCCGGTTTTTTATATAAAACCGCGATTGTTTTTTTATAGATCGGTTTTATTTTTTCCCGGTTTAGTTTATTTAATGGACGTTCGTCCGTACGTTCATTTTAACGAACGGTTTTCTTCTTTTAGCCGCAGACAGCGAATGTTCGTTCGTTAGCCTGTTTGTCCGTTTTTCTTTTTCTTGGATTTTCCGCGATTATTTCAGATCGTGATTTCTGATCCAATTTTTGTTCTAGTATAACTTTTCACTCGGTTAACGGAATCAGGCGATTCAAGCACCTAGAGTTTCGTCTCGAAACCCTCTTTCCGTTTAACCAACCCAAATAAGTTTTTGCTACTGTAAAATTTGACTTAGGTCCAGATTAGTAAACTAAGCTTGTTTCTTTCGCCGTTTGACTTTCGTTGCTTCGTTTGATTTGATTCTTTTTGCAAACCGGAGTTCTTAAGTTGAACTTTCTGGTTAGATCTCTTATTTGAGTTTTACTTGTGCATTAGATGAGTGCTTATTGTATGCTTGTTTGTTTACGATAAAGCACCCGGAGTGCACCGCTTGCTACTACGAGTCTCTAGGTTTCATGGATCATCAGCAAGGCAAGTAAGACTTTGATCATACCTCTTTACTACCCAGTTTTATTGCATTAGATCAATCCACAAACAATTGCATGGTTAGGATGTGATTTAATATGTGGGTTTTCGGAAGTAGTTGAGGTAGTACCTATTACCTGTTTTATTATCAAACCTTTGGGAGTTACTTCTACGTTTGCTTATATTGCTATGCTATGCTAGTAGACGTGGATTGGGTGAGTGTATCCATGACAGATGTGAGATTGTTATTTAATGGTTTACTTAAGGTGGCAACTTAAATTCACATCTGGGTGGATTGAGGCACCTGGGGAACCCAGTGTTGCCTGTATTTTTGGAAATCCCGGGGTACCATGTAATTCTCCTATGGACCGCCACCCAGGCTCAAAGGGATCATGAGATTATTCATGCTCGAAACTTCCGTGTGCAGCTGCAAGCTACTATGGGCTCTAGCATAGTTGATTAAGTTGCGTGAACTCTTGAAGAGGTAGACTAGCAGATGTAGGGGAAAGTAGGTGTAACTGTCTACCCGGAGTAGAGAGTTAATGCTTCTGAAAGACTGTGTCTAGGTCATCTGTTTCTCAAACATTATGTAGTGCGAGAAATCCAACGGAGGCGAGCGAGTCTTGCGGGGAAAAGTGTGCAAACCTCTGCAGAGTGTATAAACTAATCATGGTTAGCCGTGTCCCCGGTTATGGACGTTATGAGTATCTAGTACTTGGATTTTCATGTGAATCTCATCATGTTACTTAATTTAATCTTGTTGGGTTAATGATTTGTTACTTAATTGGGATTGAGTTGGAGGAACTGTCTCAATGTTTAACAACCACCATGATAGTTAAATAAAATTTATTCCTTTGTTGTGGGAAAAAATTGGCTTTATGCAAAACTGTAACCATAGAGCTTTCCACCAGCCATATATGCATGTAGTGATAACACTATTCTGTTCATTACTCTCTATGTGTTACATTGCCAGCATATTCCTTGTGCTGACCCGTTTTCGGGCTGCAACGTTCATGTTCCAGACTTTTCAGATGACGAGTAAGGTGCCTTAGGTCGTGGTCTTATACTCAGTGATGCCCTTGGAGTTGATGGACTCGCTTATCTTCCAAGCCTTCCGATGTTATCGTTATTAGATGGCCTTAAGCCATATTTATTGTAATAAGTTCTCTTTTGAGACATCGATGTAATAAGTGTGTGATTGCTACTCTGTTATAAATCCTTCAAGTACTGTGCGTGCCAGCATTACCGATCCAGGGATGACACTGATGCACAGAGATCAGACTGTTTGAGGTCTGGTCGCTATAGTGTGTTATTACAAGATGGTAAACCTGTTGCATACTTTTCTAAAAAATTGAATGGGCCTAGTCTGAATTACTCTACTTATGATAAGGAATTATATGCTTTAGTTCGGACTTTGGAAACATGGCAACATTATTTATGGCCAAAAGAATGTGTTATTCATTATGATCATGAATCTTTGAAACATATCAAAATTCAAGCAAAGCTGAACCGTAGACATGCTAAATGGGTTGAATTCATTGAGACTTTCCCTTATGCCATTAAAAACAAGAGGGGTAAAAAAATGTTATTGTTGATGCATTGTCTCGTCGTTATACTATGCTTTCACAACTTGACTTTAAAATATTTGGTTTGGAGACCATCAAAGATCAATATGTGCATGATCCCGAATTTAAAGATGTAGTGCAGAACTGTAAAGAAGGGAGAACATGGAACAAGTTCGTCGTTAACGATGGATTTGTGTTCCGTGCTAACAAGTTATGCATTCTAGTTAGCTTTGTTCGTCTTTTGTTGTTGCAGGAGGCACATGGAGGAGGATTAATGGGACAATTTGGCGTGAAGAAGACGGAGGATGTACTTGCTACACATTTCTTTTGGCCAAAGATGATACGGGATGTTGAGCGCTTTGTTGCTCGCTGCACTACATGTCAAAAAGCTAAGTCATGACTCAATCCTCGTGGTTTATATATGCCTTTGCCTGTACCTAGTGTTCCATGGGTGGATATATCTATGTGCTTTGTTTTGGGTTTAATATACCTCGAATAAAGAAGGGGAGGGATAACATATTCGTTGTCGTGTATAGGTTCTAAAAAATGGCACACTTTATACCATGTCATAAAAGCGATGATGCTACTAATGTTGCTGATTTGTTCTTACGTGAAATTATCTGCTTGCATGGTGTGCCAAATACTATTGTTTCAGATCGTGATACTAAATTTCTTAGTCACTTTTGGAGATGTTTATGGGCTAAGTTGGGGACTAAACTGCTTTTTAGTACTGCTTGTCACCCCCAAACTGATGGACAAACTGAAGTGGTCAATAGAACATTATCTACTATGCTTAGGGTTGTTTTGAAGAATAACAAGAAAATGTGGGAAGAATGCTTGCCTCATACTGAATTTGATTATAATCGTTCGCTGCATTCTACTATTAAGATGTGCCCTTTTGAAATTGTATATGGTTTTCTACCTCATGCACCTATTGATTTGTTGCCTCTTCCATCTTCATAGAAGGTTAATTTTGATGCTAAACAACATGTTGAATTGATCTTAAAAATGCATGAGTTAACTAAGGAAAACATTGAGCGTATGAATGCTAAATTTAAACCTGCTGGAGATAAAGGTAGAAAACACGTTGTCTTTGCACCTGAAGATCGTGTTTGATTACATTTGTGTAAGTATAGGTTTCCTGATTTGCACAAATCAAAGATAATTCCATGTGTTGATGCTCCTTTTAAGGTGTTAGAGAAAATAAGTGATAATGCATATAAACTTGAGCTGCCTATAGATTTTGGGGTTAGTCTCACTTTTAACATTGCAGATTTGAAGCCTTATTTGGGTGAGGGAGATGAGCTTCCATCAAGGACGACTTCACTACAAGAAGGGGAGGATGATGAGGACATCAATACCATTGTTACACCACAGCCCATGCTATTATACATACTGGACCATTTACTAGAGCTCGTGCATGCCAATTAAATTACCAGGTACTTATGTTTCTTGGTAATGATTCTAATGTTCATGAGAATGTGATGCTGCCTAAATTGGATACATTTGTGTTGCTTACAAATGAAGGGCCTAGCTTGGACAAGAAGGATGAACATTGGAGCAAGATCATGCATGGAGATGATGGCATGTGCAAGGGGAACAAGAACGGAGTTACAAGTAATGATTTCAGGACTTTGAAGCCACCATAATGAGTGCATGAAGACTTGGACAAAATATACAAGATGGCACTTCATAACTTTCATCCAGAGGCTATTATAGGTGTTGTGTCACCTTATTATTGGGCCAGGCCCATATAATTTCAAAATACTGAAGTATAGGCTGTTTTTAGAGTCTGTATGTATGGGGAAAACAGAGTTAGGGTTGGTTTCAGACCCCTCCTTCAAAGGGCCACGAAATTCCCCCCTCTTCCTCCATATATACAACCGTTAGGGCATTGTTTAGACTTTGGGTTTTGTTTGGATTAAAACTTCGCCATAGCTGCAACTTCGCGTACTTCATTTGTGTTCAACGGCTAGACCAAGACATCACAGAATCCCACTTTCATCAATAATGTTTTCCTCTTATATTCGCAATATCCAGATTGCAATCTCAGTTTCTTACTTGTTGTTCGTTTGCTCGCAAGAAATAGACACTCATGGTCAGGTTAATCATGCTCCGGCATGGTCAATAACCCCTCGGAAGTTGGTCTAGCGATTGCTAAGGTGGGACATCTTCCCACATTCGTAGTCAGAACGTCAAGGTCGACTCCCACAGAAACGATAGCTATATCATTGAAACGCCGGGACACCTTTGCCTCTATCAGTATGAGACCCACATGAGTTGCCATGCTGGTAACCCAACCTATGTGATCGAAGATCCTATGAAGTAGGACCTAGGAAAACAAGCCAGTGGTGAACTGAGGAGAGTAACTTTACTAACCCATTCCGTTGGAGATGTGATACTCTTGGATACTTTATGGTAGGATGACGACTATCTTAATGTGTTCCAAAGCTTATACAAGCAAGATGCTATCATGCAAAGCAATCTTTGGAGGAACATACCTATGAGCCCGATGTTGGTCGCAATCTATGAGATTGGGGTGATCTCTAATGAGCTCATGAAAAGGCCAGGGGTGTGAGTAATATGATCCACCCGAGGGGCCAACCTTCGGTAGTCTAGTACTAGTTAGACATGTGGTGAAACTTCTTTATGCCAAACTGACAATTCAAGGCATAGTTCATTGTTCATTTGTGAAGGAGTGTAGCTACTTGATCTAGGTGTAGCTCAACCTTAACAAGTCTCAAATGAAATACTAGTATGTCAAAACATTGTTTGGAACAAAGAACAAAATAGGCCTTTGAGATCTAGTGGGGGATTGTTGAAATATGAGGGTGGGCCTTGGGCCCATCTAACAATTTCAGAAAATCTCTAAGGGCTCATGTGGGTTATATGGCACTAGGTGCAGTGGGAAGTTTAGTCCCACCTTGCTAGTTGGAGAGGAGTTGGACCTCTTTAATTATAAGGGATTCTCCTTCACATGCCATTGGAGATTGAGAAGAGAAGTGGTTCCTGGGCACTCCTCCTCCGCCGCCCGCCTTGCCGCGCCGCGCCGCACCATGAGAATAAGCCAAGCCGAGCTCACATATATGTGCTTACCGGTCAGGAATGGAGAGTCTTTGACAGGTGGACCACGATCTGAGACATCAGACCGTGGGCTGTAATCGACTCAGACGTGGGTCCAGTCCATGTCTCTCCACGCGGCCGCGCATATATATATATGTGGTCCGTCTACTAACCCTTGCCGCCACACGAATCAGATCGCATCTCTACCTCCATGCCCACTGTTGTTCCATTGCTGCTACTGCCACCGGTGACTCCACCCCGTTCACCGCGTACACGGTCGACAGGAGAGCAGGCCACCGAAGCCTCGCCTCTCCTGATCCTTTATGGGAGAGGGGCGATTAGGTTTTTGGGGAGCGATTACGCGACCGCTCACCTTCGTCCGCCTACTTCCTCTACATCGTCCACGTCCGCGTTGTCACCATGTCCACCGAACCCGATCGTGCCGCCGCCGAGAAATTCGAAGCCAAGAAGAAGGCTGCGGAGGCCGCCGCCGCCGCGGCCTCTGCTTGGCCCACTGGAGGGTATAATTCGCTTATCCTGCTCCTATTTATTTCTCTGTTAGCCATACTAGCATTATGTGTAGATGTGTCTAGTGTTTGCGTCGTACGTGCTTATCTAGATCATAATCAGTATGTCGTTAATTCTGTCAATGCCATGTTCATGATTATTTCATGGATTAAATTAATCAAAAAATTGCCTATTTACTCAATAGTAACATAAGTGTATTAGTATGTGTGATATTACTCAGAGTATGAGTAACTAGCTAAGTTACTCAAACTATCTCTCTCCTCATTAACTCATTGCCACATAGGCAAATTTGTTGAGTTGGACTCGATGTTACTGCTGAAGTTACTCCCACTGTGGCTAGTTTTAAAACCTTCATAAAAATACTCGTATAATAGGTTGGCTCTTAGATTGGCTATTAGGTTGGCTCCAATAGTATCTTCAGTCGGACGCCTCAAACCCACCTCATACGCCCGGGCGGGTCGCATGGTCATTGTCCGGTCATGATTTTTTGACCCAGATAGGCCCCTCAAACGGCCCTCAAATGCCCGGGCTGACCGACACCCCCCATATCCAACCCAAATATGGGGCCGATATGGGAGCTCCCGGGCGCACCCGCCACGTCGGACCCAACAGCCCGACCCCACCCTAAATTGCACCAAATCCACCCCAAGACCAGCCAGATCCTTTTGATATCTCCTCTCTTCCTCCTCCACGCCGCCTGTCATGCGCTCCGCCCCCACGCTCGCTCCGCAGCTGTTCCCAGGATCTCTACCGCTAGCTCCGGAAGAGCCTTCCCATCCTCGTCGTGGGGGACGTCGTCGCCGGCTCGGATGCTGTCGGATTTGGGATCCGGCAACTCGTGAGAGGTTCGAACACTAGGGTGCATGCGGAGATCTCAACCTGTCCAGCCTGCCTACTCGCGATCCTCCCTAGACTAGCGCGTAGAGCTCACAAAGACACAAAGACACAGAGATTTATACTGGTTCAGGCCACCGTTGTGGTGTAACACCCTACTCAAGTGTGGTGTGGTTGATTGCCTCGGGGGGCTATGGATGAACTAGTACAAAGGATGAACAAGCCTCAGGAGGTGAGGTGTCTTGAGCTGGTGTGGTGCTCGGGGTGGAATGGATCTCTCCTCACTATGGTGGTGGCTAAGTCCTATATATAGTCGCCTTGGTCCTCTTCCCAAATATTAGCGGGAAGGGATTCCACAACGGCGGGATTTGAAAGGGGACAAGTAGTACAGTCTATCCTAACAAAGGTAGTCTTCGCCTGTGAAAAGCCTCTGGTCGTGACGCTATGGTGGGCTCGGTGATGACCTCCATCCTGCCGTCTTGGCGGTCTTGGTCTTGTTGCACCAGAATGGAAACCTTTAGCTGATTCCTCAGGACTCCGCGCCTGTGGCTTGCCTCCCTTGCACCGAAGAGGAAACCTGCGCTCTGCGCCCGCCTGGCCTTGGTCGTCACGGCTCACGTCAGTTGAGCCTCACGAGGTAGCTGCATAGATCTCTCTGCCCCTCAGGAGCCCTCCTGAGGAGGCCAACTCCTTTAGGGGTCTTGGCGTGTCCGCCTCGCGAGGCATGGCCCCTCGCGAGGGTCTTATGGTGTTGGTGTTGAAGCTGGGCCGTACCAGGCCATCGACGGAGCCATGTGGTGGGCCGCAGGCAGGAAGGACTGGATACCCCCAAGTCCAGGACGCCGACAGATGCCACCGTGGTACGTCCGGAAACTCTCTGGCTTTGCCTTGCGCTTGATGTGTTTGACACAATCTTCGACCAGATTTTTTGTGATTTTGTGAGGGAAAACGATGGATTTCGATGCTTCGTCCGACGAGGAGTATGGACTGATGGAGCTTGACCAAATGATTCAAGATAAGTTCTTCGATTCGTCGGATTCAGACAAGAAGTGGACATGATTGTGCTCATGAGCATGCAAGAGGAAATGGACCGGCAAGTGGAGCATATTTTCAACTTCAAGGGTTCAATCAAAGGGAGAAGAGTGATCAACCAGGACAGGGTGTCCGGAGCAAAGCTACTGCACAAGGACTACTTTGCTCCCAAACGTACTTTCCCGGATGATCCATGGTTTCGTCGCCGTTTTTGCATGCAGAAACCATTGTTTTTGCGGATTGTGGAGGGAGTGGAGGCACACGACGACTACTTCAAGCTCACAAGGGATTGCTATGGCCAACTCTCCTTCTCGGCCAAGCAGAAGTGCACGACTGCTCTGAGGATGCTTGCACTTGGTACTGCTGCAGATGCCGTTGGTGAGATGGTCAGGATGGGGGAGAGCATGTGCCTGAAGACTACTGTCAAGTTTGTCCGCGCCGTGGTGGGGGTGTTTGGACCTGAGTATCTCAGAGAACCAAACGCGCAGGACACTGAGAAGTTGTTGGCTATTGGAGAGGCAAGGGGGTTTCCATGAATACCTGTGTCAATTGATTGCATGTAAAACCAATTTTACAGGATGACCGTACCTTATGAAAGGCGAGGGGCGGCAAGAGGCAATGTGGTGGCCGCCGGTGAGAGGCAATGTGGTGAAGCAGGGTGGCGCGGCAGCAGCGACGGCGGGGTGTGGCGGCTGGGGCCTGGCGTGGCGGCTGGTGGTGGCACGGGCGGCGTTTCGATGAGGCAGTGGCGCGTCGGAAAGTTTTAGATGGTTACTAGCTTGTCAAAATTTTACGGGAAGGTCATCTTTCTGTAAACCTACGGGAAGGTTGAGTCTACTTTTAAGGCCTTGTACAATGGGAGGTGCTTAGGGGAGGTGCTTAGAGAAATAAACCAGACTTTTCTTAAGCACCGGTGCTTATTTGTACATGATAGACGCTTAACTAAGCACCTCTCCTATAGAAATAGGACCGACAACCCGTGAGAGGTTCGAACACTGGGGTGCGTGCGGAGATCTCAACCTGCCCAGCCTGCCTACTCGCGATCCTCCCTAGCCTAGCGCGTAGAGCTCACAGAGACACAAAGACACAGAGATTTATACTGGTTCGGGCCACAGGTGGTGTAACACCCTACTCCAGTGTGGTGTGGTGGATTGCCTCGAGGGGCTATGGATGAACTAGTACAAAGGATGAACAAGCCTCAGGAATTGAGGTGTTCTTGAGCTGGTGTGGTGCTCGGGGTGGAATGGATCTCTCCTCACTATGGTGGTGGCTAAGTCCTATATATAGTCGCCTTGTTCCTCTTCCCAAATATGGGCGGGAAGGGATTCCACAACGGCGGGATTTGAAAGGGGACAAGTAGTACAGTCTATCCTGACAAAAGTAGTATTCGCTTGCGAAAAGCCTCTGGTCGTGACGCTATGGTGGGCTCGGTGATGACCTCCGTCCTGCCGTCCTGGCGGTCTTGGTCTTGTTGCACCAGAATGGAAACCTTTAGCTGATTCCTCGGGACTCCGCGCCTGTGGCTTGCCTCCCTTGCACCGAAGAGGAAACCTGCGCTCTGCGCCCTCTTGGTGCCCGCCTATCCTTGGTCGTCATGGCTCACGTCAGCTGAGCCTCATGAGGTAGCTGCATAGATCTTTCCGCCCCTCAGGAGCCCTCCTGAGGAGGCCAACTCCTTTAGGGGTCTTGGCGTCATCCGCTGCGTGAGGCATGGCCCCTCGCGAGGGTCTTGTGGTGTTGGTGTTGAAGCTATGCCATACCAGGCCATCGATGGAGCCATGTGGTGGGCCGCAGGCAGGCAGGACTGGATACCCCCAAGTCCAGGACGCCGACAGTAGCCCCCAGGCCCAAGGCGTGCTCGGACTGGGCTTCCGGGCGAAGCCAAAGGGCAAATGCGGAGCACCGTGGGCCCTAACCGCCTGCGGCCTTGATGATGCGTGGCAGTTGATGGGACGTGGGCGTCTCCAATTCCCCATGCCGCCTTGATATCCGGTAGGCCCAGCAGCCGCCCATTATCAGCGCAACTCACCCTTCGTGGTGTACCATGCCCAGCTCTTGTTTCTTCCTCCCCAATCTCGCCGCCGCGTCCATAGATCTGGTGCTGGCGCCTTGTCCTCTCTCGGTATTCGCCATGGCTCCCAAGCCAAGGAAGAAGAAGGTGAAGCCGCGCGCGCCGGCCTGCCCTCCGCTGGCCCTTGAGCCGGCCCTTGAGCAGTCGATGGTGCTCAATAAGGAAGGGCTGGACAAGGTTCACCACGTGCTCACCGCCAACTCCAATGAGGGGGTGGGGCGACGGCTGCTCGCCCTTCGTCTTGGCGAACGAGAGAGATGAGTGCCACCAAAATTCCCATCCATCTCCATGCTCTTCTTGCTAGATTGATTCCTTCCTTCTTCCCTTTCTTCAACAATGTGATGTCGTATTACCAGATCCACCTACTCCATCTAGACCCCCACTCCGTCGCCTTCTTTGCATTCCTCTGCGAGGCCATGGTGGGCATCACTCCCTCTGTGGCCTTGTTTCGACATTTCTTCCTACTTCGGTTGGTGGACGCGCATCAGCACTCTGGGTGTGCGACCTTTGAGGTCGTGGCTGTGACCGCCGGCTCGGGGATCGACTTCGAGCTCTTGCCCGTCGCAAAGGGATTCCGGAAGTAGTGGTTTCTGATGGACGCCCGTGCATTCAGCCCCCTGCTAACGATTCCTGGGTTGCCGGCTTTCGCCAAGCTCCGGCTGGTGCCATGTGAAGCTCACTGACCAGCGTCTTGCTTTTATCTAGAAGAGGTTGGCGAGGCTCCAGGAACTAGGGGTGACTGCACCAATGGTGGTGAAAGAATTTGTGAAGCAGCGCCTTGCTCCCCTCCCGCACCATTCTCGCCCAATGTGGGACTTCACCGGCGCCGAGGATCCGACGAGGCTGCAGAAGCCATCGCTTGCTGTCGATACCTTTAGCGTGGTGCTCAAGCTCCTGACTGGCAAGCCCGAGCCTGCTGACCTCCCGGGGGGTGGCTGCCTCCTTTATCTATGCTCAAACAAGGAGGCCTTCGCGGGGCAGATGCCCCTGTTTGATGAGTGGGGGTTGCTTCCCGAGGGCATTGCGGGGCCCGGTGAGAATCCAGTCTTCGTGGCCCCTCTCCTGATCGATCTTGCTGTGCGCGCCCCAAGTGTGGAGGCAGGGGGACGCGCGCCTTCATCAGCTGTCGAGAACTCCTCCAGAGGATCAGCCTTGTTAGAGGCTCAAGAGCCTCAGGCTTCTGGGGTTCCGGCAGGGGCTGCTGCAGAGCTTGCGCTTCACCAAGCTCTGGAGGCGGAAGCCTCTGACGTTCAGGACAGTGGCTCTAGAGCTGCTACCGGCAATGAGGAGCCCACTAATGGCCCCGGAGCTATAAGCCAGGACGCCACGCCGGGCGCCCCTACCCTCGGGACCTCTGCCCTAGATATCATGCCACACGCTCCCCCTCCCGAGGATCGCCCGTCGGGACCAGATCGGCGCTGCCTGTGCCTTGAGTCGCTCCTGAAGAGGAAGAGGTCCCCGTGCTGCGATGATGCCACCCACCGGCCGCTGAAGCCAAGGAGATATGTGGCCGCCGGCGAGTAAGTATCTTCGCTCCTGATTTCCAAGTGCACTGCGTTTTCTCATGGCTGGGGTTTTGCAGGATCTTCATGAAGGCAAAACCTCGGGAGGCGGGCGCCCCCAAGAGCTCCAGCACGGCGCAGGTGTGCAGCCCCCAGCGCCCTGAGCCTGCGTAGGGTGTGAATCCAGCTCTCTCCAGCACAACATCGTGAGGGTGCACCGGAACCGAGCCCCATGTTCTCTGCCCCTCCAACTCTGTCCGTGAGGGGAAGGGTGTGCCGGTGATCCTTCCTCTTGTCCTTGCCGGCAGGGGGCGCCCTCCAAGCAGCCTTCGTCTTCAAGCTACGGGGCCCCACCGGCCAGCCCCCAGCCGGCGACTAGCGGAGTCCCCAGCGCCTCTCAAGCGACCTCCGAAGCTGGTGAAGATCTTGACAATGAGCTTGCGCTTGCCTGCGGGCGCAATGCGGTGTGCTTTGGGTTCTTCGGTGAAGTTATGCGTGCGATGGTCCACCTTGGTGGGGAGCTCGCCAGTGTCGACACCAGGCTTGAAGCAGAGAGCCGCCGCTTGGAGGGTGAATGGCAGCGGCTAAAGGTGGCCATCAACCTTGGGAAGCTTCAGCGAGATGAAGCCGAGGCGTGCGCGGAGGCCTCGCTCGCGGCTTCTCGAGGAGCTTGCGCTCGCGCCATGGAAGAGGCCGAGGCAGCCAACCGCTGTCGTGAGGCGGCTGAGGAGCGGGAGCAAGATCTTCTGTCTTCGAGTGCTGCCCTGTTGCGCGAAATCGAGGAGCGTCGTGCCCTGCTGGCCTCCTCACCAGGTGAGGTGGCCCTTGCCAAGGCGGAGCTCCTGAGGCGCCATGAGGACTTGACACTAGAGGTCGTTGATCATAGCTTGGCGCTGGAGAGGCTAGAGGTGAGGGAGCGACAAGCCGCCGTGGCTGAGGATGTTGTCGCCGCCCGAGAAGCTCAGGTTTAGGTGGAGGTGGAGGAGAAGGTGGTGAAGGCATGTGCTGAGCTAGCCGAGGGGCACCGCCTGGAGCTGGAGCTGCTCAAGGCTGCGTTTGAGGGCCGGACCTCCATCCTGAGGACCGAGCTGTAGGCGGTGAAGCAGCACGAGGGCAAAGCCCGGGAGGCCCTGGCTTCTTTCGAATCCGCCCTGGATTCTGCTTGCGCCGAGATATCCTCTCTTCGGAAGTAGGCTGAGGACGCCGCCTCCCTCCTGGAGAAGGCTTTGAGCAAAAAGTGCCGCCGCCGAACGCTGGAGCACGAACACAGCCCCATGCTCCAGGGTCTGCGCATCAGAGCCAGCAACGCCTTGGGTGCTATTTGTGATGAGAGCGCTCCTCACCCGCACAAGAGCGATTATGCCAGCCATCTCCGCTTCATCACTGATGCCGTGACCCGCCTGGAGGATCAGGTCACAAAAGCCCGCCAGCTCGTTGAGGAGAGGAGCCGGGGCCTCCTTGGGCACGCGCTCTCACGCATCTTCAGCAACTTCGTGAACCTCGGCTCCTACTTCGACTTCAGCATCGTGCTAGCCCCCGTGCCCGCGGCCACCCAAGACAAGCTCGCCAAGTGGGTGGACGTTCATGTGGATGCTCTGATGAAGGAGCTGACTCCTGAGGCGACACGGCCGTGCACGCAGCCAAAGGGGCTGGCGCGGGTGGAGATGACGAGGAGGGTGGCAGTTTCAGCACGAGCAGCGTGGATGGGAGCGACAAAGAAGGCGCGTCCAGCTAGGCCTGTATTTCTTTTGCTTTAACCTGTATAACGAAAACTCAAACATATTCTTGTGAGAGCATTTTGGGAAGGGGGTGCCCCTTATGATGTGTGAGATTGTTAAGTACTTTTGAAGTGACATCTGGAGCGAGGCCTCGCAGCGCTGTTGGTCTCTGAAAAAGGAAGTTGTTTATGACTTATCTTGGGTTTCAGGAGCCTGGCGTCGTGGCCGGGTCCCTTCTCCTGAGGTGAGCCTGCTGCGGGCTTGCGAGGCCCTAGGCCTCTCAAGGGGCCTGCTGGCCTACCGTGGAGTGCCTCGTGAGGATCCAACTGCCAGATTGTGGCAAGGTGGGCGCGCGGAGCGGCCGCACCTTCGAGCCCCCGAGGGGAGCGATCATCACCAGCGTGTACACTGTACCCAGCCCCCGCTCGCGAGGTGCTAGAGGGCAGGGTAGCGGTCACGAGCTCCAAGAAAAGAACGTAAGAACTAGAGGCAAGCGAGAGACACGAGAAAAAGAAAACCCCCCTTGTTTTATAAACACACAGAAAACGAACTTCTTCAAAAAGTCGGCAATCGAGTACAAAAGGAGAGGCAAAAAGCAGGCGGCCGCGTCCGACGCCTAACTGGTCTTCAGTCTTCAGTCTTCGGTCTTCTCACCAGGGTGGAGCTAAGTGCTTCCACTGGCTGGGCATAGTCATTAGGGACAGTGTCGACGGCCAGCGCGGAGCATGGTGCTTCCACTAGAACGTGGGTGGGAGCCCCCGTGAGGCCCCAGGGCGGCACTCAGGAGACTCCGGGGTGTGTACAGCCCACTCATTATTACGTGACAGTGTCACGAGCGAAGACCTTCACAGGCCGGAGCGTTGATTCATGTCGCCCGACGAGGACCCCGCCGTGCGCCGCCCCTGACCACCGTTGGGGAGACCGGAAACCACGACAAGACCAAGGGGCCAAGGGGACACTGACGGCGTACTCGGTGACTGTAGGCCCCCTGCCGAGGGGAAGGGCTAGCCGGCGCCTTTCCCGGCAGGGAACCTACCTCCAGGCTGGATCCTGCTCCGCGCAGCGCGAGGAGAGCCTTGCCGCTGGGCTTGCCCCGCTGCTCCCAACGTCCTTCACGCTCCTGAGGAGGGTCCGCCGTCCTGAGAGTCCTGGTGGTCGCCGCGTCTTGCTTTACCTGCGCTCCATGGTCAGTGTAAGCGTGCCCCTGCGGCGTTAACTGTACCCAGAGGCTGCCACTGTTAGGGACGTCGGCAGGGCTTGGTGGTGGTTCGAAGGAGAGCTCGACCTCATGTATATCCAACACCCAGCCTAGCATGGGGGATTGGCTGGGGCCCTCTCCTAGCACGTGCCTTGGATCCATCGCGACGGGAACGTAGGCTTCCGGGACGTTCGCACCAGGGGTGCCGCCCGGCCGCCTAACACTCCTGCTCCCTTCTGCCATCCTCTAGTCCTACTGGCCAGGGGCCGGCGCTCCAATGTGACCCGTGGTGGTGTCACCCGAAGCAGTCCCGTGCCGAGAAGGCATGTTTGGGGCGGTGCGGGCTGCTCCATGAGGCTGGTCGGCGTCGAGAGGCTCTTCGTGGCCCCTGGGGAAGGGCGCGCGGCTGTGTCGGGGATGAGCGTGCGCCCCCACCATCGCCTGCGACATGGAGAGGGTGCAGAACGGCGCCGCCCCCCTGCACGCCGCATCCAGCAGCTCAGCGACCCGTTCCAACAAGGCGTCGCGGCCACTCTCAAGCAGCCTGCACCGCAGAAGCTCACGGGCCACGATGACCGCCGCTCGCATGTTCACTTGTTCCCTGTGCGAGTGCGGGGCAGTTGCTGCAGCGTAGTTTGCAGATCGCGCAGCTGCGCGGCTGCGGCGCAGTGCCAGAGGAGAGGGCTGCGCCACGAGCCCCCCACGGCCGGTCTCCCCCGGCGGAACATGCGCCGCGAGCAGGGCAGAGTGGAGGTCTTCTTCGTCGGTTGGTGCTGCCGAGGAGGTCTGGACAACCCAGTGCTCGACGTGGGCTCTTGGGGCGTCGGCCATGGCATCGGTGGAGCGTAGGAGGACTGGTCGATGGAAGAGGAGATCCGACGCACCCCTACCTGGCGCGCCAAATGTCGGATTCCGGGATCCGGCAACCCGTGAGAGGTTCGAACACTGGGGTGCGTGCGGAGATCTCAACCTGTCCAGCCTGCCTACTCGCGATCCTCCCTAGCCTAGCGTGTAGAGCTCACAGAGACACAAAGACACATAGATTTATACTGGTTCGGGCCACAGGTGGTGTAACACCCTACTCCAGTGTGGTGTGGTGGATTGCCTCGAGGGGCTATGGATGAACTAGTACAAAGGATGAACAAGCCTCAGGAGTTGAGGTGTTCTTGAGCTGGTGTGGTGCTCGGGGTGGAATGGATCTCTCCTCACTATGGTGGTGGCTAAGTCCTATATATAGTCGCCTTGGTCCTCTTCCCAAATATTAGCGGGAAGGGATTCCACAACGGCGAGATTTGAAAGGGGACAAGTAGTACAGTCTATCCTGACAAAGGTAGTCTTCGCCTGTGAAAAGCCTCTGGTCGTGACGCTATGGTGGGCTCGGTGATGACCTCCATCCTGCCGTCTTGGCGGTCTTGGTCTTGTTGCACCAGAATGGAAACCTTTAGCTGATTCCTCAGGACTCCGCGCCTGTGACTTGCCTCCCTTGCACCAAAGAGGAAACCTGCGCTCTGCGCCTGCCTGGCCTTGGTCGTCACGGCTCACATCAGCTGAGCCTCACGAGGTAGCTGCATAGATCTCTCTGCCCCTCAGGAGCCCTCCTGAGGAGGCCAACTCCTTTAGGGGTCTTGGCGTGTCCGCCTCACGAGGCATGGCCCCTCGCGAGGGTCTTATGGTGTTGGTGTTGAAGCTGGGCCATACCAGGCCATCGACGGAGCCACGTGGTGGGCCGCAGGCAGGAAGGACTGGATACCCCCAAGTCCAGGACGCCGACAGACGCCACCGTGGTACGTCCGAAAACTCTCTGGCTCTGCCTTGCGCTTGATGTGTTTGACACAATCTTCGATCGGATTTTTTGCGATTTTGTTAGGGAAAACGATGGATTTCGATGCTTCGTCCGACGAGGAGTATGGACTGATGGAGCTTGACCAAATGATTCAAGATAAGTTCTTCGATTCGTCGGATTCAGACAAGAAGTGGACATGATTGTGCTCATGAGCATGCAAGAGGAAATGGACCGGCAAGTGGAGCATATTTTCAACTTCAAGGGTTCAATCAAAGGGAGAAGAGTGATCAACCAGGACAGGGTGTCCGGAGCAAAGCTACTGCATAAGGACTACTTTGCTCCCAAACGTACTTTCCCGGATGATCCATGGTTTCGTCGCCGTTTTTGCATGCAGAAACCATTGTTTTTGCGGATTGTGGAGGGAGTGGAGGCACACGACGACTACTTCAAGCTCACAAGGGATTGCTATGGCCAACTCTCCTTCTCGGCCAAGCAGAAGTGCACGACTGCTCTGAGGATGCTTGCACTTGGTACTGCTGCAGATGCCGTTGGTGAGATGGTCAGGATGGGGGAGAGCATGTGCCTGAAGACTACTGTCAAGTTTGTCCGCGCCGTGGTGGGGGTGTTTGGACCTGAGTATCTCAGAGAACCAAACGCGCAGGACACTGAGAAGTTGTTGGCTATTGGAGAGGCAAGGGGGTTTCCATGAATACCTGTGTCAATTGATTGCATGTAAAACCAATTTTACAGGATGACCGTACCTTATGAAAGGCGAGGGGCGGCAAGAGACAATGTGGTGGCCGTCGGTGAGAGGCGATGTGGTGAAGCAGGGTGGCGCGGCAGCGGCGACGGCGGGGTGTGGCGGCTGCGGCCTGGCATGGCGGCTGGTGGTGGCACGGGCGGCGTTTCGATGAGGCAGTGGCGCGTCGGAAAGTTTTAGACGGTTACTAGCTTGTCAAAATTTTACGGGAAGGTCATCTTTCTGTAAACCTACGGGAAGGTTGAGTCTACTTTTAAGGCCTTGTACAATGGGAGGTGCTTAGAGAAATAAACCAGACTTTTCTTAAGCACCGGTGCTTATTTGTACAGAATAGACGCTTAACTAAGCGCCTCTCCTGTAGAAATAGGTACCGGTGCTTCAGAAAAAACCAGTTTATTTTTCTAAGCATCTCTCTAAGCACCTCCCATTGCACCAGGCCTAAGGGATCATGTAAAGTTAAGGCCAATTTACGGGAACTGTTGAAGAGGCCTTTTTGCTCTTACTTCCCGCAAACAACAGTTATTTTATATATAGGAAAACCGTCGGTATGCTCTGGTTAGACACATAAGATGTTAAACATGCTTAATCACTCTTAACTATTTACATCCACCTCCACATCAGTATCAACTGTTTGACGATGGTCAATAAAAGAAGTACATTTTGTCAATCAGAAACCAACATCTTTTAATCGTTTGAGAAATAAAGGCCCCAAGAAGAAGAATTGCGAAAACATCTCCTTTTAATTGAGGAGTGAGCACGTATTTTGTGCTCTCGGTAACACGTTCTCTCTTTATTTCAGTTTTTTTTTAAACTGAGTGGAAATTTTAAAAGAAATAGTGTGTAGATATTAGAGTGGGTCATGTGCCAACAAAATATATTTTTTGGAAGAATTCATTGTTAGGCTAAAAAGTGAAAATAACAGCGGGGAGCTAGAACAACACTTTCATGTTTGTAAAGGTGCTTGGATTTGTAAATATTTGTACACCGCTTACAAATGAATTGCGACTTTCGCAAAGCATGAAATCCGAAAACAAACTTCAGATTTTCTTTAAATTTTGGCCCACGCTAACGTTCACATGTGTGATGTGAACCAAACCCGCCCACACATCCTATTACACACAGACCGCGTCACGTCACCGCATGCATGCATATGAGAATTTTTTTTGGATTTTCAGTTTTTAAAATATTTTATCTTTTAAATGAAAAATCCGATTGAAGATCCGTTTTCACCATTAAATCCCTCGCGATGAGATCTTCAAAACTAGATCTCATATCAATATATTTTGACGATGTTTTTGTTAAAAGTTGTCATGTCTATTGCACATGAATTGTCATGATGTTTACACTGAAATTGCCATAATATGTTTCAGCTATTTTTTTTACATTTAAAAATAAATTTTGATATATTATAAAACGGGGAATTAAGAAACTAGACTTGTCATGAACCATAAACTAAAATTGCCATGAACATGCACTTAATATTGTCATGGTTCATAAAAAAATAATTTTCATGGTCAAAGTACTGGAATTGCATCATAAAAAAACTAAAATTGTCATGCTCTACAAACTAAAATTGCCACATGGCAATTTTAGTTTAAACACTATGGCAACTATAGTGTAAACATCATGGTAACTTTTGGGCAAAATTGTTTTTCATCGAAACATATCAATATGGCTCTAGTTTTGAAGATGCCGCCGAGAAGGATTTAATGTTGAAAACAAATTTTTAATTCAATTTTTTAATTAGGAGATAAAACATTTTTAACCCCAAAACCAAAAAGATTCCTGCTGATGTTATCTGTTCATACGTGTCAAAATGAGTGATGATGGAGGCGTATGGGTGATGTGCAAGATGCCACACGTGTGGATGTTAGTTTTTTGATAGATTTTTCAGATGTGTGTTTTTATTTTATTTTTTATTTACATTTTTTGGAAAGAGAGAACATGCTCCTGATTCCTGAGCACACTTCGGGCGTCTGAACCCTCTTCTCTTCCGCCCCAGCATCCGCGGCTCTTGCGAGCTCCTAAAGCCGCGACCCCCGACGCCATAATCCCTCAACGATCCCCAGAGCAGAGCCATCCTCTCTCTCTCCCCGCGAGCCCTCACAAGCGAGAGGAAAGAGACCAGAGATGGGCGGCGGCAACTGCAACCCCAAGGACTTCGGCGCCGCCGCCTACTGGGACGCCCGCTACTCCTCTCCCTCCACTGGCGGCAAGGGCGGCGGCGGCGGCGGGTTCTTCGACTGGTACCAGTCGTACTCGGCGCTCCGCCCCCTCCTCCGCGCCTGCGTGCCCACTTCCTCCCAGGTCCTCATGCTCGGCTGCGGCAACTCCCGTACGTCCCCTTCAGTTACACGCCGTGGCTTAATTAGCTAGTCGCGATCTAGCTGCCAATTCGAAGATTTAGTGCTCTGATGCAGCCGGTTCTAGTCCTTCCACAGTCACTGGTGCATTAGGATTGGAAATTGGAACTTGCGTGTTCAGTGCTCCCTATGCATTGCATTGTGGTTTGGAACCTGAATGTTCAGTGCTCCCCTGATGCGTCTGTTCTGTGAATTTTATTGTGATTGCTGACGATGCGTTGCTTTTAACTTTGTGCAACATTAATGTTCAGTGCTCCCCTGACACACACTTCTGTGAATTTTATCATGATTGTTGATGATGCTTTACTTGGATCAACATTTTACAAGATTTACCCGTGAAGCTACTCTAATCTAGCTCTGTTGTTAGATTTATGATTTATCGTGTATGTAGTGCCCAGTTTGATGTTGTTCTATTCCTTGTTTTGGGCAGTTCTGTCGGAGGACATGGTAAAGGATGGTTACCAGAACATAGTAAACATAGACATCTCATCCGTTGTAATCGAGCAGATGAAGGAGAAGCACACGGATATCGCACAGCTTACATGTATTTTTGCTGATAATTTCCATTTCATATAATTTATCAGTTATGATCTCTATATAAGTCTAGTTACTTGGGTGTTTTATGCTATGCTTGAAGATATGCAGTTGGATGTCAGAGATATGAGCTTCTTTGGAGATGGATCATTTGATTGTATCATCGACAAAGGTATAAGCCTAAAGCTTCATATCTTTTTGGAAAGCACTTGATATGTTTCATAAGTTACTAGTCTTGAAAACTCTGTTCATTAAGTTTATCCAAATCAGTTGATGCATCTTTTTTACTTTGCCATTCTATTTACCATTGTACCAAACCCTTTCTGTAGGAACTTTGGATGCTATGATGGTAAGCATCTGTCGTTCAGCAAACTACAAATCAACTTAAAATGATCAGGCATGTAATGATCTCATGGTACTGATTTTCATTTTCCATATTCTAGTGTGGTGATGATGCCCCTCATGGCGCTTACAAAATGCTAGCAGAAGTGGCAAGGTAAAGATGTATCCACTCTTTGTACGTGATTTGATCCCCAATGGATGTCCTTAGTTGTTTTCAATTAAACTGCTCTATCTTTTCAGGCTTATGAGGCCTGGTGGGATTTACATGTTGGTACATCCTCTAATCCTAAAAGATACTTTGGAATGAATGAATATTTGATGACTTTATGGAGAGATGACTTTCTTTGACAGATAACATATGGTGCTCCTAAGGAACGTCTGACACTTCTGAACCAAGTCCGATGCCATTGGGAAGTTGAGCTTTACATTATGCGTAAGTTTGAAATGCCCTCTCCTCACTCTGAAGAGCGCGCCCAAGTACCATTTCTACCATATTACTCTATCATAACATGATTTTGTGCATATGATTTGCTTTATTATGTGGGAACTACGGATTCAAAAGTGCGAGGTTTGCTTCATTCTGTAGGAACTATGGATGCAAAACTGCAAAGTTTTGCTTCTACTACTATCTAGTTTTGATTCTCATAAGATGCTAAAAAACTACAATAGAGATATGAACAAAGGTTGCTACAGACTGATTATAGAGCACAATGTTACTGGGGAATCTTGGGAGGGAATAAATTAGCACCATTTTATTGGGAACTCATATGCCCCTCTTTGTTTGCAAAATGTTTGGATCTACTATCTAGGTTTGCATATTGTTGTATGTGTCATTCGGGAAAACATGTCACTAATCCTTTGTGCCACTTTCAATGGCCAAAGACCAAAATACCTTGTTCGATGGTTAGTCAGTGCCTCAGTGGCAACCTTGACTTGAATTAATGACGGCGGCAATGGTGACCGAAGAAGCCTGCCTGGTCTGTGCTTCATGCCCTCGATCACGCCGCGTCATTAAACAAAGGTATTTTGGTCCTTTTTTCTGTTCCATTGAATTGCCATTGAACAGTGGTGGCATATGCAACAACACGCAGACTAAACTGGCAGGTCCAACATTCTGCAAACTCAGAGCGGCATATATGATATCCCCCCCCCCCCCCCCCCCCCCACTTAATTTTGTTGCATTGCATAGACCTTGACATTGTATCTGTTCTTTCTGCTAGCAGCCACACCTGAATACCAGCTGAAATGGAGCAACGGTGCTGCACACGCCATGATGGAGAAAGTTGCGCTGACAGTGGATGGCCAACTGCCACCTGACTACGTTCTCAAGGATCCAGAGTCACATTTCATTTATGTTTGTTACAAGTCAGATATAGTGACCGAAGATAAGTCCATGGTTGCTGGTCAAGATGATGCCATGTCTTCATTTTAATGGAGTCCGACCACAATGACCGAATTAAATATTACCATTGATTATGAAAACGCATACCCTTTTGTGCCATTATCTGGCGCGAGTGAGAGATGAGTGTGCTTTGTGGAAGTTGGAAGATTTAAGAAATATAGTTATTGTGTGTTTCTATCTGCCATACTTAGTGAGTGAACCTGTGGAGTTCTATTTAGTTCGCTTGGAATGAGTAAATTTCGTTTCTCTGCAAGCTTTAATTGATACGTATTATATTTGCATTGTTTTGAGCCAATATGCATCATAAGCCTTCTTAACAACAATGATACATTAGTACTCTTTTTGTTCCGTTTTATAGTGCGTACAATTTATTTCTATAATTTTTAAGTATAGTGCACATTTGCAGAGTGGTATTTTTTGGCTCTCGGGCTCCATGGAACCTGAAATTTTCAAACTTTCAAAATGCAAATTGTTATGCTTCAAAAGAATCTGAAAATAAACACACAAGTACTTATAGATGCATAATACTCCCTCCGTTCCTAAATATTTGTCTTTTCAGAGATTCAAATGGACTACTACATACGGATGTATATAGATATATTTTAGAATGTAGATTCACTCATTTTGCTCTGTATGTAGTCACTTGTTGAAATCTCTAGAAAGACAAATATTTAGGAACGGAGGGAGTAGATGTGTGTAAAATTTCATTATGAAATATGTTTTGATGCGAGGTGTACAAAAAAAAAATTGAATAGTACATGTGCTATAAATACATAATTTTCTTATTTTTGTGTAGCTCACGTAAGATTGTATTTCTCCATGAAACCTTACGGACAAGTAGTATACATCAATAGGTATGTGTGTATTTTTTTTCATAATTTTTTAAACCTAAAAAAAGTTGATTTATATTTGGGCTCCATGGAGCTCGAGCTCCATTAGTAATTTTCGGCATTTGCGGTGCTAGTTTGGACAAAAATGACCCTCGGCTGGAATCGGAGGAGTTAGGACATCTCCAAGTCGGATCACCAAACATACCTCACAAAATATTCAAACGTGTCCGCAGACAGCCGGTCGGACGAAGGACATCCAACCATTTCCCTCAAATTCAGACTTGAGTGACAACGGGTCCAATGGACTGAGAAAGAAAGAGTGAGAGACATGGACGGTGGGGAGACATGGTCTAACTGACAGTGATCAAACCTTCTAAAAAAAAGACAGTGATCAAACAGACCGACGGGACTCCCCCAAAGCACTCTTTGATTTGGGGCGGTTTGTGAGATTTCGGACGTCCAGACCGGTTCGATCCAATTTTATGATTATATTGGATGATTAAAAGTGTCTGCAAAGCCCATTTCATACATTTGTGTGCGTTTTGTTAATCTGCGTTGGAGATGTCATTCTCCGTGCAGCAGCAGCAGCAGCAGCACACATGTTGGGTGTGGCACAGACTAAGGAGGGAAAATGAACATTGTTTTCAGAATTTACGAACGCATGGAGCCTGCGCTGGGTGTGGCATATTTTGAGCCCATAAACATGTTGGGTGTGGCATAAACAATGTTTACAACACATGAATTTTAAACTACGTTTATGAATTTACAAAATGTTCATTAATTTAATGTTCATGATTTCAAAAAATGTTGACGAATATCGAGAAAATGTTCACGACTTAAAAAAAATTGTTTGAGAATATGAAAAAAAATGTTCATGACTTTAAAGTCGTCAAAGTATATGAATGTTCGCGAACGACGCAAACATTTTTTTAAGTCGTGAACATTTTTTCCATATTCACGAATTTTTTTTATAGTCATGAAAGTATATGAATGCACGCGAACATTTTTCCATATTTGAGAATGACGCGGACATTCTTTTAACGTCGTGATTTTTTTTCGATATCTGTGAACATTTTTATTAAGTCGTGACAGTACATGAATGTTGACGAATATTTTCCATATTGGCGAACAGCACGGACATGTTTCTAAAGTCATGTACATTTTTTTCCATATTCACGAACATTTTGTAGTTGTGAAAGTATATGAATGTTCGAACATTTTTTGCATATTCGAGAATGTAGACAACATTTTTTGAAAGTCGTGAACATTTTTTTTTCCATATTCATGAACATTTTTTAAAAGTTGTGAAAGTATATGAATGTTCACAAACATTTTTCCATATTTGTGAACGACGCAACATTTTTTTTGAAGTCGTGAATATTGTTTCCATATCTGCGAACATTTTTTAAAAGTCATGAAAGTGTATGAATGTTCACAAACAACGCACACATTTTTTCCAAGTCGTGAACATTTTTTCATATTCACGAACATTTTTTTAAAGTCGTGAAAGAATATGAATGTTTTTTTTGCGGGGTAAAGAATATGAATGTTCCTGAACATTTTTTCCATATTCGCGAACAACGCAAACATTTTTTTTTCCATATTCGCGAACGACGCGAACATAATTTTAAAGTCCATGAATTTAAATTTATTTGCATATTTCCGTCACAGGCAAGGCCCAGGTACGACGTGTCACAAATCAACGGTGCCAGCTGCCCGATCAGGTGGGGTAGGACAGATTTTGGACCTGAATGACACACTTAGACCTGAATACCGATTTTCATAGTTTAAAAACCTACGTGACATCCCTGAAATAGTTTAAGGGCCTACAATGCACTTCACTTGGCAACAAACGAGAGCCCTCATTGCCCTTCCCCTACGGTCCGCTTGGCAACTTTCAGAAATAGCAAAGCTTGGATGGGAAATTCGGAACTGGACCGCTGCCAAGTACGGGCAGGTTTCATTTTCTTTTTTACTTCACCGGGCACGTTTCTGTTTCCATCCACCACGGTCCATGGAAGAAGGAAGTTCGACAAGAGGACTCAGAGTGCCGGTCTCCTTTCCCATTTTTCATTTGGAATGAAGAACAGAACCGGACTCCCTTCCGGCCCGCCCGCCCATATATATAAACAAGGTGTCCGTTCATAATCGTATAGAAGATCTCATATTATGTAATGATTAAAAATATAGCTCCAAGTAATATAACTAATGATTTGTAGACAAAAGAGGGGATGCCATCCAGGGCATCTTCAAGCTTAGGGTCTTGCCATTCTTTATTTCTTCACACATCGTGATCTCACCCAAAATTTAAAAATTTCAGCACACAAAACTCAACAGAAACTTCATGAGATCCGTCAGTATAATAGAAAAATCATAAACTTTAGGGATTGTAAACTCATTAACAATCATGTTGTATTCTAACTTCTCCATGACTTATACCCCCCCCCCATATAATCCATAGCATCATTAAAATAAGCACACTATGCAATATAAAATAGAATCTGTCTAAAATAGAATAGTCTGATTTGAACAAAAACTATACTTATGTACTTCAAACAAATCTGAAAAATTAGGAAAATGTGGGCAATTTGTATATCAATCATGTGTAAGAAATTTAGACCAAGATCACATTCCAGTAAATTATAAAAATTCTTGCACTGGACGCATTTTTTTTGTTTTTGCACAGAATCAAGTCAACTATCAACCAAATTATCCCAAAGGCTTTACTTGACACAAACACTAACTAAAAGATAAAAACATAATTATTACAGTAGCAATAATCATGCCATCACACCAAAACAGAAATAAAAAGCAAGAATTTAAGATAATTATTGGGTTGCCTCCCAACAAGCGTTATTGTTTTATGCCCCTAGCTAGGCATAATGGACTGTTTCAAGTATTGTCATCCTTGTTTCTAAATCCTTTTGGATCAAATCTTCAAAAAGCTTTCTCATTAATTCTCTACTTTCATATTCTATTTTTCTGGTAGATGAACTTAAATAGTTGAAGGGACTTTGTTTGGTAATTTTGACGTTCCTTACTTGAAACTCTAAATCATCACCATAGATATCCTAAAATAAAACTTGGATTTCATCATCAATAGGATAGCTAGCGGTATTTTCAAACCATTCTTCACCAAATCCCTCATCAATTCCCTTGGTGATCCATTCAAATTTATCACAAGTGTTGTGGTACAAGGTTTTGATTAACTCTGCATAAGGTTTTTATCACAAGTGTTTTGGTACAAGCAGTATTTTCACCATAAGCATAATAATCATTAGATTCCAACCTCACACATGGTGTCTTTATCACGGAGAATTTCTGGAGTATGCTCATAATCTATTTTATAAAAGGCAAAGATATCCCTAGCTTCTTGGATTATATAATCAAATTCAAGCAAAAGGATGATAGTGGCGATCTTTTTAGCCTTTGGATTATGGATATTGGGAAGTTCAAATAACATCTTTTGTAAGACAGGATGGATGTGCAAAAAATTTCCTTCTAGTTTAACCACAAGCATAGAAATATCATCCACATAGCAATTTGATTTATCAAGAATAGGTCCTTTAATTCGTGGTATGACTCCAGTACAATTAAACAATTCTTGGACGACATTCTTTCCAATAATATTTCCACTACCCACATGATAAGTTTTAGTTTTTAAAATTGTGGGAGCTCCATTATGGTGAACTTCATTCTCAGGAGGATCATGATTAAGATCAAATAATTTAGGCTTTTCCTCAAGAAACTCACTAGCATTATCTTCACTAGCACTCTCAACAATAACTTTCTCAAACTCAGACATGATAGCAACTTCAAGCAAACAAGCAAAGTATTTTTTGTGTGTTTTTGGATTTTTAGTGAAGTGGAGGGAGATGAAAAGAGAAAGCAAATAAAAAGTAGAGCAGTAAATGATAATTTGTTTGAAGGAACCCGTAGGTAGTTGAGATGTCTCCCCGACAATGGCACGAAAATTATTTCTGCTACTTGTGAGCTGCGTTGGGATTTTCCCTAAAGAGGAAGGGTGAATCAATATAGTAGCGAATATTATTTGTCTCAGTGAGAACCAAGGTTATCGAACCAATAGGAGAATCACGCAAATGCCTAGTAAGTAGCACCTACACACACAAGAGCAAATGCTTGCACCCAACGCGGGCAAGAGGGTTGTCAATCCCCTTGAACTTGTTACTTGCAAGGATTAACTCTGGTAATGATAAATAGATAAATTGAAAATTATAATAAAAAGAGTAAAATTGTAGCAAGGTATTATTGGTTTTTGTAGTATACTATATCTCAATAGCTAGCCCCCACTATTAGGAATTCTCTGCCTTCTCCTTGAGCCACATCACCCAAATTAATTTAGCCGTTGGATATACTAGATTAGTCCATAATAGCCATTTGACCTACACACTGAGAGCAGTTGCATCAAGCACATGTGGTAACTGACGCATGCATGCAGTAACTGATGCTTAAAGTACTAAAGTCTCTTGACACATGCGTGTGACACATGCGTGTAGCTCACACTATGGTGCTCCATGAAAGAAAATTGATGCAGGTATATTTTGTTTTATTTTGCTCCATTTCAGACTTATACAAAGACATAAATTTATCTATTTTTGAAAATATTGGTAAACAAATTATCTTGCTAAAGGAGAAACCATAAAGATACTAGCTAGGTTGAGTAGTTCAACACACTTTATATTTTATACAAATTTCCACAGCAATGCATGGGGAATTCATCTAGTATGATTAGAAGTAGACCCGGGGCCATAGTTTTCACTAGAGGCTTCTCTCTCATAATAAAGCATACGATGGGTAGACAAATTACTGTTGGGCAATTGATAGAAAAGCGCATAGTTATGACGATATTCATGGCAATGATCATGTATATAGGCATTATGTCTGTGACAAGTAGACCGACTCCTCTCTGCATCTACTATTATTACTCCACCAATCGACCGACTCCTGCCTGAATCTACGGTATTAAGTTCATGACAAACATAGTAACACTTTAAGCAAGATGACATAATGGAGACAGAATAAAACCAAGCAATATGATTAAACCCCGTCGTTTTACCCTTAATGGAAACAATACAATACATGCCTCGCTACCCCTACTATCACTAGGTGAGGACACTGCAAGATTGAACCCAATATAAAGCACCTCTCCCACTGAAGATAAATCAGTCTAGTTGGCCAAACCAAATGGATAGATCGTAGAGAAATAAAAAGATATAATAATCATGCATAATAAAGTTTAGCAAAGACTCCATTACTTTCAATGAATATTCCAAATCATAAACTCACAATTCATTGGATCCCAATAAACACACCGCAAAAGAAGATTGCATCAAATCGATCTCCGAAGAGAACATTGTATTGAAGATCAAAGAGAGAGAATAAACCATCTAGCTAATCACTATGGACCCGTAGGTCTGTGGTAAACTACTCACACATCATCGGAGGTGCAGCTAGGTTGATGTAGAAGCCCTCCGTGATCGATTCCCCCTTCAGTAGAGTACCAAAAAAGGCCTCGAGATGCAATCATGGAAGAATAGAAGCATGCGGCAGCGGAAAAATTATTTCGGGTGGCTCCCTGTTGGTTTCACAATTTAAACTACAGAGGTGGAATTAGGTCAAACAGAGCTGCATGGGGCCCACAAGCTCAGGTGGCACGGCCCCCCGGGTGTGTGTAGTGTGAGCTTGTGACTCTCCCATAGATCATGTGGTCTCCCCCTGAAGCTTCTAGGGTCCCTTCCGGTCCAGAAAAAAATCACCGTAAACTTTGCTTGGTATTAATTTTTTGAAAAACAAGAAACATACAGAAAACAGGAACTGGCATTGGGCACTGAGTTAATAGGTTAGTTCCCAAAAATGATATAAAATTGCATATAAAGTATCCAAGATTGATCATATAATAGCATGAAACAACAAAAAATTATAGATACGTTGGAGACGTATCATGAACCTTTGGTTATCATCTGATGTTCACTTTGCTTCGCGGTACTTTACAAAACTCGAGGTGAGATATATCGATATCCTCTTGAGTCATATACATGCTCACTATACCGGTCTCCTCGTTGTCGGTTCTGTTCTTCTTTCTTGTTGCCATGTTCCGGCATCCCCGTGAAGAAGTCACCTGTGTCTGGCCATATGATGATGTATGACATCACACCGAGAGGGCCCTAAAAATATCTCGCCATCGTCGGAGGAGAAAATTCCACTCTCGAGCTATCATGTCCCTTGTCAAACTTTCAGATAAACCTGTAAGTTGTCGATATGATCACCAAGTAATTGATGACGTTTGAGCAATCCCAAAGCTCATCGTATGGTAAGAAGTGACTACGATACTCTCATGGTCTAAGGAACTAAAATCACAACTTAAAATCTCAAAGTATAACAAACAAGTTTTTGGGTTGATTCGATATGACCGTTCTTCTGACGTCATACTCTCAATGTTGTTTTCAGAGCATCATTACACTTAACGATATCTCAAGATCCAGAAAACATGATCACGAACAACACTTGAGCTAGTCTTAGAGGCATGACTAGGAATCTCAATTTACCGTTTATCGTTCTACATGTGCATATGAGTTTTCCACTAAATCGCATATTCCTGGATCATGGCAGTTATAACATAGAATATAAACTCATAATTATGAACACAGAAACATAATGATATAATATTATTACCTCTAGGGCATACTTCCAACAGATCCTCCATATCATGAGGGTCATCCTAAAATAATTGAATGAGATTCTTAGAGGATTAATAATGATGCACCTAGTTCACCTAGGAAGAAGAAAAGGTAGAAGAATAAATATAAAACTTTGCATGTTTCTAGTGAACCTTTCATAGAAAATCTTCCGAGAATCCTAATGATGTTTCTATTTCTGATGTTGAGACACAGTTTGGTAATGAGCATATACCTAGTGATAATGATAATGATGATGATGATACTGATGCTCCACTAGACAATAAGAAGGAATCTGATAATGATATAGAAATAGAACCTGAAGTTGAGCTTGATGACCCGCCTTATAAGGATAAGAGATATAATAAAAGAGACTTTGTTGCTAGCAAACATGGAAAAGAAAGAGAAACATGGGTTCAAAAACCTATGACATTTCCTAGTAAGGCTTTAAAAACTAAGGATGAAGAAAATTTCAATCCCTTTGTTTAATTACTTAGACCTTTATTTCTGCAAGTACCTTTGACTGGTGCCATGAAAATGCTTCCGTATGCTAAATATATGAATGATATTTTCACTAATAAAAGGAAAATACTTGAGGCTGAAATTTCTACTATGCTTGCAAATTATTCTTTCAAGGGGAAAATATCTCAGAATTTAGGAGATCTAGGAATCCCTACTATACCATGCTCTATTAAGAGAAACTATGTTAAAAACTGCTTTGTGTGATTTAGGAGCTGGTGTTTGTGTTACGCCTTCTTCTCTTTATAAAAGACTTGACTTGAATAAGTTGACACCCACTGAAATTTCATTACAAATGGTTGACAAATCAACAGCCATACCTGTCAGTATTTGTGAGGATGTTCCTGTTGTGGTTCCTAACATTACGATCTTGATGACTTTTTTATTCTTGATATGCCCGAGGACAACAACAAGTCGGTTATCCTTGGCAGACCTTTCCTGAATATTGCAAGGGCTGTTATTGATTGCAACAAAAGCAAGGTCACTTTTCATGTTAATGGCGATAAACATACGGTATATTTCCTGAAGACGCAAAACAAAGTGAATAGCATCAACACTATTGAAAAAATTATGACAATTACTATTAGAAGTTTTGAGTTTCCTCTTCCGGTTCCCAAAAAGAAATATCAAACTCTTGTTGTTGGGACAATGCATATTCCACTTGAGGTAACTTAGTGCTATACAAAAGTTCTTCAATTTTATGTCACTCAGAAATAGTTAATAATAAGACTTGATCAACCCTATTAATGGATTATTTTTTAGGGGCATATAGTCGATGAATTCTGTAAGCACAACCTTTTGTAACTCTAGTTCACTCTCTGTTATTTTTAGTTAAATAAAGTAAAATGCCATGTTCATTTCATTTTTTGAGTTACCAGTGCATTAAAACATGTCCCCAAAATAAAATTCCACAGAATGGCCTAAAAATTCAATATGATTTTAATACAGTAGAAGTTTTGGCACTTAACACAACCCAGGGGGTGCACCAGTGAGCCACAAGCTCACAAGGTGTGCCTACCCCTTGGGCGCGCCATGTGAGCTTGTGGGCCCCATAGGGAACCCCTCACTTTTGGTTCACCTGCCCACTGCTTCTTCTTCCTCCAGAAAAAAATCATGCTTGCCTCCATTCCCGTGTTCTTCATTTTCTTGAGATTTTTGATCTCCTTGATCGGAGCTCCATTGTGGCACCCCAGCTCAGAGAGACCGGAACACCCTGTATTCCACCCCAGAGATCAAGTATTCTTGAATACGACACTACTTGGCATAGAACAAACCAACTCTTATTACAAAGGGTATGGATACAAAGGTTTCGATATAATAGGGAATTACATCGGCACGGCGACACTACGCCTCCCAAGGTTGTTCTATGCTAGAAGCAGAATAACTTCTAGCATTGGAACAATGACAACAGCGATGGACTCCACTCCCCAGGGACTCTGGCTGGAACACGTATCCTAGCTCGCAAACTCGGGATCCTTGGCAAACAAGCAAACACGGCATGACCCGCAAACTGGCACAAGATGCTAGGTGAGTACTTTGAATGTGCTCGCAAGCTCACAACAACCAAAAGCAATCAAGACAAACAACATCATGGCATTTACAGGTTAAACCATGATGAACATGATACCACTAGAACAACAACAAATGAGCATGGCATGAACATATTGAACATAACACATCAATATCATATGAAATGAGCATGGAAATGTTACTCATGATAAGCACGGGATGATACTAGCATGTAGCAGGTTTAACATATCATGAACCAACTTACTCTGATCGGGGTTATCTCGTAAGCACCACATATACCACCTACCATCATGGACATCACACAATCACCTCAGGATCAAATGAAGCTTGGTATTAACAATACCATAGTAATCATTGCATGACCACAAGGAGCTTGATCCTTACCTGTGATTACCGCATAACACCACAAACATCAACCAGCCTCGGTATCCACGATACCACTGTGATCCTCTCACGATCACATAAAGATCAACCAACTTCTTTCCTTATCGAACCAGGGTTATAATTAAGCAGGGTATTATTTCTATTGACCTATAGTGTGACCTACTAAGAACTGGGCCCATATCCGCGAGCGCGGCTATTGATAAATTAAACACACTTTGCGGAGGTTAGCACACTGTACCCACACCACAGAACCCATGGCCTCGAACTCCCATTCGGGTGGACCAACGACGTTCCGACAGAACCAATCTATTGCTATGACACTCTCCAGGCCATTCCGACCAACTCCCCTTTGGTCTAAGTCATGGGTGGCCCCGATGCCACTCTGGACATCCAACGGCCACTGTTGTGGCAAAACAAAAACATTCCCAAACGGGGGCAACCAGGTACAACAACAATGGGCACACAAGGCTTATGTACACCTACTTGATTAGGGTAGCGCGCGCCCATAACCTATGAACCGGAGCCAGTGCCATATCTCCCTAGGTTATGACTGTTATATGATGAATATCATCCAACGAATTCACCGATCCAATGCCTATGAATTTGCCTCATATTGTTCTTGCTAAGTTACTACTACTATTGTTACTATTGCACTTGCTACAAAATCATTGCTATCACTGTTACCTTTACTATTGCTATTGCTATTACTATCAAAACTATCATACTACTTTGCTACTAATCACTTTGCTGCAGATAATTAATCTTCAGGTGTGGTTGAATTGACAACTCATCTGCTAATACTTGCAAATATTCTTTAGCTCCCCTTGCGTCGAATCAATAAATCTGGGTTGAATACTCTACCCTCAAAAACGGTTGCGATCCCCTATACTTGTGGGTTATCAGTATTTGTCCGGTATCCGGGAGTTGCATGATCTCATGGTCTTAGGAATAGATACTTGACATGTGTTGGGGAACGTAGCAAAAATTCAAAATTTTCCTACATGTCACCAAGATCTATCTATGGAGAAACCAGCAATGAGGGGAAGGAGAGTGCATCTACATACCCTTGTAGATCGCTAAGCAGAAGCGTTCAAGAGAACGGGGTTGAAGGAGTCGTACTCGTCGTGATCCAAATCACCGGAGATCCTAATGCCGAACGGACGGCACCTCCGCGTTCAACACACGTACAACCCGGTGACGTATCCCATGCCTTGATCCAGTAAGAGAGAGGGAGAGGTTGAGGAAGACTCCATCCAGCAGCAGCACAACGGCGTGGTGGTGATGGAGGAGCGTGGTAATCCAGCAGGGCTTCGCCAAGCACCGCAAGATATGAGGAGAAAGAGAGGTAGGGCTGCGCCAACAGGAGAAGAACTTCGTGTGTTGGGCTGCTCCTATGCCTCCACTATATATAGGGGAAGAGGGGGGCGGCGGCCAGCCCAAAACCCATCTAGGGTGCGGCCAAGGGGGGAAGAGGGGAAACTTGCCCCCCAAGTTAGGTGGGTGCGCCCCCTTCCCCAAACCCTAGGCGCCTTGGGCCCTTGTGGGGGGGGGGGGGCGCACCAGCCCACCTGGGGCTGGTCCCCTCCCACACTTGGCCCATGCAGCCCTCCGGGGATGGTGGCCCCACTTGGTAGACCCCCGGGACCCTCCCGGTGGTCCCGGTACGTTACCGAAAAAACCCGAAACTTTTCCGGTGACCAAAACAGGACTTCCCATATATAAATCTTTACCTCCGGACTATTCCGGAACTCCTCGTGACGCACTCCGAACAACATTTGGTAACCACATACAAACTTACTTTATAACCCTAGCGTCATCGAACCTTAAGTGTGTAGACCCTACGGGTTCGGGAGACATGTAGACATGACCGAGACGTTCTCCGGTCAATAACCAACAGTGGGATCTGGATACCCATGTTGGCTCCCACATGTTCCACGATGATCTCATCGGATGAACCACGATGTCAAGGACTCAATCGATCCCGTATATAATTCCCTTTGTCTAACGGTATTGTACTTGCCCGAGATTCGATCGTCGGTATCCCGATACCTTGTTCAATCTCGTTACCGGCAAGTCTCTTTACTCGTTCCGTAACACATCATCCCGTGATCAACCCCTTGGTCACATTGTGCACATTATGATGATGTCCTACCGAGTGGGCCCAGAGATACCTCTCCGTCACACGGAGTGACAAATTCCAGTCTCGATTCATGCCAACCCAACAGACACTTTTGGAGATACCCATAGTGCACCTTTATAGCCACCCAGTTACGTTGTGACATTTGGTACACCCAAAGCATTCCTACGGTATCCGGGAGTTGCACAATCTCATGGTCTAAGGAAAAGGTTCTTGACATTAGAAAAGCTTTAGCATACGAACTACACGATCTCTATGCTAGGCTTAGGATTGGGTCTTGTCCATCACATCATTCTCCTAATGATGTGATCCCGATATCAACGACATCCAATGTCCATGGTCAGGAAACCGTAACCATCTATTGATCAACGAGCTAGTCAACTAGAGGCTTACTAGGGACATGGTGTCGTCTATGTACCCACACAAGTATCTGAGTTTCCTATCAATACAATTATAGCATGGATAATAAACGATTATCATGAACAAGGAAATATAATAATAACTAATTTATTATTGCCTCTAGGGCATATTTCCAACAGTCTCCCACTTGCACTAGAGTCAATAATCTAGTTCACCTCGCCATGTGATTAACACTCACACGTCACATCGCCATGTGACCAACATCCAAAGAGTTTACTAGTGTCATTAAACTAGTTCACATCATCATGTGATTAAGACTTAATGAGTTATGGGGTTTGATCATGTTTTGCTTGTGAGGGAGGTTTTAGTCAACGGGTCCGCAACATTCAGATCCGTATGTACTTCGTAAATCTCTAGGTCATATTGTAAATGCTGCTTCCACGCTCCACTTGGAGCTATTCCAAATGGTTGCTCCACTATACGTATCCGGTTTGCTACTCAGAGTCACTCGGATAGGTGTTAAAGCTTGCATCGACGTAACCCTTTACTTGAACTCTTTATCACTTTTATAATCGAGAAACATGTCCTTATTTACTCCAAGGACAATTTTGATCGATGTCCAATGATCCATTCCTGGATCATTCTTGTACCCCTTGACTGACTCATGGCAAGGCACACTTACGATGCGGTACACAGCATAGCATACTATAGAGCCTACGTCTGAAGCATAGGGGACGACATTCGTCCTTTCTCTCTCTTCTGCCGTGGTCGAGCTTTAACTCTTAACTTCATACCTTACAACTCAGGCAAGAACTCCTTCTTTGACTGATCCATCTTGAACACCTTCAAGATCATGTCAAGGTATGTGCTCATTTAAAAGTACCATTTAGCATTTTTGATCTATCCTCATAGATCTTGATGCTCAATGTTCAAGTAGCTTAATCCAGGTTTTCCATTGAAAAACACTTTTCAAATAACCCTATATGCTTTCCAGAAATTCTACATCATTTCTGATCAACAATATGTCAACAACATATACTCATCAGAAATTCTATAGTGCTCCCACTCACTTCTTTGGAAATACAAGTTTCTCATAACCTTTGTATAAACCCAAAATCTTTGATCATCTTATCAAAGTGCATATTCCAACTCCGAGATGCTTACTCCAGTCCATGGAACGATCGCTGGAGCTAGCATACCTTTTAGCATCCTTAGGATCGACAAAACCTTTCTGATTGTATCATATACAACCTTTCCTTATGAAAACTGGTAAGGAAACTCGTTTTGACATCCATCTGCCAGATTTCATAAATGCAGCTAATGCTAACATGATTCCGACAGACTTAAGCATCGCTACGGATGAGAAAATCTCATCGTAGTCAACTCCTTGAACTTGTGAAAAACTCTTCGCCACAAGTCGAGCTTCATAGACGGTGCATTACCGTCCACGTCCGTCTTCTTCTTAAATATCCATTTATCTCAATGGCTTGCCGATCATCGGGCAAGTCCACCAAAATCCATGCTTTGTTCTAATACATGGATCCTATCTCGGATCTCATGGCTTCTAACCATTTGTCGGAATTTGGGCCCACCATCGCTTCTCCATAGCTCGTAGGTTCATTGTTGTCCAGCAACATGACCTTCAAGACAGGATCACCGTACCACTCCGAAGCAGTACGCGTCCTTGTCGTCTTACGAGGTTCGGTAGTGAGTTGATCCGAAGCTTCATGATCACTATCATAAGCTTCCACTTCAATTGGTGTAGGTGCCACAGGAACAACTTCCTGTGCCCTGCTACACACTGGTTGAAGTGATGGTTCAATAACCTCATCAAGTCTCCACCATCCTCCCACTCAATTCTTTCAAGAGAAACTTTTCCTCGAGAAAGGACCCGTTTCTAGAAACAATCACTTTTGCTTTCGGATCTGAATTAGGAGGTATACCCAACCATTTTGGGTATCCTATGAAGATGCATTTATCCGTTTTGGGTTCGAGCTTATCACGATGAAACTTTTTCACATAAGCGCCGCAACCCCAAACTTCCAAGAAACGACATCTTAGGTTTCTCTAAACCATAGTTCTCACGGTGTCATCTCAACGGAATTACGTGGTGCCCTATTAAAGTGAGTGTGGTTGTCTCTAATGCCTAACCCATGAACGATAGTGGTAATTTGATAAGAGACATCATGGTACGCACCATATCCAATAGGGTGCAACTATAATGTTCGGACACACCATCACACTATGGTGTTCCAGGCGGTATTAATTGTGAAACAATTTCCACAATGTCTTAATTGCGTTCCAAAGCTCGTAACTTAGATACTCATCTCTATGATCATATCATAGACATTTTATCCTCTTGTCACAATGATCTTCAACTTCACTCCGAAATTACTTGAACCATTTAATAATTCAGACTTGTGTTTCATCAAGTAAATATATTCAACATCTACTCGAATCATCTATGAAGTAAGAACATAATGATATTCACTGCATGCCTCAGCACTCATTGGACTGCACACATCAAAATGTGTTACTTCCAACAAGTTGCTATCTTGTTCCATCTTTCTGAAAACGAGGCTTTTAGTCATCTTGCCCATGTGGTATGATTTGCATGTCTCAAGTGATTCAAAATCAAGTGAGTCCAAAACGGTCCATTTGCATGGAGTTTCTTCATGCATATACACCAATAGACATGGTTCGCATGTCTCAAACTTTTCAAAAATGAGTGAGTCCAAAGATCCATCAACATGGAGCTTCTTCATGCGTTTTATACCAATATGACTTACATGGCAGTGCCACAAGTAGGTGGTACTATCATTACTATCTTATATCTTTTGGCATGAACATGTGTATCACTATGATCGAGATTCAATAAACCATTCATTTTGGGTGCAAGACCATTGAAAGTATTATTCGAATAAATAGAGTAACCATTATTCTCCTTGAATGAATAACCGTATTGCGATAGACATAATCCAATCATGTCTATGCTCAATGCAAACACCAAACTCGATGGTAGAGGGAGCGTGCGATGCTTGATCACATCAAGATTGGAAAACACTTCCAACACATATCGTCAGCTCACCTTTAGCTAGTCTCCGTTTATTCCGTAGCCTTTTATTTCGAGTTACTAACACTTAGCAACCGAACCGGTATCTAATACCCTGGTGCTACTAGGAGTACTAGTAAAGTACACATTAACTTAATGTATATCCAATATACTTCTATCGACCTTGCCAGCCTTCTCATCTACCAAGTATCTAGGGTGATTCTGCTCCAGTGGCTGTTCCCTTTATTACAGAAGCACTTAGTCTCGAGTTTGGGTTCAACTTTGGGTTTCTTCACTAGAGCAGCAGCTGATTTGCCGTTTCATGAAGTATCCCTTCTTGCCCTTGCCCTTCTTGAAACTAGTGGTTTCACCAACCATCAACAATTGATGCTCCTTCTTGATTCCTACTTTCGCGGTGTCAAACATTGCGAATATCTCAAGGATCATCATATCTATCCCTGATTCGTTATAGTTCATCACGAAGCTCTAGCAGCTTGGTGGCAATGACTTTGGAGAAACATCACTATCTCTGGAAGATCAACTCCCACTCGATTCAAGTGATTGTTGCACTCAGACAATCTGAGCACAAGCTCAATGATTGAGCTTTTCTCCCTTAGTTTGCAGGCTAAGAAAATCGTCGGAGGTCTCATACCTCTTGACGTGGGAACGAGCCTGAAATCCTAATTTCAGCCCTTGAAACATCTCATATGTTTCACGACATTCCAAAATCGTCTTCGGTGCCTCAACTCCAAACCATTTATCATTACTGAACTATCACGTAGTTATCAAAACGTGTGTGTCAGTTGTTCGCAACATCCACAGACGACGTTCGAGGTTCAGCACACTGAGCGGTGCATTAAGGACATAAGCCTTCTACGAAGCAACAAGGACAATCCTCAGTTTACGGACCCAGTCCGCATAATTGCTACTATCAACTTTCAACTAAATTTTCTCTAGGAACATATCTAAAACAGTAGAACTAAGCGCGAGCTACGGCATAATTTGCAAAAACCTTTTGACTATGTTCAGGATAATTAAGTTCATCTTATGAACTCCCACTCAGATAGACATCCCTCTAGTCATCTAAGTGATTACATGATCCGAGTCAACGAGGCCGTGTCCGATCATCACGTGAGACGGACTAGTCATCATTGGTGAACATCTTATGTTGATCGTATCGACCATACGACTAACGCTCGACCTTTCGGTCTCTTGTGTTCCGAGGCCATGTCTGTACATGCTAGGCTCGTCAAGTCAACCTAAGTGTTTCGCGTGTGTAAATCTGGCTTACACCCGTTGTATGTGAACGTTAGAATCTATCACACCCGATCATCACGTGGTGCTTCGAAATGACGAACTTTCGCAACGGTGCACAGTTAGGGGGAACACTTTCTTGAAATTTTAATGAGGGAGCATCTTATTTACTACCGTCGTTCTAAGAAAATAGGATGCATAAACATGATAAACATCACATGCAATCAAAAAGTGACATGATATGGCCAATATCATTTTGCCCCTTTTGATCTCCATCTTCGGGGCTCCATGATCATCATCGTCACCGGCATGACACCATGATCTCCATCATCGTGTCTTCATGAAGTTGTCTCGCCAACTATTACTTCTACTACTATGGCTACCGGTTAGCAATAAAGTAAAGTAATTACATGGCGTTGTTCAATGACACGCAGGTCATATTGCTGGAAATATGCCCTAGAGGCAATAATAAAAGGATTATTATTATATTTCCTTGTTCATGATAATTGTCTTTATTCATGCTATAATTGTATTATCCGGAAATCATAATACACGTTTGAATACATAGACCATAACATGTCCCTAGTAAGCCTCTAGTTGACTAGCTCGTTGATCAACAGATAGTCATGGTTTCCTGACTATGGACATTAGATGTCGTTGATAACGGGATCACATCATTAGGAGAATGATGTGATGGACAAGACCCAATCCTAAGCATAGCACAAGATCGTGTAGTTCATTTTGCTAGAGCTTTTCCAATGTCAAGTATCTTTTCCTTAGACCATGAGATCGTGTAACTCCCGGATACCGTAGGAGTGCTTTGGGTGTACCAAACGTCACAACGTAACTGGGTGACTATAAAGGTGCACTACAGGTATCTCCGAAAGTGTCTCTTGGGTTGACACGGATCGAGACTGGGATTTGTCACTCCGTATGACGGAGAGGTATCTCTGGGTCCACTCGGTAATGCATCATCATAATGAGCTCAAAGTGACCAAGTGTCTGGTCATAGGATCATGCATTATGGTACGAGTAAAGTGACTTGCCGGTAACGAGACTGAACGAGGTATTGGGATACCGACGATCGAGTTTCGGGCAAGTAACGTACCGATTGACAAAGGGAATTGTATACATGGTTGAATGAATCCTCGACATCGTGGTTCATCCGATGAGATCATAGAGGAGCATGTGGGAGCCAACATGGGTATCTAGATCCCGCTGTTGGTTATTGACCAGAGAGCCATCTCGGTCCTGTCTACGTGTCTCCCGAACCCGTAGGGTCTACACACTTAAGGTTCGGTGACGCTAGGGTTGTAGAGATATGAGTATGCAGCAAACCTAAAGTTGTTCGGAGTCCCAGATGAGATCCCGGACGTGACGAGGAGTTCCGGAATGGTCCGTAGGTAAAGAATTATATATAGGAAGTGCAGTTTTGGCCATCGGGAGAGTTTCGGGGGTCACCGGTATTGTACCGGGACCACCGGAAGGGTCCCGGGGGTCCACCGGGTGGGGCCACCTATCCCAGAGGGCCCCGTGGGCTGAATAGGGGAGGGGACCAGCCCCTGGTGGGCTGGTGCGCCCCCCTTGGCCCCCCCCTGCGCCTAGGATTGGAAACCCTAGGGTGGGGGGCGCCTCCACTTGCCTTGGGGGGCACTCCACCCCCCTGGCCACCGCCTCCCCTGGGAGATCTCATCTCCAGGGCTGGCACCCGCCCTGGGGGACTATATAAAGGAGGGGGGGGGGAGGGAGGGCAGCCGCACCCTAAAGTCTTGGCGCCTCCCTCTCCCCTGCTACACCTCTCCCTCTCGCAGAAGCTCGGCGAAGCTCTGCTGGAACTCTGCTGCATCCACCACCACACCGTCGTGCCGCTGGATCTTCTTCAACCTCTCCCTCCTCCTTGCTGGATCAAGGTGCAGGAGACGTCATCTGCTCCATACGTGTGTTGAACGCGGAGGTGCTGCGGTTCGGCACTTGGTCATCGGTGATTTGGATCACGATGAGTACGACTCCCTCAACCCCGTTCTCTTGAACGCTTCCGCTCGTGATCTACAAAGGTATGTAGATGCACTCCTATCACTCGTTGCTAGATGAACTCATAGATGGATCTTGGTGAAATCATAGGAAAATTTTTATTTTCTGCAACGTTCCCCAACACATACAATAAATAAAGACAACTCCTATGGCTCCTGCTGGTTGTCATACTCATCGACATGCAAGTCGTGATTCCTATTACAAGAACATGATCAATCTCATACATCACATATCATTCATCACATTCTTTTGACCATATCACATCACATAGCATACCCTGCAAAAACAAGTTAGACGTCTTCTAATTGTTGTTTGCATGTTTTACGTGGCTGCTATGGGTTTCTAGCAAGAACATTTCTTACCTACACAAAACCACAACGTGATATGCCAATTGCTATTTACCCTTCATAAGGACCCTTTTCATCGAATCTGTTCCGACTAAAGTGGGAGAGACTGGCACCCGCTAGCCACCTTATGCACCAAGTGCATGTTAGTCGGTGGAACCTGTCTCACATAAGTGTACATGTAAGGTCGGTCCGGGCCGCTTCATCCAACAACACCGTCGAAACAAGATTGGACTAGTAACGGTAAGAATATTGAACAAAATCAATGCCCACAACTACTTTGTGTTCTACTCGTGCAAAGAATCTACGCAATAAACCTGGCTCTGATACCACTGTTGGGGAACGTAGCAGAAATTCAAAATTTTCCTACGTGTCACCAAGATCTATCTATGGAGAAACCAGCAACGAGGGGAAGGAGAGTGCATCTACATACCCTTGTAGATTGCTAAGCGGAAGCGTTCAAGAGAACGGGGTTGAAGGAGTCATACTCGTCGTGATCCAAATCACCGGAGATCCTAATGCCGAACGGACGGCACCTCCGCGTTCAACACACGTACAGCCCGGTGACGTCTCCCATGCCTTGATCCAGCAAGGAGAGAGGGAGAGGTTGAGGAAGACTCCATCTAGCAGCAGCACAATGGCATGGTGGTGATGGAGGAGCGTGGTAATCCAGTAGGGCTTCGCCAAGCACCGCAAGATATGAGGAGAAAGAGAGGTAGGGCTGCGCCAACAGGAGAAGAACTTCATGTGTTGGGCTGCTCCTATGCCTCCATATATATAGGGGAAGAGGGGGGCTGCGCCCCCACCTAGGGTTCCACCCCAAGGGGCGGCGGCCAGCCCAAAACCCATCTAGGGTGCGGCCAAGGGGGGGAAGAGGGGAAACTTGCCCCCCAAGTTAGGTGGGTGCGCCCCCTTCCCCAAACCCTAGGCGCCTTGGGCCCTTGTGGGGGGGCGCACCAGCCCACCTAGGGCTGGTCCCCTCCCACACTAGGCCCATGCAGCCCTCCGGGGATGGTGGCCCCACTTGGTGGACCCCCGGGACCCTCCCGGTGGTCCCGGTACGTTACCGAAAAAACCCGAAACTTTTCCGGTGACCAAAACAGGACGTCCCATATATAAATCTTTACCTCCGGACCATTCCTGAACTCCTCATGACGTCCGGGATCTCATCCGGGACTCCAAACAACATTCGGTAACCACATACAAACTTCCTTTATAACCCTAGCGTCATCGAACCTTAAGTGTGTAGACCCTACGGGTTCGGGAGACATGTAGACATGACCGAGACGTTCTCCGGTCAATAACCAACAGCGGGATCTGGATACCCATGTTGGCTCCCACATGTTCCACGATGATCTCATTGGATAAACCACGATGTCAAGGACTCAATCGATCCCGTATACAATTCCCTTTGTCTAACGGTATTGTACTTGCCCGAGATTCGATCGTCGGTATCCCGATACCTTGTTCAATCTCGTTACCGGCAAGTCTCTTTACTCGTTCCGTAACGCATCATCCCGTGATCAAACCCTTGGTCACATTGTGCACATTATGATGATGTCCTACTGAGTGGGCCCAAAGATACCTCTCCGTCACATGGAGTGACAAATCCCAGTCTCGATTCATGCCAACCCAACAGACACTTTCGGAGATACCCGTAGTGCACCTTTATAGCCACCCAGTTATGTTGTGACGTTTGGTACACCCAAAGCATTCCTACGGTATCCGGGAGTTGCACAATCTCATGGTCTAAGGAAAAGATACTTGACATTAGAAAAGCTTTAGCATATGAACTACACGATCTCTGTGCTAGGCTTAGGATTGGGTCTTGTCCATCACATCATTCTCCTAATGATGTGATCCCGATATCAACGACATCCAATGTCCATGGTCAGGAAACCGTAACCATCTATTGATCAATGAGCTAGTCAACTAGAGGCTTACTAGGGACATGGTGTTGTCTATGTACCCACACAAGTATCTGAGTTTCCTATCAATACAATTATAGCATGGTTAATAAACAATTATCATGAACAAGGAAATATAATAATAACTAATTTATTATTGCCTCTAGGGCATATTTCCAACAACATGAAGAAAGCTATAGCAATAAACTCAAGTGATACGATCAAATGCTAAGCTTATGGTTGGGTCTTGTCCATCACATCATCCTCTTAATGATGTGATCTTGTTATCAAATGAAAACTCATGTCTATGGTTAGGAAACCTTAACCATCTTTGATGAACGAGCTAGTCTAGTAGAGTCTCACTAGGGACACGGTACTTGTTTATGTATCCACACAGGTATTTAAGTTTCGGTCAATACAATTCTACCATGAATAATAAACCTTTATCATGAATAAGGAAATATGATAATAACCAATTTATTATTTCCTCTAGGGCATATTTCCAACAACTCTTTGTATAAAAAGATATGTGTTTTGAGTCATAAATTTGCAAACTATTATATGTCATTTTGAAATTCGCGTCAACTTTGGTTTTATGGTATATACCGAAACCATATCGAAATAATTTGGTATATACCGAAAATGAACCGTATCTAAATTTCATACCATATTTACCAAATTATTAATACCATACAAACCAAAAAGTTGCATAAACCGAACCATGTAAACCGGATAAACCGAACGCACAGAGTGAGATATAATCCATAGTTTCATCAAAACAAGCAAACAATGCAACAAAAATAGAATCTATCGAAAACAGAAAAGTCTATAGAAATCTAAATTATTCCCATACTTTTGTGACTCTAAAAATTCTGAAAACTTAGGACAACTTGGAAAATTTGTATATCAATCATGTGTAAAAAATTCAAATCAAAATCTCATTCCAATGAATTTAAACAATTCTGCTACTGGGCGCAAAAGGTTCTGTTTTTTCACAGAATCAAATCAACTATTATCCAAATCATCCCAAAGGCTTTACATGGCACAAACACTAATTAAGACACAAAAACAAAACCATAACGGTAGCATAATTGTGTGCACACTCAAAAATAGAAAAAAAGAACAAGAAAATTTATGATAACTATTGGGTTGCCACCCAACTAGCGCTATTGTGTTATGCCCCTAGCTAGGCGTAATGCATAGTTTCAAGTGTTATCATCTTTGATATTGATTCCACAGGTGGCCCTCATAATGGATTCATATGGTGGCTTATTTTTCTTTCTAGGGAAGTATTCCATACCCTTCTTTAATGGAAATTGAAATTTTATATTCCCTTCTTTCATATCAATAATCGCACCTATGGTTCATAAGAACGGTCTACCAAGTATTATTAGGCAAGACGGATTGCAATCAATACGAGTATAATAAAATCAGTGGGCACATAGTTCCTATTTGCAAGAATAAAAACATAATTAATTCTACCCAAAGGTTTCTTAATAGTAGAAGCCGCTAAGTGCAAGTTAAGAGAACATTCATCCATATTGGTAAACCCTAGCACATCACATAGAGATTTTGGTGTTGTGTAAATGCTAGCACGCAATAAAGCATTGCACTAATAATTTTTAATCTTAACTTTAATGTTAGGTTCCCGCTCATCATATAATTTCCTAGGAATTGAAATTTCTAGTTCTAGTTTTTCTTCTAAAGCATTCATCATCGCTTCTATAATATGTTTATTAAAAGCCTTATTTTGTTCGTAGGCATTGGGTGAATTTAGCATGGACCGCAACAAAGAAATGCACTCAATCAAAGAACAACTATCATAATTAAAGTCTTTGTAATCCAAAAGAGTGGACACATCACTATTTAAAGTTTTAACCTCTCCAAACCCACTTCTATCAATTTTTTCATTAAGATCATCACCCTGCAAACAATTGGGACGCCTTCAAGCTAAAGTTGACTGTTCTTCGGTCCCATGATCATCAAGTTTTATATTTATAAAACAAAGATTTAATATAGGTGTGACACCAATCATTTTAATATCTTCATCTTGGTTAGGTGCAAAAGATTCAGGCTTAGCTGCCATTTTGTTCACTAGTGTAGCTTGTGTGTCAGAAGTTTTTCCTAGAAATTTTTTAGTAGAAACAAATTTTGCTTGCAATTTGGCAACTTCCTTGTTAACTTCATCAAGTTGTTTTCCAATAGCATCTAGCAAGGTGGAGTGCTCCTTGAGCTCTTCAATGATAAACTTGTTGTGCTCAAATTGCGTAAACACAAACTCTTTAGCATTTTTTTCAATTTCGGCCAACCTACCATGATAAGAAATCACAGGAAGATTCTCCCACGACATCCTGAACAAGAAAAAACAAAAAAAAGGCAAAGAAAAAATATTTTTGTATTTTTGTGAAAAGGTTTTAGAAGTGGGGGAGATGAAAACAAGAGACAAATGGCAAATAATGTAATTGCAAGGAGATGAGAGTTTATCCATAGGTACTTGATAGATGTTGATAATGTCACCTCGGCAACGGGGCCATAAATTCTTCCTGCTACTTGTGAGTTGCGTTGGGGTTCCCCCGAAGAGAAGAGGATGATGCAGTACAATAGATAAGTATTTCCCTAAGTTACGAACCAAGGTTATCAATCCAGTAGGAGAACCACGCAACACCTTGTTAATAGCACCGACACACAAAATAACTAATACTTGCACCCAACGTGAACAAGGGGTTGTAAATCTTGTATAGGTAGATAGATAAATAAAACACAAAAAATACAGCAAAGTAAATTGCAGCAAGGTATTTTTGGTTTTCGATTTATGATGAAAATAGACCCGGGGGCCATAATTTTCACTAGAGGCTTCTCTCTTGAAAATAGGATACGGTGGGTTGATACGTCTCCATTGTATCTACTTTTCCAAACTCTTTTGCCCTTGTTTTGGACTCTAATTTGCATGATTTGAATGGAACTAACCCAGACTGACACTTTTTCTAGCAGAATTGCCTTGGTGTTATTTTTGTGTAGAAATAAAATTCGTCGGAATTACCTAGAAATTTACGAAGAATATTTTTTCAATATATAAAAAATACTGGAGAAAGAATCAACCAAAGGGACCCACTAGTTGTCCACAAGGGTGGGGGCGCCCCCCGGGGCGCGCCCCTGCCTTGTGGGTCCCCTGGACCTCCACTGACCTCAACTCCAACTCCATATATTCACGTTTGGGGAGAAAAAACAAAGAGAAGGATTCATCGCATTTTACGATACGAAGCCGCCGCCACATCCTGTTCTTCCTCGGGAGGGCAGATCTGGAGTATGTTTTGGGTTCCAGAGAGGGGAAATTGACGCCGTCATCATCATCAACCTTCCTCCATCACCAATTTCATGATGCTCATCGCGTGCATGAGTAATTCCATCGTAGGCTTGTTGGACGATGATGGGTTGGATGAGATTTATCATGTAAACGAGTTAGTTTTGTTAGGGTTTGATCCCTAGTATCCACTATGTTCTGAGATTGATGTTGTTATGACTTTGCTATGCTTAATGCTTGTCACTAGGGCCCGAGTGCCATGATTTCACATCTGAACCTATTAAGTTTTCATGAATATATTTGTGTTCTTGATCCTATCTTGCAAGTTGTAGAAACCTATTACAAGTTATGATCCACATACCCCAAGGTGACAATAATTGGGATTCTTTCCAGTGATTACCGTAGTTTGAGGAGTTCATGTATTCACTAAGTGCTAATGCTTTGTTACGGTTCTCTATTAAAAGGAGGCCTTATATCCCTTGTTTTCCATTAGGACCCCACTGCCACGGGAGGGTAGGACAAAAGATGGCATGCAAGTTCTTTTCCATAAGCATGTATGACTATATACAGAATACATGCCTACATGATATTGATGAATTGGAGCTAGTTCTGTGTCACCCTAGGTTATAACTATTGCATGATGAATGTCATCCGACATAATTATCCATCATTGATCCATTGCCCACAAGCTTTTCACATATTGATTGTTGCTAAGTTACTTTGTCGTTGCCACTGTTATAATCACTACAAAACTGCTACTGTTACAGTTGCCACTGTTACCGTCACTTCCATACTACTTTTCTACTAAATACTTTGCTGCAAATATTAAGTCTTTCAGGTGTGGTTGAATTGACAACTCAGCTGCTAATACTTGAGAATTCTTTGGCTCCCCTTGTGTCAAATCAATAAATTTGGGTTGAATACTCTACCCTCGAAAACTGTTGTGAGCCCCTATACGTGTGGGTTATCAAGACCTTTTTATGGCGCTGTTGTCAAGGAGCATAGCTCCATTCTTTGAGTCACCTGGGATTTATATCTATTGATCACTATGAAGAATTTGAAAGATATTAGAACCAAGATGTTCCCCTCTACTATGAGGGAACATAAGGAACTGCCATCTAGCTCTGCACTTGATTCACCTTCTGTTTTGAGTAAGCTTGCGACACCTACACCTGCTATTGATTCTGATATGTCGCGTGTTATTGATGATGCTACTTCTACTATGAATGATGCTTATGATGCTACTACTTTGCTTGATAAAACTGTGCCACTGGGTGAATTACTTGGTGAACATCTTGCTAGAGTTAGAACTATTGATTATGCTGAAGATGATGATATTTCTAAAACTGATGAAATTATTGAGACTAAAAACTTTGAAACACCTGTTAGACCTAGCTCTCCTAGATATGAACTTCCTGTTATACCTGAGGGTTATGTTATGGATGGAGAGGTAGCTAGGGACTTTCTTGCTTATAAGGATAGAGATGATCTCGAGAAATTATCGTGCAAGTGGAAAGGAAATTCTTTGAATGCTAGAATGCAATATGATCCTAAGTTTGCTACTTCACCAATCGTTGTTACTGATAAGGATTATGAATTCTTTGTCGATCCTGAGTTAATTACTTTGGTTGAATTTGATCCTTTCTATGGTTATGAATCTGAAACTATTTTGGCACATCTTACTAAATTGAATGATATAGCCACCCTATTTGGTCATGAGGAAAAAATTCGCTACTACTATATTCTTAAATTATTTCCTTTCTCGTTAAAGGGTGATGCTAAGTTATGGTTTAATTATCTTGCTCATGGTTGTGTGCGTAGTCCCCAGGATATGATATATTACTTCTCTAAAAAATATTTCCCTGCTCATAAGAAACAAGCTGCTTTATAGGAAATATTTAACTTTGTGCAAATTGAAGAAGAGAGTCTCCCACAAGCTTGGGGGAGGCTTCTCCAATTACTTAGTGCTTTGCCTGATCATCCTCTCAAGAAAAATGAAATACTTGATATCTTTTGTAATGGACTAACCGATGCTTCTAGGGACCACCTAGATAGTTGTGCTGGTTGTGCTTTTAGGGAAAGAACTGTTGAGCAAGCTAAATTGCTATTGAATAATATTTTGAGTAATGATAATGATTGGACACTTCCTGAACCAACTCCTAAGCCAACTCCCAAGAAAAGAGGTATTCTATTTCTCAGTCCTGAAGATATGCAAGAGATAAAGAAATCTATGAAAGAAAAAGGTATTAAAGCTGAAGATGATAAGAATTTACCACCTATTGAAGAAATACATGGTCTTGATAACCCGACAGAGGTAGTAGAGGTAAATTCTCTCCATAGATTTGATGAAGGTGACATTCCTTATAATAAGCCTGCTAGTCAATGCTTCGATGAGTTTGATAATTTTATTGTTAAACAAGAAAACTTCAATGCTTATGTTAGTAGACAACTGAAACGTAATGCTTACATGCTTGACTGCTTGGGTGATTACATGAGTAGAACCATTAATGATCTTAAGCTTATTATTAAACATGCTTCTATGGTAAAAACTCAAGTAGAACAAGTACTTAAGGCAGAAGATGATTTTCTTAATGAGTTGAATAGCAAGAACAATGATCATGCTGTTAGAGTTATGACTAGAGGTTGTAAAATGACTCAAGAAACCTTTGTATCCTGAGGGTCATCCTAAGAGAGTTGGGCAAGATTCTCAGAAAATTAATACTAATGCACCTAGTCCTAGTAATAGAAAGAAAAGGAAAACTGATGGGATTTTGCATACTTCTAGTGAGACTACTATAGACACACCTGAGAATCCAAATGATATTTCTATTTCTGATGCTGAGACACAATCTGGTGATGAACATGAACCTAGTGATAATGTTAATGATGATGTTCATGTTGATGCTCAACCTAGTAATGATAATGATGTGGAGATTGAACCTGCTATTGATCTTGATAACCCACAATCAAAGAATCAACGTTATGATAAGAGAGACTTCATTGCTAGGAAACATGGTAAATAAAGAGAATCATGGGTTCAGAAACTCATGCCCTTTCCTCCTAAACCATCCAAGAAAAAGGATGATGAGGATTTTGAGCGCTTTGCTGAGATGCTTAGACCTCTCTTTTTGCGCATGCATTTGACTGATATTTTGAAAATGTCTCCTTATGCTAGGTCTATGAAAGATATTATTACTAATAAAAGAAATATACTAGAAGCTAAAATTTCCACCATGCTTGCTAATTATACTTTTAAGGGTGGAATACCAAAGAAACTTAGAGATCCAGGAATACCTACTATACCATGCTCCATTAAAAGAAACTATGCTAAAACTGCTTTATTTGATTTGGGAGCCGGTATTAGTGTTATGCCTTTCTCTTTGTATCGTAGACTTGATTTGAATAAGTTGGCACCTACTGAAATCTCTTTTCAAATGGCTGATAAATCAACTGCTATACCCATCGGTATTTGTGAGGATGTGCATGGTGTGGTTGCAAATGTTACTATCTTAATGGACTTTGTTATTCCTGATATTCCCGAGGACGACAGTATGTCGATCATCCTTGGTAGACCCTTTTTGAATACTGCAGGGGCTGTTATTGATTGCAACAAAGGCAATGCCACTTTTCATGTTAATGGTAATGAGCATACGGTACACTTTCCAAAGAAACAACCTCAAGTTCAGAGTATCAATTCTATTGGAAAATTTTCAACTATTACTATTGGAGGTTTTGAATTCCCTCTTCCTGCTGCCAAAAGAAATACGATATTCTTATTGTTGGGGACATGCATATCCCCGTTGAGGCAACCTAGTGTTATTCAAAAATTCTCTGGTTTCATGTTATTCGAAAGAAGTTTGTTAATAAGACTTGATCAACCTTGTTAATGGATTCCTTTTGATGAGCATGAGATGGATGAATTTAGAAAGCACAACTCTCTGTACCCACCTTTTACTTTCTGTTATTTATATGAAATAAAGCAAAAATAGTATTATCCGTCTGTTTTCTGAATTATCCATGTAATAAAAAATGTCCCAAAAATAAAAGTTCTCCAAATGCCTAGAAAATTTAGTATGATTTTTTATAGAATATTTTATAATTTCTGGCACTGAGAATGCACAAGGGGGCTGCACCAGTGAACCACAAGGGTGGAGGGCGCGTCCTACCCCTTGGGCGCGCCCCTGCCTTGTGGGTCCCACGTGGGTCCCCATCACTTATTCCAGCAGCCATCCACTTCGTATTCCTCTAGAAAAAATCATCCCATTGCTCAAACCCGTGTTCTAGCTCATCTTGCTGCCATTTTCGATCTCCTTGTCCAAAGCTCCATTCGCAAAACTGTTTTGGAGGATTGTTCTTCGGTATGTGACTCCTCCAATGGTCCAATTAGTTTCTGTTCTAGTGCTTTATTTATTGCAAATTTTTGCTGCTATGGTGACCTTGTTCTTGAGCTTGCATGTTAAATTTATATGGTCCAAAGTAGTTTTGATGCATGATATAGCCTCTAGACACTTGTAGGAGTAGTTGCTATTAATCTTGTTGAGTTTGGTTCACTTTTATTTTGAGTCACTAAAAATTTCCGAAACAATTTTAGAGGAAGAAAAATGTTTAGGAAGATATACCAAGGTGGTTCCTCAAGCAAGAAAGCCCCAAGGCTCACGATACGTGAGCCGGATCTCGAACCACCAAGGGAAGCTCAAGTACGGCCTTGCAGATGGCTGCTGGATCAATTCATGGTTCATGCAGGTTTCAAAGAGGAATTTGATGTGTATGTACAAAATGCTGATTTTGAGGACTTCATTTCAGATAAGTGCAGGCAATACTATCACCTCACTGTTCACTTGTGTGAAGGTTTAAGTTTACATCTCAGTGCAATACACATACCGTTTTATTTGATCTTTATGATAAATCATTTACCATAGACCTAGAAGATTTTAATGAAGCATGCAAAATTCCCCAGGGGGCATCCTTAGTGAACCTCATAAGACTGAGTATAATGATTTCCTTGTTGGCATCACTGTGGGAGAAACTAGAAATATCACACAAGCTACCATAGGGAGCGTTCACTTTCCTGCCATATATTAGTTTGCTCTCTTTATAGGTAGATGCATTAATGGTAAACATGATCATAGCCGTGCATCGGATCTTAGTGCCCTCAAGTGTGTGGTGTTGGGTGATAAACGATATAACTTTGGGGCTATTATTGCAAGGAGGTTACATCTTAATGCTAAAGATGGAGATTTCTTTGGTGGAATTTATGCCACCCGTTTAGCTAATTATCTGGGGGTGCCCATAATGGGGAATGGCAATGAATAACCACCTGCTTTCCTTGATTATGATGCTTTAGTACACTACCAGTTTCTTGTGAGGAACGAACAGTCCCTCCTGTACGGATTAATCTTTAACCGACAGCGTGATGTACATATTACCCTTCTTGCTCCTTCCTTCTTTAACTTTCAGGAAAAATGGAGATATTTTATAACTAGAGAGGAGGCGAACGAGTATGAGAGAGAGAGATAGAGGTCGCTCGCCTCCATGCTGCATCCCTTCTGGCAGTAGTTGCCGCATCCCGATACAACCCCGATTACAACTTTGGATATTTGCCAGGCCAGTCGTGGCCCTAGAGCAACTTAGGCCAAAAGCCTAAGCTTGGGGGAGTACGTATTTCTCACCGACATTACATTCATCTTCACACTCATTACAGTTGTCGGTGTTCATACTTTTTCATTGTATTATCCATGATAGTTTATTTTCTTTTTCTCACTTTCTTCTTGTGTGCTTGAAAAACCTTGAGAAAATCCAAAAAAATATACTTTTAGCTTCTTTTTAGTTTCCTTCCTTGTTTAGTAGTAGTAGTATTAAAGAAGACACAAAAGATTTCTCGTTCTTCTTTTGCTTGTTGGGAGTTTTCCCGTGTAAATAGTTTTTCGCGTTCTTGTTTTGCTTTCTTCAGAATAACAAAAACTCCAAAAATATTTCAGTGTGTTTCTTTGAAAAAAAATCCTTTCTTTGGGTCGAGAGGAGAAGACCACGATGAAATGTTGAGTGGATCTCATATGCATTATTGTTGATCTAACAAAGAGCCCATATTACCTTGTCTTCTCCTTTGAATAAATGTTTGCAAATTCCAGCTTAGTCCAATGCACTTGCACTCTTATTATTAGTCATACCGTTCAGTCGTGCAAGTGAAAGGCAATCATGACAATATATGATGAAATGATTGAGATGAGGAAAAGCTGGTATGAACTCGACCTATCTTGTTTTTGTAAGTATGATTAGTTCATATTCTTGATTCAGCCTATTACGAATGAAATATATTTGCAATGACAATTAGAGATTATAGTTACTCATGCCATGCTTGATAGCTAGGAGTTTATAATGGTTTGTCTTGAGTGCCAACATGCAAATTGAAATGGTTGTGATGTAGTATGATAGGATAATATCCTCCTTTGAATGATTTAAGTGGCTTGACTTGGCACATGTTTACGCATGTAGTTGAAACAAAATCAACATAGCCTCCACAATATTTATGTTCATGGTGATTTATATCCTACTCATGTTTGCACTCAATGTTGGTTAATCTCAATGCATGTTTATGACTATTGTCACTCTCTAGTTGGTCGCTCCTCAATCTCTTGCTAGCCTTCACCTGTACTAAGCGGGAATACTACTCGTGCATCCACTTCCATAAGCCCAAAGTTGTTCCATATGAGTTCACCATACCTACCTATATGCGGTATTTACATGCCGTTCCAAGTTAATTTGCATGTGCCAAACTCTAAACCTTCAAATGATAATCAATTTTGTATGCCCGAATCGCTCATGTAGCGACTGGGGGCTGTCAGTATCTTCCATGCTAGGTGGGTTATTCTCACGATGAGTGCTTATTCACTTGTCATTCATGAGAAAGTGGCTGGTAATCGGGATGCTTAGTTCCATGCTCAAATCAAATCAAAATGTAATTTCAAACAAAACTCCCCCAGGACTGTTGTTGGTATGGACGATACCCGTTGTTTCGGACCAGCCATGGAGTGTGCTTGTTGGTGGAGGGGGAGTACAAACTTTACCATTCTGTTTTGGAACCGCCTATAGTGTATCTGGTATGGAAGATACTGAGATATCTTGGTTGTTATGTTGACAATGGAAGCATACCGCTCAAAATTATTCACCTCTATTTTAAAGCTCAAGCTCTGGCACCTCTGCAAATCCCTGCTTCCCTATGCGAAGGGCCTATCTATTTACTTTTACTGTTGAGTCATCATCCTCTTATAAAAAGCACCAGTTAGAGAGCACCATTCTCATTTGTATGCATTGTTATTAATTGATATTGAGTATGACTATGAATGGATCTCTTTTACCATGAATTACAATGTCTAGTTAGTCCTTGATCTTCAGGGGTGCTCTGCATTTATGTTTTGCGGTCTCAGAAAGGGATAGCGACATACCATTTTGTTATATCATATCTGGCTGTTTTGAAAAGGTGTTGTCATCCGAGATTTATTATTATTGCTCTCTAGTTGATTATGCCATTGATATGAGTAGATGTGAGACCTAAATGTTATTGTGAATATGGTTAGTTCATAATCTTTGCTAAAAACCTGAATGTTGGCTTTACATATTTGCAACAACAGATCAAACAGAGTTTGTAAAAGTTTTCCTTTATCACTTTCAGTTTGTCAACTGAATTGCTTGAGCACAAGCAATGGGTTAAGCTTAGGGGAGTTGATACATCTCCATCGTATCTACTTCTCCAAACTCTTTTGCCCTTGTTTTGGACCCTAATTCGCATGATTTAAAAGGAACTAACTCGGACTGACGTTGTTTTCAGGAGAATTGCCTTGGTGTTATTTTTGTGCAGAAACATAAGTTCTCGGAATGACCTGGAAATTTACGAAGAATATGTTTGGAATATATAAAAAAATACTAGCAAAAGAATCAACTAGAGGGGACTCACCAGTTGTCCACAAGGGTGGGGGCGCCCCCTAGGGCGCGCCCCCTGCCTTGTGGGTCCCCTGGACGTCCACCGACCTCAACTCCAACTCCATATATTCATGTCCAGGGAGAAAAAAATTCAGAGAGAAGGATTCATCGTGTTTTATGATATGAAGCCGCCGCCACATCCTGTTCTTCCTCGGGAGGGTAGATCTGGAGTCTGTTTTGGGCTTCGAAGAGGGGAAATCAACACCGTCGTCATCATCAACCTTCCTCCCTCACCAATTTCATGATGCTCACCGCCGTGCATGAGTAATTCCATCGTAGGCTTGCTAGACGGTGATGGGTTGGATCAGATGTATCATGTAATCGAGTTAGTTTTGTTAGGGTTTGATCCCTAGTATCCACTATGCTCCGAGATTGATGTTGCTATGACTTTGTTATGCTTAATGATTCTCACTAGGGCCCGAGTGCCATGATTTCAGATCTGAACCTATTATGTTTTCATGAGTATATTTGTGTTCTTGATCCTATCTTGCAAGTTGTAGACACCAATTATGAGTTATGATCCGCATACCCCAAGGTGACAATAATTGGGATTCTTTCCGGTGATTACCGTAGTTTGAGGAGTTCATGTATTCACTAAGTGCTAATGCTTTGTTCCGTTTCTCTATTAAAAGGAGGCCTTAATATCCCTTAGTTTCCATTAGGACCCCGCTGCCACGGGAGGGTAGGACAAAAGATGTCATGCAAGTTCTTTTCCATAAGCACGTATGACTATATATGGAATACATGCCTACATTATATTCATGAATTGGAGCTAGGTCTGTGTCACCCTAGGTTATAACTGTTGCATGATTAATTTCATCCGACATAATTATCCATCATTGATCCATTGCCTACGAGCTTTTCACATATTGATGTTTGCCAAGTTACTTTGTCATTGCCATTGTCACAATCGCTACAAAACTGCTATTGCTACCTTTGCCACCATTACCATTACTTCCATACTACTTTGCTACTAAATACCTTGCTATAGATATTAAGTCTTTCAGGTGTGGTTGAATTGACAAATCAGTTGCTAATACTTGAGAATATTCTTTGGATCCCCTTGTATCGAATCAATAAATTTGGGTTGAATACTCTACCCTCAGAAACTGTTGTGATCCCCTATACTTGTGGGTTATCAAGATGGGTAAACAAATTACTTGGGCAATTGATAGAAAAACGAATAATCATGATGATATCTAAGGCAATGATCATGTATATAGGCATCATGTCTAAGACAAGTAGGTCGACTCTTGCCTGCATCTACTACTATTACTCCACACATCGACCAATATCCAGCATGCATCTGGAGTATTAAGTTCATTATGGAGTCTCGCCATAAGCAAGATGACATGATGTAGACAAAGTAAAATCACGCATGAATAAACCCCATCTTTGTATCCTTAATAGGAATGATATAATACATGTCATGTCCCTTGCTGTCACTGGGATTGAGCACCTCAAGATCGAACCCATTACGAAGCACCTCTCCCATTGCAAGAAAAATCAATCTAGTTGGCCAAACCAAACCAATAGATTGGAGAGAAATACGAAGCTATACTAATCATGCGTAAATGAGTTCAGCAAAGACTCAAATAATATTCATAGATAATCTAATCATAAACTCACAATTCATCGGATCCTAACAAACACACAGCAAAAGGTGACTACATTAAATAGAACTCCAAGAACATCGAGGAGAACATTGTATTGAAGACCAAAGAGAGAGAGAAGAAGTCATCTAGCTACTAACTATGGACCTGTAGGTATGTGTGAACTACTCACACATCATCGGAAGGGAAGCAAGGTTGATGTAGAGCCCCTCCATGGTCGAATCCCCCTCCGACAGAGTGCCAGAAAAAGGCCCCAATGGTATCTCTTGAGAACAGAAACTTGCGGCTGTGGAAATAGGTTTTGGCGGGCTCTTTGTTGGTTTCCTGGTTTTAGAGAATTTATAGAGGCAGTATTAGGTCAAACGGAGCAAAGGTGGGCCCATGAGGCACCAGGGCGCGCCCTGGTGGCTCGTGGCCACCTCCTTCGCCTTTTGACTTCCTCCCGAAGCTTCTAGTGTCTCTTTTGTCCAAAAAAAAATCTCCAAAAAGTTTCTTGGCATTTGGACTTCGTTTGGTACTGATATTCTAGAAAACCGAAAACAGGCAAAAAAACAGCAACCGGCACTGGGCACTAAGTTAATAGGTTAGTTCCAAAAAATGATATATAATTTCTTGTAAATGCATATAAAACATCCAAGATTGATATTATAATAGCATCGAATAATAAAAAAATATAGATACGTTGGAGATGTATCAGAGGCCACCTTATGAATGCAAGTCGCCATCTTCATCCACACATTGTCTGCATCCCCTCCTTCCTCCCAAGGGCCCTCCTTAATGACCCTCTCCTTGAACGCCTGAGGAACCTCCCCCTTGAGCTTCCACCACTTCTTTCTAGCGACTTTGGCATGCTTATCCCACTGACATGAATCCAAAAGCGGAAGTTAGCAACCACCAACTTATGCTGAGGTACAACACTCTCTCCATGTATCACCTTACAATCTAGGCATGCATGCCTATCTTCTCTTCTCGAGAGGATGAAATCAATCTGGCTAGAGTGTTGGCCACTAATAAAAGTTACTAGATGTGATTCTCTCTTTCTAAAGAGGGTGTTAGCTACAATCATGTCATAGGCTAGAGCAAAGCTTAAGAAATCTTCTCCTTCTTGATTCCTGATACCATAGCCAAAGCCCTCATGCACCCCTTCGAAACCTGTGTTAGATGTACCCAAGTGGCCACTAAGATCTTCTCCTATGAACAACTTCTCGCCAATCATACACTCCTAACCATGTCTTCCAGACCTTCCCAGAACTCCCTCATGGTGTTCTTATTGTGGCCTACTTGCGGGCACGCTGATAACATTGAGAACTAAGTCCCCAACTACCAGCTTAACTAGGATAATTAGGTCCCCATGTCTGTCACGTCTACTACTCCATACTTGAGGCTCTTGTTGATCAAGATGCCTACGCCATTTCTATTTGCAGCCATCCTCGTGTACCACAACTTGAAGCCGGTTGCTACTTCTTGAGCTTGCATTAGTTTTTCCCTTGAAGAGGAAAAGTGATGCAGCAAAGTAGAGATAATTATTTCCCTCAGTTTGAGAACCAAGGTATCAATCCAGTAGGAGGTACAAGCAAATCTCCAATCTATGCACTTGCACAAAAAATCAAACGCTTGCACCCAGCGTAATAAAGGAGTTGTCAATCCCTTCACAGTCACTTGCAAGGATGAGATCTGATAGAGATAGATATAAAAGATTACTAAAACGTAACACAAAGTAAAAACAAATAAATTGCAGCAAGGTATTTTTGGGGGTTTTGGTTTATAGATCTGAAAATATATGATGGAGAATAGACCCGGGGGCCATAGGTTTCACTAGAGGCTTCTCTCTTGAAAGAAAACATACGGTGGGTGAACAAATTACTGTCGAGCAATTGATAGAAAAGCGTAAAGTTATGATGATATCCAAGGCAATGATTATGAATATAGGCATCACTGTCGGTGTCAAAACCGGCGGATCTCGGGTAGGGGGTCCCGAACTGTGCGTCTAGGCGGATGGTAACAGGAGACAAGGGACACAATGTTTTTACCCAGGTTTGGACCCTCTCGATGGAGGTAAAACCCTACTCCTGCTTGATTAATATTGATGATATGGGTAGTACAAGAGTAGATCTACCACGAGATCAAAGAGGCTAAACCCTAGAAGCTAGCCTATGGTATGATTGTTGTTCGTCCTATGGACTAAAACCCTCTGGTTTATATAGACACCGGAGAGGGTTAGGGTTACACAGAGTCGGTTACAATGGTAGGAGATCTACATATCCGTATCGCCAAGTTTGCCTTCCACGCCAAGGAAAGTCCCATCCGGACATGGGACGAAGTCTTCAATCTTGTATCTTCACTGCCCAGGAGTCCGGCCAACGATGATAGTTCGGCTATCCGGACACACCCTAATCCAGGACTCCCTCAGTAGCCCCCGAACCAGGCTTCAATGATGACGAGTCCGGCGCGTAGATTGTCTTCGGCATTGCGAGGCGGGTTCTTCTCCAAATTCCATATACTTGTCGAATAGTGTCCGGCTTCTGATAAATGCTGCGCTCCTTGGCTTCCACGCCCAATAATGGCCATCTTCCACGTGTCGAACGAATGCGAAAAGCTAGGGTATTTTTACACTTTCCCCCCTAGCTGCGCAAATGAGCCGCCTACAAAAAGAGACGAGGATCTAGATCTGAATCACCCCCCCTCTGCAAGCTTTCATCGGAGCGCCTCTGACAAAAAATCCCTTCCATCATGGACAGTCGACGCGGCTCCTCCTCTCGCGCTCCCAGCCCCCAGCCTGGGGATTGGGAGAGATGCTCATTCCCGCATAGCAAGCTAGTGACGCTCCAAACCAAGGGATTTCTTCCCCCAGCCTTCATGGTTCCGGTTCAAGCTGGACTCGCCACCTATAAGGGCGGAAAGCAAGCGGAGAGCGTCCTCGATCCTTCCAAAGGAGAGCGGGTATGCTTTATCTCTTATCTGATAAGAGGACTTGGATTTCCAATACATCCATTTCTCCGGGGCTCCTGGAGTTCTGCGGCCTCTAGTTGCACCACCTTACGCCTGCCTCCATTCTACACATCGCGGGCTTCGTGGCCCTTTGCGAACTATTCTTGGGCGTCGAGGCTCATTTTGCACTGTGGAAGAGATTATTCTGCCTCGTACTCCGTTCTCATGAGGGGTCAATATATCAAGTGGGCGGAGCCGAGCTATGGCGCATCGCCGGGACCGGATATCTATCCGAAACCCTGAAGAAGGCGTCCGAAGACTGGCCTTCGGAATGGTTTTATATAGAAGACGCCCCGCTACCGGATCCCGTTCGGATCGGCCTCCCGGAGTTCAGTAATGCTCCCTTGAAGAAACGCCTAAGTTGGCGTCCACGGAGCCCCCAGAGGGAAAACGACAGGGACGTCCTTTACCTGATGAGCCGAATAAGGTTGCTAGCTCATTCCGGACTGACCAAGATCGGTGTCATGGCCACCTGCATTATGCGGGGGGTGCGGCCGCTCCAGTATAGGGGCCACCCCATGTGGGATTTCAACAAGGAGGACGATGCCACCCGTCACGGCCGTACGGGGCCGGGATTGGTCGCCGATCTGGTGAAGATCTTGTCCGCGCTGTACAAGGGGGAAGAAGAGGATTTTCTCCGTGTCAGTCCATTGAACGGATTTTCTATGAACAATCCTCGAAGCTGGGTAAGCGGAAATTTCCTTTTTTGCACATCCGATCCGTACTCCCATGGTTAGATATCTCATTTTGTGATTTCGACGCAGGAACTGCGCCAGGCCGTAAAAGATATAAACAGCCCGCCTTCGCAACCCGAGGATCCGGAACGGTTCCTCGATCTGGCCTCCCAAGAGGATCCGGACATATTGGTGGAGCTGATTGATGGGGTATTTCGCCAACTAAGCATCGATAATGCCTTGGTTGCCATTACGGCCGATTACCCGGAATACTTCCAGCCTCACAGGTAACTGAGACCGAAGCCCTAGTACTTTGATAATGAACCATCCATGCTTATTTTTGATCACCATATATCAATGGTGTTTCGCAGGGGGTGCCTTCGAGGCGGGAGGCCAAGCCCGCGGCGGCTAGCCAACAAGGGGCAGCACGGCCACGCAGGCTAAAAAGAAGTGCGGTCCGGATTGAAACGCCGCCGCAACGGTAAGGCGTGTCACCATATTTCCGGGATTGATTCCGGGAAGGTATATTAATGCTGGTGCTCCTTTTAGGAAAAAGAGCACTCGCCGGACTGTGTCTGGAGAGATGGCCAATCGAGCCTCCGCCAGCCAGGCTCCAACGCCGGGTCCGGAAGCGGAGGTGAATGATACATCTCCGCCGTATCTACTTTTCCAAACACTTTTGCCCTTGTTTTGGACTCTAACTTGTATGATTTGAATGGAACTAACCCGGACTAACGTTGTTTTCAGCAGAATTGCCATGGTGTTGTTTCATATGCAGAAAACAAAAGTTCTCGGAACGACCTGAAACTCCACGGAATATCTTAGAATAAATAATAAAAAATCCTCGCCAAAGATGAAGGCCAGGGGGCCCACACCCTGTTCACGAGGGTGGGGGGCGCGCCCCTCCCCCCTGGGCGCGCCCCCTACCTCGTGGCCCCCATGGTGGCCCTCCGACGCCAACTCCAACTCCATATATTGGCTTTCGGAGAGAAAAAAAATTAGAGAGAAGAAATCATCACGGTTTACGATACGAAGCCGCCGCCAAGCCCTAATCTCTCTCGGGAGGGCTGATCTGGGGTCCATTCGGGGCTCCGGAGAGGGGGATTCGTCGCTGTCGTCATCATCAACCATCCTCCATCACCAATTTCATGATGCTCACCGCCGTGCGTGAGTAATTGCATCGTAGGCTTGCTGGACGGTGATGGGTTGGATGAGATTTATCATGTAATCGAGTTAGTTTTGTTAGGATTTGATCCCTAGTATCCATTATGTTCTGAGATTGATGTTGCTATGACTTTGCTATGCTTAATGCTTATCACTAGGGCCCGAGTGCCATGATTTCAGATCTGAACCTATTATGTTTTCATGAATATATGTGTGTTCTAGATCCTATCTTGCAAGTCTATAGTCACCTACTATGTGTTATGATCCGGCAACCCTGAAGTGACAATAATTGGGACCACTCCCGGTGATGACCGTAGTTTGAGGAGTTCATGTATTCACTATATGCTAATGCTTTGTTCCGGTTCTCTATTAAAAGAAGGCCTTAATATCCCTTAGTTTCCAATAGGACCCCGCTGCCATGGGAGGGTAGGACAAAAGATGTCATGCAAGTTCTTTTCCATAAGCACGTATGACTATATACGGAATACATGCCTACATTACATTGATGAACTGGAGCTAGTTCTTTGTCACCCTATGTTGTAACTGTTACATGACGAACCACATCCGACATAATTATCCGTCGCTAATCCGGTGCCTACGAGTTTTCCATATACTGGTTTACTCTTATTTACTTTTCCGTTGCTACTATTATCATCACTACAAAAATACCAAAAACATTACTTTTGCTGTCTTTACTTTGTTACCGTTACCACCACTATCATATTACTTTGCTACTAAACACTTTGCTGCAGATATTAAGTTTCCAGGTGTGGTTGAATTGACAACTCAGCTGCTAATACTTGAGAATATTCTTTGGCTCCCCTTGTGTCGAATCAACAAATTTGGGTTGAATACTCTACCCTCGAAAACTGTTGCGACCCCTATACTTGTGGGTTATCAAGACCTTTTTCTGGCGCCGTTATCGGGGAGCATAGCTCTATTCTTTGAGTCACTTGGGATTTATATCTGTTGGACACTATGAAGAATATGAAAGATGATCGAACTACTATTTTGCCCTCAACTACGAGGGAGGTAACGGACTGCCATCTAGCCTTGCACTAGATTCACCTTCTGTTATGAGTAAGTTTGCGACACCTAAACCTACTACTGCTATTGATTCTAATATGTTGCATGTTATTGATGATGCCACTTCTGCTATGCACGATACTTATGATGAAACTACTTCTATACTTGATACTATTGTGCCACTTGGTGAATTTCTTGATGAGCAAATTGCTAGGTCTAGAGAAAGAGAAATTATTGAACCTGAACACGATGATGTTAGTGATGATGAACCTATGCCTTCTATTCCTGAGGGTTATCTTTTTAATGCTGAATCTTTTGAAGCTATTCTTGCTTGCCAGGATAAATGTGAACGTAAGAGGTTGCTAGTTAAGTGGAGTAAAGAAACTTTTAGAGGTAGAATGAGACCTGACCCTGCTTTTGCTACTTCGCCTATCTGTGTTCCTGATCAGGATTATTATGATATTTCTGTCGATCCAGATATAATTACTTTGGTTGAATCTGATCCTTTTTATGGCTATGAATCTGAAATTGTTGTGGCACATCTTCGTAAGTTAGATGATATAGCTGCCCTGTTTACTAATAATCTGAGATCGCACCACCTTTATTTACTCAAAATATTTCTGTTCTCATTAAAGGGTGATGCTAAGAAATGGTTTAATTCTCTTGATCCTCGTTGTGTGCAAAGTCCCCAGGATATTATCTATTACTTCTCTGCTAAATATTTCCCTGCTCATAAGAAACAAGCTGCTTTGAGGGAAATATACAACTTTGTGCAAATTGAAGAAGAGAGTCTCCCACAAGCTTGGGGGAGGCTTCTCAAGTTACTTAATGCTTTGCCTGATCATCCTCTTAAGAAACCTGAAATATTTGATATCTTTTATAATGGACTAACTGATGCTTCCAGAGATTACCTGGATAGTTGTGCTGGTTCTCTTTTCAGGGAAAGAACACCGGATGACGTTGAAATTCTATTGAATAATATGTTGGCAAATGAAAATAATTGGGCACCTCCTGAGCCAACTCCTGAGCCAGCTCCTGAGCCAATTCCTAAACCAACTCCGAAGAAGAGAGGTGTTCTATTTCTCAGTCCCGAAGATATGCAAGAGGCAAAGAAATCTATGAAAGAAAAAGGTATTAAAGCTGAAGATGTTAAGAATTTACCTCCTATTGAAGAAATACATGGTCTTAATCTACCGCCTGTTGAAGAAGTATATGATCTCAATTATTTATTTACTGAAGAACCTCCCGATATCCCGACACAGGTAGTAAAGGTAAATTCTCTCTATAGGTATGATAAAGCTGAAGTCCCTCCTACTAAAATTGCTAGTCAGTGCTTGGATGAATTTGATGACTTTATGTTTAAGCAAGATGACTTTAGTGCTTATTTTGGTAGACAATTAAAACAGAATACCTTTATGATTAAATGCTTGAGTGATTATATGGCTGATATTAGAGGTGAACTTAAACTTGTTAGCAAACATGCTTCTATGGTTACCACTCAAGTAGAACAAGTACTTAAAGCTCAGAAAGAAGCGCTTGATGAAATGAATAGTAAGAAAAATTATTATGCTGTCAGAGTGGCTACTAGAACTGGTAGAATGACTCAGGAACCTTTGTATCCTGAAGGCCACCCTAAGAGAATCAAGCAAGATTCTCAGAGAAATAATATTGATATACCTAGTTCTTCTAAGAGGAAGAAAAAGAAAAATGATAGGACTGTGCAAACTTCTAGTGAACGTATTGCTGAACCACCTGATAATCCAAATGATATCTCTATGTCCGATGCTGAAACACAATCAGGTGATGAACATGAACCTAGTGATAATGTTAATGATAATGTTCATGTTGATGCTCAACCTAGTAATGATAATGAAGTAGAAGTTGAACCTGTTGTTGATCTTGATAACCCACAATCAAGGAATCAACGTTATGATAAGAGAGACTTCGTTGCTAGGAAACATGGTAAAGAAAGAGAACCATGGGTTCAGAAACCCATGCCTTTTCCTCCCAAACCATCCAAGAAAAAGGATGATGAGGATTTTGAGCGCTTTGCTAAAATGATTAGACCCATCTTTTTGCGTATGCGATTAACTGATGTGCTCAAAACAACTCCTTATGCTAAGTATATGAAGGATATCATTACTAATAAAAGAAAGATACCTGAAGCTGAAATTTCCACCATGCTTGCTAATTACACTTTTAAGGGTGGAATACCAAAGAAACTTGGAGATCCCGGAGTGCCTACTATACCATTCTCCATTAAGAGAAATTATGTTAAAACCGCTTTATGTGATCTTGGAGCCGGTGTTAGTGTTCTGCCTCTCTCTTTATATCGTAGACTTGACTTGAATAAGTTGACACCTACTGAAATATCCTTGCAAATGGCTGATAAATCAACTGCTATACCTGTCGGCATTTGTGAGGATGTGCGTGTTGTGGTTGCAAATGTTAATATTTTAACAGATTTTGTTATTCTTGATATTCCTGAGGATGATAGTATGTCTATTATTCTTGGAAGACCTTTCCTTAATACTGCAGGGGCTGTTATTGACTGCAACAAAGGCAATGTCACTTTTCATGTTAATGGTAATGAGCATACGGTACACTTTCCGAGGAAACAACCTCAAGTTTATAGTATCAACTCTATTGGAAAAGTTCCATCGATTATATTTGGAGGTTTTGAATTTCCTCTCCCTACTGTCAAGAAAAAGTATGATATTCTTATTGTTGGGGATTTTCATATCCCCGTTGAGGTAACTTAGTGTTATTCGAAATTTCTCCGGTTCCGAGATTATTCGGAATGAGTTTGTTAACAAGACTTGATCAACCTTGTTAGCGGGTTCATTTTGATGATCACAAGATGGATGAAACTAGAAGCACAACCTTCTGTACCCTCTTTATATTTTTTGTTATTTAGTAGAAATAAAGTAAAATAGTATTTTTCTGTCTGTTTCCTGATTTATCCGTGCAATATAAAAATATCCCGAAAATAAAAGTCCTCAGAATGCCATGCCAATTTAATATGATTTTTTCGAGAATATTTGAGAATTTACTGTGCAAAAATTACCACGGAGGGAGCTGCCACCTGGCCACGAGGGTGGAGGGCGCGCCCTATGCCCCTGGGCGCGCCCCCCTGCCTCGTGGGCCCACGGTGGCCCTCCTCCACTTATTCCTGCACCCATCTTCTTCCTCTGCCTCACACAAACACGAGAAACCAACTCAAGCACGAGTTCCAGCCCCCGTTGCTATGATTTTCGATCTCCTTGTTCGAAGCACCTCTCGCAAAACTGATTGGGAAGATTGTTCCTTGGTATGTGACTCCTCCATGGGTCCAATTAGTTTTTGTTCTAGTGCTTATTCTTTGTAAATTTTTGCTGCATAGGTGACCATGTTCTTGAGCTTGCATGTCAAATTTATATGGTTCCAAGTAGTTCCAGTGCTTGATATAGGCCCTAGGCACTTGTGGGGGTTGTTGGTATCAATTTTATTGAAGTTGGTTCACTTTTATTTGAAATTACTAAAAATTTCAGATTGTCTCAAAAATAATGAAGAAATTCTTGAGGGGCTCGTCGAGCCGAAGCTCTAAGGAAAAACAGAAGGAAGAAGAGGAGAAGCCCAAATTCAATTTGCCCCGCACCGCGGAGGTCCGGCCGTGTGAATGGCCCTCCGATGACTTCTTGAGGAGAGCCGGGATTTATGATGATTTCTATTTATTGATTGACAACCCCAGCTACACCTATGGGTATCAGCCAGGCTATCCCTGGCAATAGACCAACTTAGGCCAAAAGCCTAAGCTTGGGGGAGTACATATTTCTCACCGATATTACATTCATGTTCACACACACTCATTGCTAGATGTCGGTGCTCATACTCTTTCACTGTAATATCCATGCTAGTTTATTTCTTTTTCCTGCTTTCTTCTTGTGTGTTTAATAAACCTTAGAAAAACCAAAAAAAATTAGTAATAGTTTATTTTTCTTGCTGTAATAGTAATAATTAAAAAGAAAACCCAAAAATATTTCCCGTTCTTCTTTTACTTGTTGGGAGCTTTCCCGTGTAAATAGTTTTTATTTCTTTTCCTTTCTTTGGGGGTCGAGAAGACCATATTGAAAATGCTTAGTGGCTCTTATATGCATGATTGATTATTTAAACCTAGAGCCCATATTACTTGTCTTCTCTCTTGAGTTGAATGCTTGCAGATTCCAGCTTAGTCCAATGCACGTGCACTCTTATCATTATACACACCGTTCGGTTGTGCAAGTGAAAGGCAATAATGATGATATATGATGGACTTATTGGGAAGAGAAAAGCTGGTATGAACTCGACCTCTCTTGTTTTTGTAAATATGATGATTCATCGTTCTTGATTCAGCTATTATAAAGTAAACATATTTGCAATGACATTTAGAGATTATAGTCGCTTGTGCCATGCTTGATTAGCTATGAGTTATAATGGTTTACCTTGCATGCCAACATGCTATTAGAATGATTATGATGTGGTATGATGGGATGGTATCCTCCTTTAAATGCATTGAGTGACTCGACTTGGCACCTGTTCACGCATGTAGTTGAATCCAATCAACATAGCCTTCATGATATTTATGTTCATGGTGGATTATATCCTACTCATGCTTGTACTCGGTGTGAATTAATTTTAATGCATGTTTACGACTGTTGTCGCTCTCTCAGTTGGTCGCTTCCAAGTCTTTTGCTAGCCTTCACCTGTACTAAGCGGGAATACTGCTTGTGCATCCAAAATCCTTAAACCCCAAAGTTATTCCATATGAGTCCACTATACCTACCTATATGCGGTATTTACCTGCCGTTCCAAGTAAATTTGTATGTGCCAAACTCTAAACCTTCAAATAAACATTCTGTTTTGCATGCTCGAATAGCTCATATGTCAACTAGAGTTGCCCTTATCTTCCGTGTTAGGCGGGCTATTCTCAAGAGGAGTGGACTCCGCTCCTCATTCATGAGAAAATGGCTGGTATCCGGGATGCCCAGTCCCATGATCCAAAAAGATCAAAACTAAATCAAAATAACTGCAAACAAAACTCCCCTTGGGACCCGTTGAATGTTGGAGGCACTCGTTGTTTCGGGCAAGCCATGGATTGATGCTTGTGGAGGAGGGGGAGTATAAACTTTACCATTCTGTTTGGGAACCACCTATAATTTGTTTAGCATGGAAGATATCGTCGTCTTTTAGTTGTTATGTTGACAATGAAAGTATGCCGCTCAAAATATAATTTATCTCTATTTCAAAATCGAGCTCTGGCACCTCTACAAATCCCCGCTTCCCTCTGCGAAGGGCCTATCCATTTACTTTTATGTTGAGTCATCACCCTTCTTATTAAAAAGCACCCACTGGAGAGCACACTGTCGTTTGCATTCATTATGATTGGTTTATATTGGGTATGACTTGACTGGATCTCTTTTACCATGAATTACAATGTCTAGTCAGTCCTTGATCTTTAAAGGTGCTCTGCATTTATATTTTGCAGTCTCAGAAAGGGCTAGCGAGATACCATTTTGTTATATCATGTTATGATTATTTTGAGAAAGTGTTGTCATTCGAGTTTTATTATTATGGCTCGCTAGCTGATTATGCTACTGATATGAGTAATTGTGAGACCTACGTGTTATTGTGAGTATGGTTAGTTATAATAATTGCTGAAACATGAATGCCCGCTTTTCATGTTTACAACAAGAAGAGAAAACAGAGTTTGTAAAAGTTTTTCTTTTTCTCTTTCAGTTTGTCAACTGAATTGCTTGAGGACAAGCAAGGGTTTAAGCTTGGGGGAGTTGATACGTCTCCGTCGTATCTACTTTTCCAAACACTTTTCCCTTGTTTTGGACTCTAACTTGTATGATTTGAATGGAACTAACCCAGACTGACGCTGTTTTCAACAGAATTGCCATGGTGTTGTTTTATGTGCAGAAAACAAAAGTTCTCGGAATGACCTGAAACTCCAAGGAATATCTTAGAATAAATAATAAAAAATCCTCGCCAAAGATGAAGGCCAGGGGGCCCACACCCTGTTCACGAGGGTGGGGGGCGCGCCCCTCCCCCTGGGCGCGCCCCCCTACCTCGTGGGCCCCCTGGTGGCCCTCGGACGCCAACTCCAACTCCATATATTGGCTTTTGGAGAGAAAAAATCAGAGAGAATAAATCATCGCGTTTTACAATACGGAACCGCCGCCAAGCCCTAATCTCTCTTGGGAGGGCTGATCTGGGGTCCGTTCTGGGCTCCGGAGAGGGGGATTCATCGCTGTCGTCATCATCAACCATCCTCCATCACCAATTTCATGATGCTCACCGCCGTGCGTGAGTAATTGCATCATAGGCTTGCTGGAAGATGATGGGTTGGATGAGATTTATCATGTAATCGAGTTAGTTTTGTTAGGGTTTGATCCCTAGTATCCATTATGTTCTGAGATTGATGTTGCTATGACTTTGCTATGCTTAATGCTTGTCACTAGGGCCCGAGTGCCATGATTTCAGATCTGAACCTATTATGTTTTCATGAATATATGTGTGTTCTAGATCCTATCTTGCAAGTCTATAGTCACCTACTATGTGTTATGATCCGGCAACCCCGAAGTGACAATAATCGGGACCACTCCCGGTGATGACCGTAGTTTGAGGAGTTCATGTATTCACTATGTTGTAATGCTTTGTTCCGGTTCTCTATTAAAAGGAGGCCTTAATATCCCTTAGTTTCCAATAGGACCCCGCTGCCACGGGAGGGTAGGACAAAAGATGTCATGCAAGTTCTTTTCCATAAGCACGTATGACTATATACGGAATACATGCCTACATTACATTGATGAACTGGAGCTGGTTCTGTGTCACCCTATGTTGTAACTGTTACATGACGAACCACATCCGGCATAATTATCCATCGCTAATCCGGTGCCTACGTGTTTTCCATATACTGGTTTGCGCTTATTTACTTTTCCGTTGCTACTGTTATCATTACTACAAAAATACCAAAAACATTACTTTTGCTGTCTTTACTTTGTTACCGTTACCACCACTATCATATTACTTTGCTACTAAACACTTTGCTGCAGATATTAAGTTTCCAGGTGTGGTTGAATTGACAACTCAGCTGCTAATACTTGAGAATATTCTTTGGCTCCCCTTGTGTCGAATCAACAAATTGTGGTTGAATACTCTACCCTCGAAAACTGTTGCGATCCCCTATACTTGTGGGTTATCAGTGAACACGAGGCATGCATCGGATGCTCCTCCGACAGAGGATGCCGACAGATTGTCCGCCACCAACTCCGAGGTGGAGAGTGACATGAATCACAGGCGCCACCGAATAGTTCTTCATGACGCATGTTTCTCCCAAGAGGCATTGAACGCCTTCAATTCGGGAGACGCGCACCTCTGTGCCGCTCAAGATGGTCTAGCCAGAGCCACGGAGCAGTATGTAAAGGACATACGGGTGAGGAGATTTGATAGTTATATATGCCAGTAGCCCCCGAGACTTAAAATTGTTAGGAGAACTGATTTAAGGATCATTTGTTATGCAAGATGTTATGGAAAAGAATACCCGACTGTCTCAGGAGCTTGAAGAGTGCAAGGCCCAGCTTGAGGCCGCACTAGCCGCCACAGGGGGAGCCACAGAGACCCCCTCCGGTAATATATACTTCGAAAGATAAGTAGTTTGTGAAGTGCGGCTTGTGTATAAGTCTGACAATAATATTGTAGATGGCGCCGGACTATATCCGGACAAGCAACAACTCCTGCGCCGGTTAAAGGCCGGCGAGAATGTGCTTACAAGGGTGAGGCAAGAGAAAAATAATCTCCAAGATGCCAACACCCAGCTGGGTGAGGAACTAAAGGATGTTCGAGCCCAGCTGTCTGACTCTGTTAAGGAGAATCGACGGCTTCGTCGCGGCATTTATAGTAAGTGCTTGAGGGAACTTTTGAAAAGAAGAGTTCAGCGAGGAAGTCGACTAATAGAAATATGTCTATAGGTATGCTCATGGGTCGTCCTGCAGAGGAAATGCCCGGTTCAATGGGTGACCTACTTCCCGAGCTTCTGCAACTGCACAAACGAGTTCGGCAGGTGATGAGAGGCGTCGCCCAGGCCTTGTGGCCATCCATCTCCCTACCCGAAGGCCTTAGAGAGCTTGCAGAGAGGCTTCAGGGAGCACGGCGGCACTTCTGGCTATGGAAGATATCGGCCTGCCGTCAAGGCGCCAGGGAGGCCTGGGCCATGGTGAAGACGCGGTACACGAAGGCTGACCCAAACCACATGGCTGAGGTCGGACCTGTGGGGCCCGATGGGAAGGAGATCCCTGTGAGCTTAATGTACGGCCAAGTAGAGTTGGCCGCAAAGTATTCCCAGTGGGACTGTAAACTAGACAGCTTATTAGATGGTATTGAAGAGGAATACAATCAGTCAATTTGACTATGTAATTTAAAATGACATGTAAAATGCCTCCTAGCCGGATTGTAGATCGTTTGTCGTAGCGGACCTTTTCGCTTCAACCTCGGGACCCGACAGTCCGGAGTGTGTCCGAATACCCTCGCGGTTATGTAAGAACCGGGGCGTGCGTGGAGACCAGGCGTAGGAGTCATGAGTGCTTTATCACACAAGTGCCCAACTAGTTATGTTATATTACATGGTTAGTAAGAAACATCTTCCAGGGAGAATAGTTCCGTTAGGGGTTCCTTTCCCTGGGAGGCATGCCCTAAAGTGCATGTCCGGACTGCAAAAAAAGCAGAAAAACATCTGGGGGCAGATAAATGAATAAGTAAGAAATCGTCTTTTAGTTCACCGACCGAATATTTCCTTAAGAACGCTAGCTTTCGGCTTCACCCAGTCTGAGGTACACGTCCGGCTGACCCGGCGGTAACAATCGCAGAGGTGCTCCCTTTACCACCTAGCCGAACAATCGGGAACGTAGGGGTAAGCACAGGAGCCAGGCAACCCAGCTTGGCCAAAACTTAAGTCATATCGATGCATATAATGGTGAATAAAAGGTACATGCGGAAGTGTGACACATGTGTTGGGCATAAAGCCCGTATAAATAAGCTTCTGTTAAAGAAGCCCCTAGGTATACTGAGCGCGGATAACGCGTCAAGTGTGTGCGAACAGTGCACAAATGAGCCTCCGACGGCTTCAAGAAAAAGGAGGGAGAAGGAGAGAAATAAAAGACAGTTAAAGTACAAAATATAGATGAAGGAAGGAGACAAACTCAGAGTCCGGCGCTAGGCGTAGAATCTTCGGAGACGGGCTGCGTTCCATGGGTTCGGCTCAAGTCGGTTATTCGATGCGTGCCACAGACGGTACGCTCCACCGGTCAGGACTTGGTCGATGATGAAGGGACCCTCCCATTTGGGCTTGAGTTTGTCCTTTTTCTTGTCCGGCAGGCGTAGAACTAATTCGCCAACATTGTAAGCTTTGGCCCGTACTTCTCTGCTTTGGTATCTTCGAGCCTGCTGTTGATAGAATGTGGAACGGGCTTTTGCCACGTCGCGCTCCTCCTCCAAGGTGTCCAAACTGTCCTGCCGATCGAGCTCGGTTTCTCTTTCTTCGTACATGCGCATGCGAGGTGAGTCATGAATTATGTCGCAGGGCAAAACTGCCTCTGCGCCGTACACCATAAAAAATGGTGTGAATCCGGTAGTGCGATTCGGCGTGGTTCACAGCCCCCAGAGTACAGAGTCGAGCTCCTCTACCCAGTGCGTATTAGATTCCTTGAGGGACCACACTAGTCTGGGTTTAATGCCGCTCATGATTAGACCATTTGCTCGCTTGACTTGACAGTTAGTTTGAGGGTGATAGACTGAAGCGTAGTCGAGCTTGATGCCCATGTTTTTGCACCAGAGTTTGACCTTGTCGGCCGTGAAGTTCGTGCCATTATCAGTGATGATGCTATGGGGGACGCCGTAATGGTGTACTACCCCTGATATGAAGTCTATCACCAGTCCGGATTCAGCCGTCTTAACAGGCTTTGCCTCTATCCATTTGGTGAATTTATCCACCATGACCAATAGGTATTTCTGCTTGTGGGTTCCTCCTTTAAGGGGTCCAACCATATCAAGCCCCCAGACCACGAACGGCCAGGTGATGGGTATAGTTTTGAGGGTGGTAGGTGGCATGTGGCTTTGATTAGCAAAGAGCTACCATCCGACGCATCGTTGGACCAAGTCCTGAGCATCTGCCCGGGCCGTCGGCCAATAAAATCTTGTACGGAAGGCCTTGCCTACAAGGGCCCGGGCTGCGGCGTGGTGCCCACCGAGTCCGGCATGAATTTCAGCCAGAAGATTCCGCCCTTCCTCTTCGAAGATACACCTTTGAAGGACTCCGGTTGTGCTTTTCTTATAAAGCTCTCCCTCATGGACCTTATAGGCTTTAGATCGCCGCACTATGCAGCGGGCCTCGTTTTGGTCCTCGGGAAGTTCCTGCCTATTTAGGTAGGCTAGGAATGGTTCTGTCCACGGGGCAATGACTGCCATTATTGTGTGGGCTGACGGTGTTATTTCGTTGGCAGAACCACCAACTATGTCAGGATGTTCGGTGTGGGGTATTGTGGTTGGGTCTGGGATGTTATTTCCGGACTCTCCCTCCCATAATACGGATGGCTTGAAAAGCCTCTCTAGGAAGATGTTGGGAGGGACGGCATCGCGCTTTGCGCCAATGCGTGCCAACACGTCTGCTGCCTGGTTGTTCTCCCGGGCTATATGGTGAAATTTGAGCCCCTCAAACTGAGCTGACATTTTTAGGACGATGTTGCGATAAGCTGCCATTTTCGGATCCTTGGCATCAAAGTCTCCATTTATTTGGGATATCGCGAGGTTTGAATCCCCGCGGACCTCTAGGCGTTGAATGCCCATGGAGACTGCCATCCGGAGACCATGTAGAAGGGCCTCGTATTCAGCTGCGTTGTTGGAGTCTGTGTACATTATCTGAAGTACGTATTGGACTGTATCTCCAGTTGGGGATGTCTGAACGACGCTAGCCCCCAGGCCAACCAACTTTTTTTAGCCGTCGAAGTGCATGATCCAGCTGGAATATGCGCCATACTCTTTAGGGAGTTCGGCTTCAGTCCATTCAGTGACGAAGTCGGCCAAAACTTGCGACTTAATAGCTCGCCGTGGCTTGTAGGTTATGTCGAACGGGAGGAGCTCGATGGCCCATTTGGCAATCCGGCCCGTTGCGTCGCGGTTGTTTATAACGTCATTAAGAGGTACTTCGAAGGCTACTGTTATCAAACACTCTTGGAAGTAGTGTCGTAGCTTCCGGGATGCCATGAACACCGCGTATGCTATCTTTTGATAATGCGGGCACCGTGACTTGCATGGAGTTAGGACAGTGGACACGTAGTAAACTGGTTTTTGGAGAGGGAACTTGTGTCCGTCCGTTTCTTGTTCGACAACGAGCACCGCGCTTACAACTTGATGGGTTGCCATGATGTATAATAGCATTGGTTCGCCCATGTTGGGCGCGGCCAGGACCGGATTTGTTGCCAATATGGCTTTGATTTCTTCGAGTCTGGCCGTGGCGGCATCCGTCCACTCGAAGTGTTCGGTGCACCGCAGGAGGCGATAAAGGGGTTATGCCTTTTCTCCTAAGTGGGAGACAAAGCGGCTTAGAGCCGCCACGCATCCAGTCAATTTTTGTATTTGTTTGAGGTCTTTTGGGATATCCAATTGTGACAGAGCTTGGATCTTGGCTGGGTTTGCTTCAATTCCTCTACCGGATACAATGAAGCCCAAGAGCTTTCCGGCTAGTATGCCGAAAACGCATTTTTCCGGGTTGAGCTTAATGTCATATGCTCGGAGATTGTCGAATGTGAGCCTCAAGTCGTCTACTAGAGTTTCGACAAGCTTGGATTTGACGACCACATCATCTACGTATGCATCCACTGTTTTGCCGATCTGGTTTGCCAGACATGTCTGAATCATGCGCTGATATGTTGCGCCGGCGTTTTTGAGCCCAAAGGGCATTGTGTTGAAGCAGAATGGGCCGTATGGAGTGATGAATGCCATTGCGGCTTGGTCTGGCTCTGCCATCTTAATTTGGTGGTAGCGGGAGTATGCATCGAGGAAGCACAATGAATCGTGTCCTGCGGTAGCGTCGATAATTTGATCGATGCGGGGAAGGGGGAAGGGATCCTTTGGGAAAGCCTTGTTAAGGTCCTTGAAATCGACACACAGGCACCAGGATTTGTCCTTCTTTGGTACCATTACCAGGTTTCCTAGCCAGTCCGGATGTTTTATATCTCTAATGAATCCGGCCTCCAATAGTTTGGCTAGCTCCTCTCCCATGGCCTGTCTCTTAGGTTCGGAGAAACGCCGAAGAGCTTGTTTGACTGGCTTGAATCCTTTTAGGATATTTACGCTGTGCTCGGCCAGCCGGCGAGGGATTCCTGGCATGTCTGAAGGGTGCCAGGAAAAGATGTCCCAATTTTCGTGTAGGAATTCTTGTAGTGCAGCGTCTACATCAGGGTTTAATTGTGCCCCGATGGAGGCCGTTTTTGTAGGGTCCATTGGATGGACTTGGAATTTGACTATTTTGTCCGCCGGTTTAAAAGAGGTGGACTTGGATCTCTTATCGAGTATCACATCGTCCCTGTTCACCCTGGAGCACAGCGCAGTGAGTTCCTCGGCCGCTAGGGCTTCGGATAGTGCCTCAAGGGCAAGTGCGGCTGTTTTATTTTCGGCGCGAAGTGCTATGTCTGGGTCACTAGCAAGAGTGATGATTCTGTTGGGTCCGGACATTTTGAGCTTCATGTACCCGTAATGGGGTATAGCTTGAAAAATTGTGAATGCCTCTCGCCCTAATAGAGCGTGGTATCCGCTGCTGAACGGGGCCACTTGGAATGTGACCTCCTCGGACCTGTAATTATCCGGCATGCCGAACACCACATCCAGTGTGATTTTTCCTGTACAGCATGCTTCCCGACTGGGGATTATTCCTCAAAAGGTTATGCTGCTTCGCTCAATGCGGCTCCAGTCTATTTCCATTTTTCGAAGGGTTTCCTCATAAATGAGGTTTAATCCGCTGCCGCCATCCATGAGTACCTTGGTAAGGCGAAAGCCATCCACTATTGGACTGAGGACCAATGCGGCTAGTGCTCGGGCTGTTCGGAATTTAGGTTCGTCACTGGCGTTAAAGGTAATAGCCGTGTCACTCCATGGATTTATTGTTGCTACCTGGTGGACTTCAGCAAGGCTGTAGAGTGTTCGTTTCCGCATATTATTTGATGCGAAAGTTTCAAAAACTGTTAATACCGTACTGGTATTGCTGGGCTGGTGCTTTGGAGCTAGAAGCTCTTCGCCACTTTTGGCCACCTGCCGTAGTATCCAACATGCTCTAAGGCTATGAGTTGGAGTGGCGCCCTTTGTACTATGAATTTTGCAGGGTCCATTGAGCCATCCCTCCAGTACGGTTCCATGCCCTTTAGAGGGTTTTTGCTTTTTGGTATTTAACCCAGGTGCCTAGTAATGATGCACCCTTTTACTTTGGACTAGGGTTGTGTTCAAGGTCGGATTATCCCAAAATTTGATTTTGGTTTTCCAGGCGCTCTCCATCGCACAGTACTTTCGTACTATGGACGCCAAGTCAGCAAAGCATGTAATTTCGCGACGACTTACGGCGTTGAGGATTCCTTCGTCCGTGCAATTAATGCAGAAGAATGAAATTGCGTCCTCTTCACGGCAGTCCTTTATCCTGTTCATGACCAGGAGGAATCTGGCCCAGTAATGATGTACTGTTTCAGCGGGCTCTTGCCGGATTTGGGATAGACCGCTTATGTTTGGGTGGGAGGGTGGAGTTAAATTCTGAACTCCGTCCGATCTAAGACTCAGGGGCCAAGAAGTTTCCAAACTTGGAAGCTCGGGTTCTTGGACGTTGTCTGATGAATCTAGCCCGCTGCCTGACTTTAAGTTCAGGGCTTGAGTGGTGTTCTCCCCTCTGCGGGAATCCAGCATGGAGGGGTCAGGAATCCGGACATAGCTAGTCCTTAGGATAGAAGAAGGGTCACCATATTGTTCCTCTACCACAACAACGTGGTGGGTAGCCTGGGGAGAGTTAATCTCTCTCAGATCGGTTTTAGGCCCAATCTGGTCATAGTCTGTAGTGACTCCCAGGGCGGCGATGCGATCCAAGAGCTCGTTTAAGGAAGAGAGCTCCATCGGATATAACTGCTCGGTGAGTTCCGAGTTGACGTGAAGATTGCTTTTGATGACCCGAGAAGTCATCGTCGGCGCGGCGGCTGAACAGGCGGTCATAAGAAAACCGCCTAGCCGGAGAGTTTGGCTGATGGCCAAAGCTGCTTTAGCAATGGTGCCGTCTTTAAAGACGGGACGAGGCATCCTTCCTGATGGCGACGGCTCAGAGGAACTCTCAATGAAAGCACCAATGTCAGTGTCAAAACCAGCGGATCTTGGGTAGGGGGTCCTGAACTGTGCGTTGCGGATGGTAACAGGAGACAAGGGACACGATGTTTTTACCCAGGTTCGGGCCCTCTCGATGGAGGTAAAACCCTACTCCTGCTTGATTAATATTGATGATATGGGTAGTACAAGAGTAGATCTACCACGAGATCAAAGAGGCTAAACCCTAGAAGCTAGCCTATGGTATGATTTTTGTTTGTCCTATAGACTATGAAGATACAAGATTGAAGACTTCGCCCCGTGTCCGGATGGGACTTTCCTAGGCGTGGAAGGCAAGCTTGGCGATACGGATACGTAGATCTCCTACCATTGTAAGCAACTCTGTGTAACCCTAACCCTCTCCAGTGTCTATATAAACCGGAGGATTTTAGTCCGTAGGACGAACAACAATCATACCATAGGCTAGCTTCTAGGGTTTAGCCTCCTTGATCTCGTGGTAGATCCACTCTTTTACTACCCATATCATCAATACTAATCAAGCAGGAGTAGGGTTTTACCTCCACCGAGAGGGCCCGAACCTTGGTAAAAACATTGTGTCCCTTGTCTCCTGTTACCATCCGCCTAGATGCACAGTTCGGGAACCCCTACCCGAGATCCGCCGGTTTTGACACCGACACCAGCCAACGATGATAGTTCGGCTATCCGGACACCCCCTAATCCGGGACTCCCTCAATCACGTCTGTGTCAAGTATACCGACTCCAGCCTGCATCTACTACTATTACTCCACACATTGACCGCTATCCAGCATGCATCTAGAGTATTAAGTTCATAAGAACGGAGTAACGCCTTAAGTAAGATGACATGATGTAGAGGGATAGACTCAAGCAATATGATGAAAATACCATCTTTTTACCCTTGATGGCATAATACAATATGTGCCTCGCTACACCTACTTTGTCACTAGGTGAGGACACCGCAAGATTGAACCCAAAACTAAGCACCTCTCCCATTGCAAGAAGAACCAATCTAGTTGGCCAAACGAAACCGATAATTCGAAGAGAAATACAAAGATATTTAATCATGCATAAAAGAGGTCAGAAAAGATTCAATAATATTCATAGATAATCTGATCATAAATCCAAAATTCATCGAATCTCGACAAACACACCGCAAAAGAATATTACATCGGATACAACTCTAAGAACATTGAGGAGAACATTGTATTGAAGATCAAAACACTACTGCAGGATGCTGCTAATGCGACAATATAATCAGAGACCCTTCGACGAAACTGTGTGTGATGCAATCACAACGGTGATGTAAAAAAACCATCAGAAAAGATGCAAAATGTTTGCGATGGTGGATACGTCAAACACAGTTCAGATTAATGCGTGTGCGATGCGGGGCATACGGTTGATCCATACGAACTATTTGCGGTTAGACAGAACAACAGAAATAGGCAGCCAGATCAAGGTGTGTGTGTGATATACGACATACAGTTCACCCTGATAAACTGTTTGTGATGAGGTGGAACAACAGAAACGGGCAGCCAGATGAAGGAGTGTGTGATATACAGCATACAGTTCACTCCGATGAACTGCTTGTGATTAGGCAAGACAAAAGAAACGGCAGCCCGATGAATGTGTGTGTGATATACGGCATACAGTTCACTCGGCTGAACTGTTTGCGTTGAGCCAAGAGAACAGAAACGGTTCAACTTAACAAGATGTGTGTGATACGCAGCAAACAGGTCTGCAATCGGAAATGTGTGGGAAGACCAATAACAACACAGATGATTCCTTTTAACAATCCATGTGTGTTGTGAGCAAACGATGGCTGGTATACAATTGTGAGTGATTGATGAAAACATCACCGATGGGTTCCATTGTTTAGTCCGTATGCGATGTGATTTGCTTAGTCCGCACAACATCTATGCTTTGTCTACAGAGCATCAACATATATACTTAAAAAGACAACATTGCATAACCAAATTAAGCATAGAATTACACAAGTGACTACACACATAACATTTCCACACACAACAAAGTAAGAAATTACATGCATACTAAACTAGGAGAAACGAGGATCTAATCTTCTACTTCTTGTTGCGACAATGCTTGCCATTGCTCTGCTTTCGGCTGGATCCCTAGCCGTTTTGGGGAAAGAGGCACTTCCTCATGTCAACGATCCGCCTGTACATCTCATAGATCATGTACGCCTCCTTGGTCGCGTACACGATGTGAGCTTTGTCGAGTTTCTCCATCCAGGCCAAGTGCCAGGCATGCTTGTCCTTGTTGCAGGAATCCTTCATGTCTTTGTAGTAGGGGTCGATGATGGACTCAGCGAGGTGAACCAGTGAGTCCTTCTCATGCTCGTTGCTGCCCCAGATCTTGTATTGGCCCTTGATGTCGACAAGATTCAGGCAGGCGATGCCCGAATTCTTGAGCACCTTTACATCGTTGGTGATGTCCACCACAACGAACATGTAGTGGGGGCTATTGACAAATCTGGTGAAACACTCGCAAGGCCTTGTGGCCAGGCAGTAGTGGTAGACAAGGACGTGATTGCGCATGCACATCTGGGCGACGACGACCTTGGGATGAGACCCAGCACGAGCGCGGGTGTACTTGAGGTTGAACCCGACCACCTTGTACTTCTCCTCAGCAAGCAACAACTCCATGATGTGGATGGAGTGCTCCACCTAGACCGGGTTGTTGGTGTAAACCACCGAGAGCTCCGTGAACCTTCTGTGGGTATCTACCACAACATGCATGGTGAACTGCTGCTCGTCATCGTCAGCCGCTCGGAGCGCCATTGGAGTCGCGCAGGAAACCCTCTAAGTATTTGTCATGGTGGGTGTGCTTCTTGCGGTGTGGGGCGCGATCGAAAGGTTGAAGAGGCACAAGGGTTAAATGATCGCTGTAATAAATTTGGGTCGGCCGGCCTGTAATCGTCACGTCTTGTCACCGCGTTCATAACAGAGGATTCCAGTGAGAACACGACACACGTTTTGTTTGACCACGTGTGGGCTCGAAGAGGCGCCAAATGTATCGTTGGTGAGCCTGTTCCCGCACAACCGTGTAGTTTACCGCGCAAGCTTCTTGCCCGGCTAGTTTGGCCACACATCGGCTAGAAGAGGGACAAATCATGGGCGTTTATTGGCAAAAAGCTTTGTGAAAACAAAGTGTGTGGAATGACTTCGGTCATAAGTTTACCCATGGGTGATGAGGTCAAAGTTACACAGAAGGGTGATGATGGACACTCGAGTGCGATAATTAATTCTACGCTCTATAGGGCACATGGTTGAAGAAACCAATTGTGTGCAATAATGGCGAAGATCGCAGTCGAGTTAGCTAAACAGATCGTGTGCTATGAGATCGACAAGGTAAACACATTCGTGAATGGTTAATAAAATCTAAGTCCATTCCATATTAAGGTCAAAATAGTGCTACCAATATACGAGTCTTATACGATGCCATTTCAACGATTGTACCATGAAAGCTCGAAATATTACAAGGTTCAAATTCAGAGTTATATGGCTCAAATTCAAAGATTACAAGGTTCAAACTAATATCAGAAATGAAATTCAGCTCATCAGCTGCAAATGCACGCATTGATCCACTGAACATGGATATAAGAGAGGTTCAAACTAATATTACCAATTGTAAGGCTGGTTTCAAAACCTCATAATTTTTGCAAAGGGGTTAGCCACTGAGAAGTCATGTATGGGGTTGACACGATGACTTCCGATTACTCCGTCATCTAAAGTTCCAAAATGAAGTTCAGCTTTTTTGGAGCCTATTCCATTTTGCCGCAGCCGCCGGTGCTAATCAACAAACCATTAATTTTTACGAAATAAATGTAGGGCAAACCTCATTACCTTCAGAACCCTTGCTCTGACAACAAAGAACCTGACAAATAAAATCTTTGGTAAGGTCCCTTGGTAGGAGTTCAAAGTAATTTCTGAGAGATGTAGATCTAGGCATTCGATGTGATTGTTATATTGTATCACATTATCCACCACCGATCCTAATCTTATTTGCAAAAGAAGAAAACGTGTTAGTGCCTACATGCAGTTTTGAACACTACTACATGCCTATTTGGTTTGCAGGATTTGTAAAATGCAGTAATGTGCCATCTTTGATCCGACATGATTAACATGGGTGTTTGATTACAATCTAGAAAAATGTAGCCTTCTTCACCAGAGGTTGGAGTGGATGAAAAGTTCCCTAAGAAAACTAGTGTAGATGAATCCAAAGGAGAAATGCTTATGAATTGTAACCATATGGATCAAGCAACCAATATGGGGGGCATGTATGTACTGAAATCCTCCAAAAATCCTTCATAAATCATAGTACATTGTCATTGTAAACTTGGAAAAAGGTGTAAAAAATTGAACTCCCTTATGGTTAACATTTAATAGGAAAGGAACATCACCTTGATATACAACTTCTCCAGGAACAGAAAGCATCTCAGGAAACTAACAACTTGGTCCATGTTAGGGCCGATAGATTCTTGTGCCAAGACCTTCACTGTGCACAGTTTCACGGTCAAGCTTGTCGGAATCATTTTCTGGATGACAGATGAACATACATATTCAAAATTAGAAATAATGTTAATTTCTAGAAGGGGAGGTAGAAGGCGGCTGTTGTACCTGAATGGGTGTGGATCTAATAACAAGTTCGGAGTATTTGTCAGATGAGTAGCCCACCACCGTCAATTTCGGCGTAGAAATGACAATGATTCTTGTTGGACCTTGATCAACTACAAGTAATCTCTCAAGTGAAGGTGTGTCCTCAATGACCATACCGTCGTACACATTTTGTGATGTCTTCTTGCAGCACCAGCAACACACATAAATAGACTGGAGAGTCATGGAGGTGTTGTGGAAGCTACTCAACCCATTGATCTCCTGAAGATGAAGGTACTCAAGTGCAGTACAACCACGGAGCATGCACTCCATGTCACCGCTTGGGAGGCAGACGACGATGAGCTCGAGGTGCTTCAGCCATGGTAGAATAAGAGCGGGCGCATCATTAAGGGGGGATATTAGTTCCTGAACTTGGCGACATGCAGCGTGAGCGCGAGGCAGAGCGCGGACGTTGGCAACGAGCGCATATGCCCGTCATCAAAAGTGAGCTCCTCGAGCTGATCTAGGGCAGGGGATCAGAACCACTCGTCAAGCTTGGCTCGGTCTTTGTCATTGGAACGGAGCCTACCCATGCTAAGGCCTCTGGTTGGGCCATGGTGACTGTTGAGCATCTGGGAGAATGCATCCAAGATTTTGCGATAGCCATGGCTGAGCTCGTGGGTGTCGATGAGGTCGAGAGGGGTGGAGCGCCATAGGGGGCTCCACCGCCGGGAAAGGATGGTTGTCTGTGCCCCATATTTGATTGGGAGGAGGGAGATGATGACTATCAACATATCATCGGGGAGGCTGCTGATGAAGTCTAGGCCTGCTGGAGTCACTTGTGGTTCTTGCTTGATCCGCCTCCGCTTGTTGGCAGCCCCTCTCCGGAGTCTCCTCTTCAGCGGCGCTTTCTGATAGAAGTGGGAGTGCAAGGAATATTTAGTTAAACTAGGTCAATACAAAAGTGTATTGGTAACTAGAAGTTAGTAGGTAGGAATAGAGTAAGAAAATGGAATAATAATTGGTTGCTTAAATACTACACAATTCCTTTGATATTGCTAGGTAAGTCAACATGCAGATACTTGAAAAGAACAGTTACTTTGAAAAAATTCTGGACGGATGATATCGTCAGGGAAGTTAGCATATATCTCATGACTAGGCTCTTTTACGTGCAGTGAAATTTTAGTGCCAACTTTCAGTACATAAAACTTAGAAATTTTTGTCCAAAGGCCCCTGCCAAAATAGGAGTGACCATGTTCATCAAGTCTTATAGTAGCAACAATTGTAAATCCATGGTTTGTGTTCAGTATGATGTCCCTACAGTCTTGATTTATGTAAAGGGAAAGATTGTAAATCCATAGTAAGGGACACGCTGCAGAAAATGGTAGGATTGTTAAAGAATATGGTAACATGCAAATATGGGTGAAATTGAAAGAACTGTACAATAGTTGAAATCAAAGGACATAAATCTATAATTAAACTGATAGGTTAACCATGGTGTCGTGGAAATATGAGAGTAATCAAAAGACAATACATCATTAATTTGCCTAATATAGAAAGAAGAGGGGGAAAAATCTCCTTTGACGTATATGCTGCATGTGGCACCATTTATCCAAATGCAGCAATATATAGTATATGTTCAGGAAAGTAGGCCATGCCAACCGATTTAGGGTGAGATTAAACATACCGCGCGCATCCTCAAGTCATCTGGTACGATGAGATGGAACTCCATAGATGTCTGGCCGAGGCCACAAAGTCCTGATGTGTCCGTGCACTGTACACTCTATGAATGAAAGAAAATCCTCAAATCAGCTCGAATAAAAACGAATTCACTGTAATTTCAGCCAGGTGATTAAATGAGGCAGATGAACTGGGATAAGAGATGAGATAATATTTCATTAAATTAGTTACCTAGTTGTCCATGAGAAATAAACCCTCAATGCGGTGGATTCCCTGATACGTCTCCAATGTATCTATAATTTTTGATTGTTCCATGCTATTATATTATCATTCTTGGATGTTTTACAATCATTTTATAGCAACTTTATATCATTTTTTGGGACTAACCTATTGACATAGTGCCCAATGCCAGTTGCTATTTTTTGCTTGTTTTTTTACTTTGCAGGAAGTCAATATCAAGCGGAGTCCAGACATAGTGAAACTTTTTGGAGAATTTTGATGGACCAGAACACCTAGGATGGGCCAGAGAAGTACCAAAGGTGTGCCCTGAGGGGGGCACAACCTACTTGGGCATGCCTGGGGGCCGAGGCGCGCCCTGGTGGGTAGTGCCCACCTCGGTGGCCTCATGCACCGCCTATTCGCCCTATAAATTGTCAAATATTCCAACAACCCTCGAGATAACCCCGCAAGCCTCTGTAGCCACAAAAAAACCAATCTAGACCCTGTTCTCGCACCCTGCCGGAGGGGGAAATCATCACCGGTGGCCATCTTCATCATCCCGGCGGCGACCATGATGAGGAGGGAGTAGTCCACCCTCATGGCTGAGGGTTTGTACCAGTAGCTATGTGTTTAATCTCTCTCTCTCTCTCTCTCTCTCTCTCTCTCGTGTTCTTGAGATGTCACGATCTTGATGTATCACGGGCTTCATTAATGTAGTTGGATTATATGGTGTTTCCCCCTCTCTATCTTGTTGTGATGAATTAAGTTTTCCCTTTGAGATTTCGTTTTATCGGAATGAATACTTTTATGGATTTGAGAACACTTGATGTATGTCTTGCTATGAATACCCGTGGTGACAATGGGGTATCATATTGATTCACTTGATATATGTTTTGGCACTCAACTTGCGGATTCCCGAGGTGAGGGTAATCTATGCATAGGGGTTGATGCACGTTCTTGTCTTTATTTCTCCGGTAGAAATCTTGGGGCACTATTTGAAGTTCTTTGTGTGGATTGAGTATTATGAATCTGATTTTTTTGGTGCATATCGTATAATCAACTCACGGATACTCGCGGTCACATTGGAGTATCGAGGTGACATTAGAGTTGGTTGATGTGTATCATATGTTGTTATTTTAGTACGATCTTGGTTAGATTGATCGGAAACAATAGTTTGGTGTGATTTTAGTACGAACTCTAGGATAGATTGATTAGAAAGAATAGCTTTGAGGTGGTTTCGTACCCTACAGACAATGTCTTCTTATGTTCTTGATGTCTACTATGCAACTTTATTCTTGTAGACACATGTTGGGCCTCCAAGCACAGAGTTTTGTAGGACAGTAGCAATTTTCCCTCAAGTGGATGACCTAAGGTTTATCAATCCGTGGGAGGCGTAGGATGAAGATAGTCTCTCTCAAATGACCCTGCAGCCAAATATACAAAATCTCTTGTGTCCCCAACACACCCAATACAATGGCAAATTGTATAGGTGCACTAGTTCGGTGAAGAGATGGTGATAAAAGTGTAATATGGATGGTAGACATATATTTTTATAATCTGAATAAATAAAAACAGCAAGGTAGCAAATAGTAAATGGGCACAAAAATGGTATTGCAGTGCTTTAAAATGAGGCCTAGGGTCCGTACATTCACTAGTGCAATCTCTCAACAGTGCTAATATAATTGGATCATATAACCATCCCTCAAAGTGCGATGAAGAATCACTCCAAAGTTCCTATCTAGCGGAGAACATAAGAATAAAATGTTTGTAGGGTATGAAACTGCCTCAAAGCTATTCTTTCCATTCGATCTATTCAAGAGTTCATACTAAAATAACACAAAGCTATTCTTTCTGTTCAATCTATCCTAGAGTTTGTACTAAAATAACACCAAAGCAAATTAATATTCATAATACTCAATCCAACACAAAGAACTTCAAAGAGTTCCCCAAGCTTTCTATCGGAGAAACAAAGACAAGAACATGCATCAACCCCTATGCATAAATTACCCCAATGTTACCTCGGGAATCCGCGAGTTGAGTGCCAAAACATATATCAAGTGAATCAATATGATACCTCATTGCCACCACGAGTATTCAATTGCAAGACATATATCAAGTGTTCTCAATTCCATAAAAGTATTCAATCCGATAACAACGAAATCTCAAAGGGAAAAACTCAATTCATCACAACAAGATAGAGAGGGGAAAACACCATATGATCCGACTATATTAACAAAGCCCACGATACATCAAGATTGTGACATCTCAAGAACACGAGAGAGAGAGAGAGAGAGAGAGAGAGAGAGAGAGATTAAACACATAGCTACTGGTACAAACCCTCGGCCCCGAGGGTGGACTACTCCCTTCTCATAGTGGTGGCCACCGGGATGATGAATATGGCCACCAGAGATGATTCCCCCCCTCCGGCAGGGTGCCGAAAAATGGTCTAGGTCGGATCTCGTGGATACAGAGGCCTTGCGGTGGAAGAACTTATGATCTAGGGCTAACCTGAAGGGTTTTGGAATATTTGGGAATTTATAGGGTGAAGAGGGGGTGCGGGAGGCCACCGAGGTGGGCAACACCCATCGAGGCACGCCTGGGGGCCCAGGCACCCCCTGGTGGGTTGTGCCCCCCTCGGGGCACCCCCACGTGCTGCTCTTGCCCATTGGTGGTCTTCTGGTCCATATAAAATCCACAAAAAGTTTTGCAGTATTTGGACTCCGTTTGATATTTATTTCCTGCAATGTAAAAAACAAGCAAAAAACAACAACTGGAATTGGGCACTGGGTCAATAGGTTAGTCCCAAAAAATGATATAAAGTTGGTATAAAATGATTGTAAAACATCCAAGATGATAATATAACAGCATGAATACTTCATAAATTATAGATACATTGGAGACGTATCAGTTCTCCGCTAGATAAGAACTTTGGAGTGTTTCTTCATCGCACATTGAGGGATGGTTATGTGGTCCAATTAGATTAGCATTGTTGAGAGATTGCACTAGCGAAAGTACGGACCTTAGGCCTTGTTTTCAAGCATTGCAATACCGTCTGTGCTCACTTTTATCATTCGCTACCTTGCTGTTTTTATTTATTCAGATTATAAAAATATATTTCTATTATCCATATTACACTTCTATCACCATCTCTTCGCTGAACTAGTGCACCTATACAATTTGCCATTGTATTGGGTGTGTTGGGGACACAAGAGATTTCTTGTATTTGGTTGCAGGGTTGTTTGAGAGAGACCATCTTCATCCTACGCCTCCCACGGATTGATAAACCTTAGGTCATCCACTTGAGGGAAATTTGCTACTTCCCTACAAAACTCTACCCTTGGAGGCCCAACACGAGTCTACAAGAACAAGTTGTATAGTAGACATCATTCCCCAATTGAGCGGAGTTGGGTCGACCGTGAGCAGCGTCGAGAAAGTCGATGGCGATAGGCGGCGGCAAGCGGAAGTGGCGAAATGCGGTGGGGTTTGCCGGCAGCCTTGCAGCGGCGACAGGCGTCGAGCTAAGTGGTTGTCGCAATGACAGGCGGTGCCATGCAGAGTCTCGGAGGAGCTTGTGCAGGTGTGAATGGGGACCGGAGGGGGTGGTGGGCGGGGTGAGGTTTTTGTGACATGGGGATGGTGAGGGTTTTCTTTTTTCTTTTTTTAATTGGGTGGTGAGGGTTTTCTATCCCACAAAGAGTTTTAGAGGCAACGGTTTGCTAGATCCAACCATGTGTGATTGACGTAACAGGGAAAATGAAAGTTATTGCACATGGTTCCAATTTTTGGAACTGTGTGTGATTGACGTACTACCTCCATCCCGGTTTATTGATCCCCTTTGTAATTTGTGCCAAATTTTGACCAAAGATTTAACTAACAAATGTTTATGCATGTCACCAAAAATTATATCACTGAACACTATGTTCAAATACGCATCCAACGATATATTTTTTGTTGACCTGCACTAACACTTTGTGAGTTAAATATTTGGTTAGAATTTAACACAAATTACAAAGGGGACCAATGAACCAGAACGAAGGTATGTTCCATCAACCGAACTGATTGCATCCATATCCCGCATTTAAACATAAGCAAACATAGATTAAACGTACTCGGACATAGATAATAAGCGTACACAAGCATAGTTCAACCATAAGTACATAGTTCAACCGTCATTAAGACAATACATAGCCATACATAGTTCGATCCCACATCTCATCTCATCTGCCGGCACGATCCTGAAGCTTCTCCAGGTACGCGGCATGCGCCACCCTGCGATAATACTTCTGCTTGAAGGAGCCAACGGCTCATCCTCTTGCATGCGCCAGAACACTTTGATATGCATCATGAAGCTTTTAGTTGCAAAATGGGCATCGATAGCCCCTGTTCCAGGTCCTAATATGCTTGTTATGCATTCCCGCATAAAGCTCCCTGAGGATTTTCCTCTTGTACCTCCTCTGGCCATCTTCATCCCCGCTATCAACATTGTCAGATAGCACCTATACATATAGTAAAAAAATGTGGCGTCAAATTTTGAATACAAACTAATGTCTAGCGAACATTTGGTAGTTGCCAAAATTTGGCATCAAATCAATGTTTACATGCCGTAAAGTAGGATTAGGAATTTATGGATATTTTTTTAGACATATCCAAATATTATGGTTCAATATTTAAGCACAATCGTCTATGTACAGACCAATCTTAAAGAAAATAATGGCACAAACATATATGCAGGACATTCAAAATCAATTGTCAAGACCTGGCTAGGAATTAGTAGCACGAACACTAACCCTGGTCAGATTATTAGCAGAAATCATTTGCACAAAGGAAACAACTAATCACTTATCATTTGTACCATTCAAACAATCAATACAGTACACAGATCTAACGAAACTTACTTAGATTTTATGGATTGGGAGAACATAACCATAGGATTTCTATTCCAAAAAGGGGGAGGCAGGACACATGAGTAACCAGAGAAACCCTAGGATGCATTTGACACATAAATGGGTATAGATGACTATACGTTTCTCCGCCGTCGTCAGAGTCGTTGTCCGAGTCATCACCAGAGTCAGTGTGGACCTCCGACTCTAGTTGTGGAAGAACGACGATGTCAGGGGGCAGCGATACCTCGCCAGTGGTGAGAAAAACCTCTATCTCCATCTCCACGTCGTGCTCTGGTGCTTCAGCAGCCCCGGTGTCGCCACTCCCTCCGATGGGGTGCTTTCGCGGCATCCTCATACATAGACGACTTTGTCGACTGAGAGTGGCGTCGAGGATGCAAGCGAAGAGAGAGGATTGTGTGTGGCGAGGATGGGGGTGCTGCTGCTTAGGCGTGCCATTAATATGGAGTAGTGGGAGAGAGGCGGGCGGTGGTCTAACCGCTAGCTCGCCTCCCAGTGAGCCTACGCACCGGACTGTTGGCATGCCTACCGTCATTTCACACAACTACTTGCATGCCTCCCGATGACACTATGCAGCGAGCACGCCTCCTATCAATTCACACACACGCACGCCTCCCAGTCTACCTGCATGGCAGACTGCTTGCATGTGTCCCGTCAACTCACGCCTGCTCGCACAGCATAGGGGTTGCATGGCAGCACATATTTTGTTTTTCTATTTTGATGATTAATGTTGCCTCTTTATTGCTGAATCGAAGCATGTCATGTATCCATTGTTGGTCTAACGCCCATGGTTCGAATAAATAATACATTTGCGATATTGGTTCCAAATTATTAATAATATCCCGTTTGTAAGAAGACAAAGATTACATCAAAACTTGTCTCAAATTTGACAAAATGTACAATGCCACTGCGTAGTGGTGTCCATATGACAACGTGATAAGTTTCATGAATTTCAAATAAGTTTTGGGTGTACTAGATTTTAAAAATCAAGATTCTCAATGTTTAAAATTTCTTTCACGGGGAGTAAACATATGGACCTAGTGAGACACATGTGTTTTTCCAATCCATTTAGGTGCACTGTCACGTGTGCATGTAGCTCAAATTTGATTTTTGCACATTATACCCCTAGAGAATCAATCAATGTACTAAAAGGTCTTAATGATCTCTATGTTTTTTTTTCAAAATGAAAACGTCCCTCCTTTGGTAACATATCTTCACCGCGGGGAAATTTAACATGAATCCTAGTTGCGGTGGACGCTTGGTGTGTGTGTGTGTGCGCGCGCGCGCGCGTCTTGGGGTGGCTGGCAGTACACTACGAGTCGTGAGCCACCATGTGGGTTAGCTGTTTTGTGATGCAGGTGCCACATCAGAGTTGTGAATTTGTTATTTAAAACATTACACAACCCTTTCATACGTACATGTTTTGGCCACATGCAGTCAGTGGTTGTCCTACACAACACTCACTCGCGTGTGACGCTTTCTGTCGGCCCACGAGGTCGTTGTCCATCACTTCTTTGACCAACAGCCGGCAGAGAGGTTAATTTCACCACCAATGTAGAATCTTTTTTGTTTGTGTTATGGTGGGAGTATATAGTACGCGTCGAATAGGTGGGAGGGGACTAGCATATATACTACGTACGCGTCCGTGAACACGTACACCTCACTTAGTGTTGGGACTTTTTGGTTTCCGAGGCACGTGCCACATCAAAGTTGTGCATTGGCTATTCAAACATCACACAACAAGTCTTTGGGCCACATACATGCAAGCGGTGGTTATCTTAGGACACTCACGTGTGACGCTTCCATCCGTGGGCCTGTGAGGTCATCGTTGATGCATGCATCACTTTGACCTACATCAGGAGAGGTTAATTAATTTCACCATTAAGGAGGATTATTTTTGAGTTGTATTACGGTAGGATCATATAGTATGCGTCGAAGAGGGGGAAGGGGATGAGCATATGTAGTACGCTTAATGAACCTCTCTCTCTTTGGGGACTTTACGGTTTTTGAGGCATGTGCCACATCAAAGTTGTGCATTTTGGTTATTCAACATAAGTTTGGCCCACATGCAAAGTGATGGTCATTGTCCTCTTGCACACACTCACGCGGTTATCAGCGATATCAATGATTTCCATCTGTGGGCCTGCTTGGTCCATCACTACTTTGCCTGACAATGAGAGAGGTTAATTTGACTTAGGAGGGTATTATTATTTTTGTTTGTATTACAGTATATATGTCATGCTCTGGGATGACATGATACAGTTTGAGCACACATGCATGTGTACGCATGAATCCCTCCCATCGAGTCGAAGTGAACAGTACCACGACACGTCATGAACCGATCTCGCTTTGTGTGGGTAATGTATGATTTTCGACGCATGCACCACATCAAAGTTGTGAATGGTACTCAAACATGCATGCACGCATCATCTCCATACATACATATGCATGTAGTGGTTGTCTTCGAACGGTACACTCCCTCATGTGGTTATCAGCGACAAGCCTATATATTCGTGGGCCCGCGTGGACATCCATGATCATGTTGACCGATAACAAGATAGGTTACCATGGCGGGTTAATTCTTCCTTTGGTTCTTGTTATGTAGTAGGTCATGGTGAGATTCATACCTAATTAAGTTTGAGAGCATACTATGCATGCACGCATGAATCCTTGTCATTGGCTCGAAGTGTGGTGTGACATACATATGCCTCGTCAACTAACCCTTGCTCCATGTGGGGATTTCTGGTTCCAAAGCACGGTGCCTCATCAAAGTTGTTCCATTGTGTATTCAAACATCAACACCTCCATATATACATATGTTTGGCCACACTCATGCAGTGGTTGTCTTCGAGACTAGCTACTTGCGTGATTATTGGCAAGCTAGCCAATCTCTGGGGTCGCATGGACGGCCATCACTTTGACCAACAACAAGAGAGAGGTTGTACGACCAAGGTGGATTATTCTTGGTCCATTTTACGATACATCTTGGTGAGATGCCCTCTCCCACCAACAGAACGTGTGTGTGTGTGTGAGTGTGTGGTGTGTGTGTGTGTGCATGTGCACATGTGTATGATGGGTGGATGCTACTTCACACTTTGCTAGGTGAACCTCCGTGGGGGCGGGCATGCGTTCATAGCTTAGGATCCCCCTCCTGCCGACACGAGGGGGGCAAGCAATTCCGTGCACTTTGCGAGATAGGTGCCACATCAAAGTTGCATTTGGTATTTGAACATCAAACCACCCTTTTCATACATCAAACCATCAAAGTTTCACCACGGCCTGTTTATGGGCCAAGATTTACAAAGGGCCTCATATGGGCCGAAAGACGTCATGGGCCATACATGGTCCGGAAGTTACAACGGGCTGGAATCATATTGGACGGCCCATATGGCTCTACTGGTCCTAATTCAGATAGGCTATAACGGGCCATGAGTTAGCGGGCTGTAAATGGGCTATACGCGAGCAGGCCGTTAACATGCCTTTCGTGGGCCAGGCCACTACCTTTTGACTAGGGATTTTTATTTCTGTGCCCCTGGTTCGTTAGTTCTACTCATTCATCCCCACGCTCTTAACTTTTGCTCACTTTTCCCCACTCCCTTGCCCGAAACCCTCAGAACTGGTCACAGCGGACGTTGTCGTCGGGTCAATGGCTTGACTGTTAACTCTGACTAGTGGGGCCACATAGGGCAGAGTCCACATTTTGACCATTACGTGGTAACGAGTGGGGCCGCCAAACTGACACTCACTAAAACCTGAATCAGATCCAGTCGCTTCCGTGCCACCCCCTCCGCCGCCGTTGTGCCGCCTCTACCGCTGTCGTGCCGCCTCCGCCGCACTCTTGCCGCCTCTGCCGCAGTCGTGCCACCTCTGCCGCATCTACCCTCTCTCCCCATCTAGGATTAGGAAGCTATGTCGGGGGGCACCTCGTCCGGCCCATCGACTGTGGAGATGATTGGGTCGAATCAGAGGCTGATAATTCATGGATTCCACCTGGGTAAGCATCGTTTTCCTCTCAAATTGATTAGGAGATCCGTAAATTAGGTTGTATTTTACCACCGTTGGCATGAATCAACGCAATTTATCGGAAAATTTTAGACCTAACTGCACCCTTTATCTTATTTCAATCGAATAGGGTTGATCCTGCACTTGCTTTTCGGCTGGCGGGAAACTAGCAAGCTGCGTGGAACTAAACTGTGTGTGATTTCTGGATTTTTCTATCCTAAAGTGGTAGAAACCACCGTTTGTTCAGAGATTTCCGCAAGGCACTCTATTGTGAGTATCCGTGGAGCCCTGCCGATGCTGTTGAACTAAGATATTTCGACAGTGCCGAGCAGAGATTTCTCCCATTAACTTGTGATGAGCATTTGGGATTGCTATTTAGTTTGAATGCCGACAGCCGTTTCGGTAAAATACATATCGGTGTGCTTCACGCACGCAAAAAACGTATGCCGAAGGGTGTTCAGACATCATCTGTCTCTGCTAATAGCGAGCGTCCTCGCACTCCTTGTAGGTCGAGACCAAGTAAACCTAGTGGTTCTGAAAGCCACAACATGTCGGCTGCCGCTAATTCTACCACTTCTCCTCTCCCTTATGCACCTGATGTAGATGTAGATGCAGAGCCTGATGAGGAAGTGCCTCGACATGATGATGAGGATGAGATTCTATTCCCCGAACTAGTAGATAGAGTCAGTCAGCAGGCAGTGGAAGATGAATATGCAGAGGAGCCTAGCAGTTGTGCTTGATTTGATGACACTGATGATGAAGACAGGGAGGAGAACATAGACTCCTTAGTTTTACAAGAATATGATGGTGAGGACATGCCAACAATTGAGTGGAAGAGGGAGAATCTTGACCTTACTCCAGGAACCATATTTGAATCGATGGTTGACTGTCGTAATGCAGTGACTAGATATTTGATACGTCCATTTTGCATCATGCTTTTATATCGATATTTATTGCATTATGGGCTGTTATTACACATTATATCTCAATACTTATGGCTATTCTCTCTTATTTTACAAGGTTTACCATGAAGAGGGGGAATGCCGGCAGCTGGAATTCTGGCTGGAAAAGGAGCAAATATTGGAAACCTATTCTGCACAGCTCCAAAAAATCCTGAAACTCCACGAAAGCTATTTTTGGATTTAATAAGAATTATTGAGCGAAGAATGCACATGAGGGGGCCCACACCCTGGCTAGGAGGGTGGGGGCGCGCCCACCCCTACTGGGTGCGCCCCTGTCTCCTGGGCACCCTGGTGGCCCTCCGATGCCCATCTTCTGCTATATGAAGGCTTTTACCCTGGAAAATATCAGAGGCAAGCTTACGGGACAAAACTCCGCCGCCACAAGGCGGAACCTTGGCGGAACCAATCTAGAGCTCCGGCAAAGCTGTTCTGCCGGGGAAACTTCCCTCCGGGAGGGGGAAATCATCACCATCGTCATCACCAATGATCCTCTCATCGGGAGGGGGTCAATCTCCATCAACATCTTCACCAGCACCATATCCTCTCAAACCCTAGTTCATCTCTTGTATCCAATCTTGTATCGAAAACCACAAATTGGTACTTGTGGGTTGCTAGTAGTGTTGATTACTCCTTGTAGTTGATGCTAATTGGTTTACTTGGTGGAAGATCATATGTTCAGATCCTTAATGCATATTATTACTCCTTTGATTATGAACATGAATATGATTTGTGAGTAGTTACACTTGTTCCTAAGGACATGGGTGAAGTCTTGCTATTAGTAGTCATGTGAATTTTGTATTCGTTTGATATTTTGATGAGATGTATGTTGTCTTTCCTCTAGTGGTGTTATGTGAACATGGATTACATGACACTTCACCATTATTTGGGCCTATAGGAAGGAATTGGGAAGTAATAAGTAGATGATGGGTTGCTAGAGTGACAGAAGCTTAAACCCTAGTTTATGCGTTGCTTCGTAAGGGGCTGATTTGGATCCATATGTTTAATGTCGTGGTTAGGTTTACCTTAATACTATTTTGTAGTTGCGCATGCTTGCAATAGGGGTTAATTATAAGTGGGATGTTTGTCCAAGTAAGGGCAGTACCCAAGCACCGGTCCACCCACATATCAAATTATCAAAGTACCGAATGCGAATCATATGAGCGTGATGAAAACTAGCTTGATGATAATTCCCATGTGTCCTCGGGAGCTCTTTTCTCATTATAAGAAATTGTCCAGGCTTGTCATTTGCTACAAAAAGGATTGGGCCACCTTGCTGCACTTTATTTACTTTCATTGCTTGTTACTCTTTACAATTTATCTTATCACAAAACTATCTGTTACCTACAATTGCAGTGCTTGCAGAGAAAACCTTACTGAAAACCGCTTGTCATTTCCTTCTGCTCCTCGTTGGGTTCGACACTCTTACTTATCGAAAGGACTACGATAGATCCCCTGCACTTGTGGGTCATCAAGACTCTTTTCCGGCGCCGTTGCTGGGGAGTGAAGCGCCTTTGGTGAGTGGAACTTGGTAAGGAAACATTTATATAGTGTGCTGAAATTTTCCGTTACTTGTTACTATGGAAACTAATCCTTTGAGGGGCTTGTTTGGGGTATCTTCACACCGACCAGTAGAGCAAAGAGTTGCTCCTCAACCTACTGAACCTACTAAAAATATTTACTTTGAGATTCCTTCGGGTATGATAGAGAAACTGCTAGCTAATCCTTTTGTAGGAGATGGAACATTGCATCCCGATTTACACCTTATCTTTGTGGATGAAGTTTGTGGGTTATTTAAGCTTGCTGGTATTCCCGATGATGTTGTCAAACGGAAGGTCTTCACTTTATCTTTGAAGGGAGATGCATTGACATGGTATAGGCTATGTGATGATACGGGATCTTGGAATTATAAATGATTGAAGTTGGAATTTCATCAGAAGTTCTATCCTATGCATCTTGTTCATCGTGATCATAATTACATATATAATTTCTAGCCTCGCGAAGGAGAAAGCATCGCTCAAGCTTGGGGGAGGCTTAAGTTAATGTTATATTCATGCCCCAATCATGAGCTCTCAAGAGAAATGATTATTCAAAAAAAATTATGCTCGGCTTTCTCCCAATAATCGCAACATGCTCGATACTTCCTGTGCTGGTTCTTATATGCTGAAGACTATTGAATTCAAATGGGACTTATTGGAAAGAATTAAACGCAACTCTGAAGATTGGGGTTCCGACGATGGTAAGGATTCAGGTATGACACCTAAGTTTGATTGTGTTAAATCTTTTATGGGTACCGATGCTTTTCGTGGATTTAGCGCTAAATATGGACTTGATTCTGAGATAGTAGCTTCTTTCTGTGAATATTTTGCTACTCATGTTGATCTCCCTAAGGAGAAGTGGTTTAAATATAATCCTCCCATTGAAGTAAAAGTAGTTGCACCTATTACAGTTGAAGAAAAGACTATCACTTATAGTGATTGTTCCTACTACTTATGTTGAGAAACCTCCTTTTCCTGTTAGGATAAAGGATCATGCTAAAACTTCACCTGTTGTTCGTAAGAGTAATACTAGGACTTATACACCTCCTGAGCAAATCAAAGTTGAACCTAGTATTGCTATGGTTAAAGATCTCTTGGATGATGATTTAGATGGGTATTGTCGGTGTCAAAACCGGCGGATCTCGGGTAGGGGGTCCCAAGCAGTGCGTCTTAGGATCAATGGTAACAGGAGGCAAGGGACACAATGTTTACCCAGGTTCGGGCCCTCTCGATGGAGGTAAAACCCTACTCCTGCTTGATTAATATTGATGATATAGGTAGTACAAGAGTTGATCTACCACGAGATCAGAGAGGCTAAACCCTAGAAGCTAGCCTATGGTATGATTGTTGTATATGTCTATCGACTAGCCTGGCCCCGGTTTATATAATGCACCAGATGCCTAGGATAACAAGAGTCCTAGCCGCATACGCCGGTGGGGGAGGAGTCCTTGTCTTGATCGCCAAGTCTTGTGGATTCTTCCTTGTATGCGGCAGCTGTCCGGACTGGCCCATGAATATACGGCCATGGGGGTCCTCGGCCCAATCCAACTGATCAGGAGACGACGTGGTGAGTACCCCCTAGTCCAGGACACCGTCAGTAGCCCCCTGAACCGGTCTTCAAGTTAGGGACGCTCCTCGATTCTTCCAAACTGTTCTTCATCTTCGGTTGCCGGTCTTGAAAACTGGTTCAACAAATCTTCTCATCTTCGATCTTGAGGATCGCCGAAATGCATTCGACGAGTTTATACATCGGGTATCCGAGGAGCCCCCTTAAGTTTCCATCCTTTATCAATGCCTTGTTAATTTTATGCCACACCTTGGGTTTGTAGTTGTTCCCGGGAGGCAGTGCCCTCTTGCATCTGAGCTCTAACGCCAGACTGCATTCGAGGTATCTTTTGCAGCCAAGCACCAATGTCGGACTGCTTTCGAGCTCCAACACCGAAATGTATCCCAGCTCCAACGCCGGACTATGTCCAAGCTCCAACGCCGGACTATATCCAAGATGTCATAGATCATCTTGGTCCAAAAAAGTTGAAGGAGTTTAGCCGAGCTTAATGCCAGAAATGCCCTCTAAGGAGCCAACCACTTGCATTCGAGCTATATGCCGAACTGCTTCCGAGGTGGTTCAGCACCTCGGTCATGGGCTGATTTTTGGTCGATATTTTTTATTGATGCAATTTATTCTCTGACGAGATATATAGCCAGTAGCCCTCAAGGTGTGTATCAGTCTAAAACCCGAGATGCACGTGAAGGATGACATAAGACCGCTGATCCCAGTAACCGCTAAGACTCGGGTTGATTTGCAAAATCGGCCTGAGGATCAAGTCCTAGCTCGGCAGAATACTTAGGGACACAAAAAGCGGCATGCTCAGTCCTCGAGACTCAGGTTGGGTGCGGCCGACCAACCTGAGGATCAAAATCTCCTCGGAAACTGTATTTCACTTAAATTTTCTGCATAGAACAGGCAATGCAGTAGCCCCCGAGACACTGGTCGGGTGGCAACACCAGATCAGGGGATCGATGTGCCCCTTTAATATTTGTAAATAATAAGCCCGAAGCCCAGTAGCCCCCGAGCCTTAATGCGGCCACGGGAGGCCGAATTAAGGATCGATATCCATAGTAAAATCACAAATTATGTGTAATGACTCTATGTATCCAAGTACTTTACGTCATTAATGCTCGGATCCGCATTGTACAAAACTTTGTTGACCGACCATCGGCTTCCACCTCCTCGGCCAATAGCCGAGGAGCGTTTGTCCTACTTTATAAAGCCTTTATGAGGGCAAAGATTTACAACAAACAAGGCAATCTGGCCATACGGTTTTATAAACAAAGGTACGCGGAGAGACATGTTATATTGCTGTTTAATAGAAGAAATGTCTTCCAAAGAAAATAGTCCCGCTATCGGTTCCTTTTTTTGGGTTGTCATACTAAGCATGATCATGAAACCTGAGCTCCAATGTAAGAGAAAAATATCGAGGATTTAGTTTGGGAGGCCAGTTAATAGCCCCCGGTAGTGTTCGGCGACAGTCGAGGTCAAGCCGTAAACACTTTGGCCATTGTTATGAATGGCCCGTCGTTTAACACCGTCATCGGATCGCCGACCAGTTTACGCTTATTGTGACAGTCAGTTTTCGGCTTTCTCCACTGAGGTGCTTAACCATGTGAGCTGGAAGCACAATCACAGTGGTTCTCCCTTTGCACACCTAGCCGAACAAAGCGGAACATAGGAGGCAAGCGCAGGTGCCGGGCAACCCAACTATTGACCGAAGACATAATTCAAAACCGATGCATATATAGCAATATCCGAGAATGTTTTTTGCCGAATCTCTAAAGGTGTCCAGCATTGCACTACGAGACTTGTGCTGAAAACACACAAATAGTTTAAAAGTTCCATGGGCTCGAAAAGCCAAAAAACTTATTCAAAAGGTTAATGTCCGAACTAGATCAAGTGTTCCGTGCCAATCTGAAAATTGGACTTTAGAAGAAAAAAGGTGCTTCTACCGTGCTTTAACATGACACATCCTATCTCAAAACTTCAAGCGGGTCAGCCTATGACTTCAACCTCCTATCCTGAAGGCGGAGTACTTCTTACTAGGCCAGTTTAGCAAACTAAAATCTAGCGGCTTTGAGAGAGAAATTAGGCTCCCCGGCTAGTGACCGCACACTTGTGTCGAAAAAAGGAGTGATAAATAATAATAAAAACTTTGCAACGACTAAGAAGAAAAACACTTATCATAAAACGGCTCATATAAATTTAAGATCCCCCAAGTGACTTGGGTAAAAGAATGATTGCATGTACCGAAGTACTTATACCATATCTATGTTCAACCGAACTTTAAATGCGTCTTAACCGACCATCGGCTTCTCCCTCTTCGGTCAAGGACCGAAAAGTGTTATGTACTCCATCTGTCGAGAATATTGACGGTGTTTCCAATAACCAGGCAATCAGGCCATAAGGCTGTAATAGACAAAGCGCGCTCAGGGAACTTATGCTATATTACTGCGAAGAGTAAGAAGCATCTTCGAAGAAAATAGTACCCCCACCGATACCTTTCTTCAGTGCTCATTGTTATTATGAGACTTGTGCAATAGATTTTTTGTACTCATGAGTTCCATTGTGCGCCGACCATGATTGAAAACAATAAGAGCGCTAGCTTTCGGCTTCACCCAGTCTGAGGCCCGGCTCGGGTGACCCGATCGTGACAATCACAGAGGTGCTCCCTTTACTCCCTAGCCGAACAATCGGGAACGTAGGGGTAAGCACAGGAGCCAGGCAACCCAGCTTGCAAATCGCTTAAGTCAATATGGTGCATATTGTGGCGTAATACACGAACAAGGAACGAAGCCGTACAAGTATAACCATATGCAAGAGGAAAAAGCTTCATGAAGGAAGCCCCCAAGTAAACGGGGTATTTGAATTTGCGCGTCACAAACAAAGTTTGGACAAGGAAATTTTTACAAGCAACTTTTTTCCAAAAAAGTATAATGCTTGGCCGAGCCGAACACAAGTTAAAAATCTAAAACTTTGAGCATGAAGACAACTTAGCTGGTTAATGTGTTCGGTATTGATGACGCGGTCCGAGCTTGATGTGGGACAAGGTTCCATCCCCGAGCCGGTCCCGAGGTGGCGGAGCAAAGAGCTCGGCACTCCGAAGTGGTGACATAGCACGGTCAATGCAGGACGGCAGGGTGATGCCGAAGTCCCCGGCATGGGGTAATGAAGTGTTGACGAAGCCCCCCGTCCAGCCGAGGTGACGCCAAAGGATATAGTCCGGCTGGATCATTTTCCTGTGCACAAAAAATAGTGCAAACCGGAGATAATAGTAATAAAAATAAAAATAAAAATAAAAATAAAAATTTGTTGCATAATAAATAATTTATGCAAAGTGAGTAATAAAAGAAATATGGTCTGGCGCCGAAGTCAATGTCGATGCAGGGCGGCGGCGTGATGCGGTAAAGGCACAACAACGCCTGAATTCACAGGTCGGTTCGAGTTCCGGATGCGGCGTTCGCCGGACTATGTAGGAAACTGACCGAACCACTATGCGACCTTGTTAATGCGGCCACCATTTGATAGACCTGCATACATATGATGGACAAACCAGAGTAATAATTCATTTGGAAAAATGAACCCTAACAAGCAAAAAAACTAGGATTAATAGCACCTGGCTTATTTGTTGTAGCAATCCGAAGAAAGGTGATTCCCAAAATTGGGACTCGATCCGCACACCTATCGCCTGATTGGCGATAAAGCAACGGCATGGCGATGCTGGCAAAGGTTGGCTTGCCGAGGCAAAGCCCTCGGTCCAGCTAACGTGACGGAGCTGGTCGGCCAGCGACGCCGAAGTCTCCGGAGTAGGTTGATGAAGAGAAGATGAAGCCCCCGGTCCAGCGATGTAGGTCGTGATGTGGTTGATGCCGGCTTGATGAAGTGACCGAGTGGCGATGCAGGTGTGCCCACTCCGTGTAATCCATGGGGCGGCGATGTTGGTGACGATTTATCCTTGGCGATGCGGAACTATTGTTCGGCTGGCTGAGATGATGATCCGAAGAAATTGAGCTCGGCTCAACAAAGCGACGACGTGTCTAACGCAGGTCGGACACCGTGGAGTGGTGTTGTCGGGCTGGTTTGACACCAGCGCGACGGTGAAGTTCGTATTGCAAGAATACTTTTAGTACTACTGGGATGTGTTTGAGAATAAAACACAACACCCCATACGAAAACTTCCTTCAAAAAGGATGTCCGAGATCCCGTTCATAAAGAAGATGAATTCGGGTCGGATTCATTCTCGCGCAGAAAACAGATCCAAAAAGTCATGCACTAATCGGAAGTTTCCCGGAGTATGGACGGTCGGATCGAGCTGAATTTTTGGCAGGTGGTATATATGGGAATTCCGCAGCAAATCAACGGTTGGATCCTCCAAAGGACATCTGAGCTAGATGCTGGATACCACGCCCTAAACTCGTCCGGATTCTTGTCCAGATTCAACAGGGCTCCGGTATATCAGAGATTGCCGGAGATTCCTCCACCGGAACTCGACGAAATTTTTGCAGGGTTGTTGTAGACTTAATTCCGCATAATTCCACTGAAGTAATCGTTTAAGAGACACTCGAGGAGGCGGTGGCGGCGGATACAAGTTTGCTGTCCAGAAAAACATCACGGTCGCCTGAGGGCAATGTTGACGTTGAGCCCCCGAGCTCCATGGATGACTCCTCCATGATCTTGATAGAGATCGGAGTTGGTGTTTGATGAAGGCATTCATCCGAACATGACGATCGCAGGTAGGGCGCAGTCCTCGGTCAAACCAAGGTGACCAGTTGTCGGGGAGAACTGATCCACGAACACCTATGGGGCCGGCGGACCCGGCCCCTTTCAGTTCGGCGGGGGGCGGAGGTCGCACGAAGAGCAGATCGAGGCGAGGCACACGAGCAGTTTACCCAGCTTCAGAGCTCTCCGGAGAGATAACACTCCTACTGCTGCTTGTCTGATTGTATTATCTGGTGTTCTTGCTCTCGAGCGAGAGAGTGTGATGTTTTCTGGGCTATGAATGAATTGAAGCAAACTGTCCGAGGCTCCGAACCCCCTCTACGTTGCGCATGGGCCTCCTTTTATACGCTAAAGGGGTCACCGACAGGTGGCAATGCAGAGGAGGGTAAAAACATAAAAAGCGAGGTAGTTGATATAGTTGCTTGTACAGTACACCCTACCTAACCCTGACGGCAGGGGACAAGGGCATTAAATGCCCGTCTGAGTCGCCCGAACAGTGCAGAAAAGGACTGTTAGGGGCGCCACCGTTCGCCATGATGGCGATCTTGTCAGCCTCGCATGCCACTGTGCACCGCTGGCTACACGGCCTCCCGCCACGCGCGCCCGGAGAGGCCCCCAGAGCGACATGTTGGTGGATGCACTAGACCGCGGGCGCAGAGTGGCCGCCTGCCGCGGCAAGCGCCTTGCCGCTGTTGTTATCTCGCCGGGTCTAGAAGCTCGTCGCTCACTGGGCCTCGGTGTACCTTGTTTAGTCTTCCCGGCAAGCTCCTCTTGCCGGGGCCTTGTTGCCTTGCCGGAGCGCGTGGCGCGTCGCGGCAAGTTCCTTGGAGCGCCTTGGTTGGCCTTCCCGGCAAGCTCCTCTTGCCGGGGTCTTGTCTCCTTAGCTTAAATACTTTGTTCTTGGATGGCTCCAAGGGAACCTTGGGGGATCTTGTTGTTCGCCCGACAAGCCTTTGCCACAGGGTGCTGCAACTGCCCGTGCACAAGTTCGGGGTACTAGGGTACCCCTATTCTAGTACATCGACACCAGTTGAGCTGGTGACGAAGAAGCCGACGTCGCAGTTGACCTGTAGTCGAGCCATTGATCCTTTCGCCGATCACACAGCGGAACTCTCAATGAAAGCACAAATGTCGGTGTCAAAACCGGCGGATCTCGGGTAGGGGGTCCCAAGCAGTGTGTCTTAGGATCAATGGTAACATGAGGCAAGGGACACAATGTTTACCTAGGTTTGGGCCCTCTGATGGAGGTAAACCCCTACTCCTGCTTGATTAATATTGATGATATAGGTAGTACAAGAGTTGATCTACCACGAGATCAGAGAGGCTAAATCCTATAAGCTAGCCTATGGTATGATTGTTGTATATGTCTATCGACTAGCCTGGCCCTGGTTTATATAATGCACCAAATGCCTAGGATAATAAGAGTCCTAGCCGAATACGCCGGTGGGGGAGGAGTCCTTGTCTTGATCGCCAAGTGTTGTGGATTCTTCCTTGTATGCGGCAGCTGTCCGGACTGGCCCATGAATATACGGCCATGGGGGTCCTCGGCATAATCCAACTGATCGGGAGACGACGTGGTGAGTACCCCCTAGTCCAGGACACCGTCAGGTATGTTATTTATTTTTGTGGTGAGACAAATTATGCATGATATTGCACCCGCTGAAATAGAAGATATTGATGTTACCATTAAGCTTGCTAATAGAGACACTATTAAACCAGTTGGGATTGTTAGAGATGTCGAAGTTTTTGTGGGAAGGTTAAATATCCTGCTGATTTTCTTGTTCTTGGTTCCCCACAAGATGATTTTTGTCCCATTATTTTTGGTAGACCCTTCTTGAACACTGTTAATGCTAGGATTGATTGTGAAAAGGATACTGTTACAATTGGTTTAGAGGATGTGTCTCATGAGTTTAATTTTGCTAAGTTTCATAGACAACCTCGTGATAGAGAATCACCTAGCAAGGATGAGATTATTGGTCTTGCTTCTATTGCCGTGCCTCCTACTGATCCTTTAGAACAATATTTGCTAGACCATGAAAATGATATGTTTATGAAGGAAAGAAGGGAAATAAATGAAGTGTTCCTTCAACAGGTACCTATTCTGAAACACAATCTACCTGTTGAAATCCTAGGGGACCCCCGTCCACCCAAGGGTGATCCTGTGTTTGAACTCAAACCATTACCTGATAATCTTAAGTATGCTTATCTTGATGAAAAGAAAATATATCCTATTATTATTAGTGCTAACCTTTCAGAGCAAGAAGAAGAAAGATTATTGAAAACTCTAAAGAAGCATTGTGCTGCTATTGGATATACGCTGGATGATCTCAAGGGCATTAGTCCCACGTTATGCCAACACAAAATTAATTTGGAGGATGATGCCAAACTAGTTAGAGATCCTCAACGGTGATTGAATCCTAAGATGAAAGAAGTGGTAAGAAAGAAGATACTAAAGCTCCTTGAGGCAGGTATAATTTATCCCGTTGCTGATAGTGATTGGGTAAGCCCTGTCCATTGTGTTCCTAAAAAGGGAGGTATTACTATCATTCCTAATGATAAAGATGAATTGGTCCCTCAAAGAATTATTACAGGTTATAGGATGGTAATTGATTTCCGTAAATTAAATAAAGCTACTAAGAAAGATCATTACCCTTTACCTTTTATCGATCAAATGCTAGAAAGACTATCCAAACACACACATTTTTGCTTTCTAGATGGTTATTCTGGTTTCTCTCAAATACCTGTGTCAGCAAAGGATCAATCAAAAACTACTTTTACTTGCCCTTTCGGTACTTTTGCTTATAGACATATGCCTTTTGGTTTATGTAATGCACCTGCTACCTTTCAAAGATGCATGATGGCTATATTCTCTCACTTTTTGAAAAGATTTGTGTGGTATTCATGGATGATTTCTCTGTTTATGGATCCTCTTTTGATGATTGCTTGAGCAACCTTGATCGAGTTTTGCAGAGATGTGAAGACACTAGCCTCGTGTTGAATTGGGAAAAGTGCCACTTTATGGTTAATGAAGGCATTGTCTTGGGGCATAAGATTTCCGAGAGAGGTATTGAAGTTGATAAAGCTAAAGTTGATGCTATTGAAAAGATGCCATGTCCCAAGGACATAAAGGGTATAAGAAGTTTCCTTGGTCATTCCGGTTTTTATAGGAGGTTCATTAAGGACTTTTCTAAAATCTCTAGGCCTCCGACTAATTTATTGCAAAAAGATATTCCTTTTGTCTTTGATGATGATTGTGTAGAAGCATTTGAAATACTTAAGAAAGCTTTGATCACTGCACCTATTGTTCAGCCACCTGATTGGAATTTACCTTTTGAAATTATGTGTGATGCTAGTGATTATGCTGTCGGTGCTGTTCTAGGGCCAAGAGTTGATAATAAATTGAATGTTATCTAGTATGCTAGTAAGACTCTTGATACGGCCCAGAGAAATTATCCTACTACTGAAAAAGAGTTCTTAGCAGTTGTGTTTGCTTGTGATAAGTTTAGACCTTATATTGTTGATTCCAAAGTTACTATTCACACTGATCATGCTGCTATTAAATATCTTATGGAAAAGAAAGATGCTAAGCCTAGACTCATTAGATGGGTTCTCTTGCTCCAAGAATTTGATTTGCATATTATTGATAGAAAGGGAGCTGAGAACCCCGTTGCAGACAACTTGTCTAGGTTAGAGAATGTTCTTGATGACCCACTGCCTATTGATGATAGCTTACCTGATGAACAATTAGCGGTCATTAATGCTTCTTGTACTGCTCCTTGGTATGTTGATTATGCTAATTACATTGTTGCTAAATTTATACCACCTAGTTTCACATACCAGCAAAAGAAAAAATTCTTTTACGATTTAAGAAATTACTTTTGGGATGACCCACACCTTTATAAAGAAGGAGTAGATGGTGTTATTAGACGTTGTGTACCTGAGCATGAACAGGAACAGATCCTACGCAAGTGTCACTCTGAATCATATGGAGGACACCACGCTGAAGATAGAACTGCACATAAGGTATTGCAATCCGGTTTTTATTGGCCTACTCTCTTCAAAGATGCTCGTAAGTTTGTCTTGTCTTGTGATGAATGTCAAAGAATTGGTAATATTAGTAGACGTCAAGAAATGCCTATGAATTATTCTCTTGTTATTGAACCATTTGATGTTTGGGGCTTTGATTATATGGGACCTTTTCCTGCCTCTAATGGTTATACACATATTTTAGTTGTTGTTGATTACGTTACTAAGTGGGTAGAAGCTACTCCAACTAGTAGTGTTGATCATAACACTTCTATTAAAATGCTTAAAGAAGTTATTTTTATGAGGTTTGGAGTCCCTAGATATCTTATGACTAATGGTGGTTCACATTTTATTCATGGTGCTTTCCGTAAGATGCTTGCTAAGTATGATGTTAATCATAGAATCACATCTCCTTATCACCCGCAGTCTAGTGGTCAAGTAGAGTTGAGCAAGAGAGAGCTCAATTAATTTTGCAAAAGACTGTGAATAGATCTAGAAAGAACTGGTCCAAAAAACTAGATGATGCATTATGGGCCTATAGAACAGCATATAAAAATCCTATGGGTATGTCTCCGTATAAGATGGTTTATGGAAAAGCATGTCACTTGCCTCTTGAACTTGAACATAAAGCGTATTGGTATATTAAGGAGCTCAATTATGACTTCAAACTTGCCGATGAGAAGAGGTTATTTGATATTAGCTCACTTGATGAACGGAGAACCCAAGCCTATGAGAATGCCAAGCTATTCAAAGAAAAAGTCAAACGCTGGCATGATAAAAGGATACAAAAGTGTGAGTTTAACGTAGGTGATTATGTGTTATTATTCAACTCTCGTTAAAGATTTTTGCAGGAAAACTTCTCTCTAAATGGGAAGGTCCTTACGTTATCGAGGAGGTCTATTGTTCCGGTGCCATAAAAATCAACAACTTCGAAGGCACAAGTCCGAGGGTGGTGAACGGTCAAAGAATTAAACATTATATCTCAGGTAATCCTATCAATGTTGAAACTAATATTGTTGAGACCGTAACCCCGGAGGAATACATAAGGGACACTTTCTAGAACGTTCTAGACTCCGAAAAGGAATAGGTATGTGGTACGGTAAGTAAACCGACTCTAAAACAATTCTAATGGCAATTTCTATCCATTTTGGAACATTTAAGAATTTTAGAAAGGAAGTAGTAGTCCGGGAAGGACACGAGGCCTCCACGAGGGTGGAGGGCGCGCCCACCCTTCCTGGGCACGCCCCCTGTCTCATGGCCACCTCGTGTGCCTCCCGGACTCCATTTTCTTGCACGTTACGTATTTTGGTCGGTAAAAATTCATTATATAATCTCCCGAAGGCTTTGACCACCGTATCACGTAAATATCCTCTGTTTTTGTTTTGAGTTGTTTCTCTGCTACAGATTTAGAGCACCATGGCGTCGCCCTCCTTCAACAATGAAGACAAGGATGCTTGGCTATTGAAGATAGAGCTGAAAAGAGAAGAACCAGAAGAAATCAACAAGGATGAAGGGATCAAGAAGGCCATGGAGGTTCAAGCTCCGGCGGTGGAAGAAGAAGACATCCCTCAACCCTTACCTAACCTATTTACTCCAACTGAGATTGAAGCTTTCAAAATGATTGAATTAGCTCGCATACAGAATAAGTATCTCAGACAGGAGAATATTTTGTTGAAGGATCATGTCGTCAGACTCAAGGGCATTACCCGCAAGTTGGAGGAGCTTTTACGCTCAATGTGCGACTATCCACCATCATCATCACCACCTCCATCACCTTCGAGGACATAATCGCATGGGTATGGGCACTCTCCTTGGCAACTGCCAAGCTTGGGGGAGGTGCCCCGGTATCGTATCACCATCACACTCCTATCTTTACTGTTTTATTTAGTTCGATCCTTTTTGTAGTATCTTGATCTAGTAGATTGAAGTTTTAGTATCAATTGGTTTTGAGTTTTGCTTTGTGATCTCTTTATGTAATCGAGTCCGTGAGCTATCTATAATAAAGATTAGTGTTGAGTCAAGGGCCTTGCTATCTTGCCATGATCTTGAGAAAGTAGAAAGAATAAAAAGAATAAAAGAGTTCATGTTGATCTTATGGATAGTAATGACTTCACACATAGAAATTATGAGGCATAAAAGTTGTTGAGAGTTGACAAACGTAGTTTTGGTCATCATTGCAATTAATAGGAAGTAATAAGGAAAGAGAAGTTTTCACATCCAAATATATTATCATGGACATCTTTTATGATTGAGAGCACTCATTAAGTATGACATGCTAAAAGAGTTGATGTTGGACAAGGAAGACAACATAATGGTTTATGTTTTCTCACATCTCAGTTAAAGTATATTGCCATTGGTCTTCCCAACATGTTGAGCTTTCCTTTCCCCCTCATGCTAGCCAAACTCCTTGCAACAAGTAGAGATACTACTTGTGCTTCCATATATCCTAAAACCAGTTTTGCCATGAGAGTCCACCATACCTACCTATGGATTGAGTAAGATCCTTCAAGTAAGTTGTCATGTTGCAGGCAATAAAAATTGCCCTCTAAATATGTATGACTTATTAGTGCAGAGAAAATAATCTTTATACGAGCTTGTTATGGAAGCAATAAAAGCGACGGACTGCATAATAAAGGTCCATATACAAGTGGCAATATAAAGTGACGTTCTTTTGCATTTAGATTTTGTGCATCCAACCCTAAAAGCACATGACAACCTCTACTTCCCTCTGTGAAGGGCCTATCTTTTACTTTATGTTTTTACTTTATGCTTGAGTCAAGGTGATCTCCACCTTTCCCTTTTTCATTTTATCCTTTGGCAAGCTCCTCGTGTTTGAAAGATCTTGATATATATATATATATATATATCCAATTGGATGTAAGTTAGCATGAATTATTATTGTTGACATCACCCAAAGGTGAATACGTTGGGAGGCAACACAATAAGCCCCTATCTTTCTCAGTGTCCGGTTGAAACTCCATAACCACAAGTATTGCGTGAGTGTTAGAAATTGTAGAAGACTACAAGATAGTTGAGTATGTGGACTTGCTGAAAGGCTCTATTCTTGACTCTTTCTGATGTTATGATAAATTGCAATTGCTTCAATGACTGAGATTTTAGTTTGTTAGTTCCCAATGAAGTTTCTGAACCATACTTAACATTGTGAATTGATCGTTACTTGACCATAGGAAATCATATGATAAAATCTATTTATATTGCTGTTATGAGAATGATCATGATGCCCTCATGTCCGTATTTTATTTTTATCGACACCTCTATCTCTAAACATGTGGACATATTTTTCAATTTCGGCTTCCGCTTGAGGACAAGCGAGGTCTAAGCTTGGGGGAGTTGATACGTCAATTTTGCATCATGCTTTTATATCGATATTTTTTGCATTATGGGCTATTATTACACACTATATCTCAATACTTATGGCTATTGTCTCTTATTTTACAAGGTTTACCATGAAGAGGGGGAATGCTGGCAGCTGGAATTCTGGCTGGAAAAGGAGCAAATATTGGAAACCTATTCTGCACAGCTCCAAAAATCCTGAAACTCCATGAAAGCTATTTTTGGATTTAATAAGAATTATTGAACGAAGAAAGCACACGAGGGGCCCCACACCCTAGCCAGAAGAGTGGGGGGCGCGCCCACCCCTACTAGGCGTGCCCCCATGTCTCCTAGGCCCCCTGGTGGCCCTCCGATGCCCATCTTCTGCTATATGAAGGCTTTTACCCTGGAAAAAAAATCAGAGGCAAGCTTACGGGACGAAACTCCGCCACCACGAGGTGGAACCTTGGCGGAACCAATCTAGAGCTCTGGCAGAGCTGTTCTGCCGGGAAAACTTCCCTTCGGGAGGGGGAAATCATCACCATCGTCATCACCAACGATCCTATCATTGGGAGGGAGTCAATCTCCATCAACATCTTCACCAGCACCATCTCCTATCAAACCCTAGTTCATCTCTTGTATCCAATCTTGTATCAAAAACCACAAATTGGTACCTGTGGGTTGCTAGTAGTGTTGATTACTCCTTGTAGTTGATGTTAATTGGTTTACTTTGTGGAAGAGCATATGTTCAGATCCTTAATGCATATTATTACTCCTCTAATTATGAACATGAATATGCTTTGTGAGTAGTTACGTTTGTTCCCGAGGACATGGGTGAAGTCTTGCTATTAGTAGTCATGTGAATTTGGTATTCGTTCGATATTTTGATGAGATGTATGTTGTCTTTCCTCTAGTGGTGTTATGTGAACATCGACTACATGACACTTCACCATTATTTGGGCCTAGAGGAAGGCATTGGGAAGTAATAAGTAGATGATGGGTTGCTAGAGTGACAGAAGCTTAAACCCTAGTTTATGCGTTGCTTCATAAGGGGCTGATTTGGATCCATATGTTTAATGTTGTGGTTAGGTTTACCTTAATACTTCTTTTGTAGTTGAGGATGCTTGCAATAGGGGTTAATCGTAAGTGGGATGTTTGTACAAGTAAGGGCAGTACCCAAGCACCGGTCCACCCACATATCAAATTATCAAAGTACCGAACGCGAATCATATGAGCGTGATGAAAACTAGCTTGACGATAATTCCCATGTGTCCTCGGGAGCTCTTTTCTCATTATAAGAAATTGTCCAGGCTTGTCCTTTGCTACAAAAAGGATTGGGCCACCTTGCTGCACTTTATTTACTTTCATTGCTTGTTACTCTTTACAATTTATCTTATCACAAAACTATCTGTTACCTACAATTTCAGTGCTTGCAGAGAAAACCTTACTGAAAACTGCTTGTCATTTCCTTCTGCTCCTCGTTGGGTTTGACACTCTTACTTATCGAAAGGACTACGATAGATCCCCTACACTTGTGGGTCATGAATATTGCATTCTCACTGAAAACTCTTATGAGGTTGATAGGAGTGAGCCAGGAAGATTCACTGTTCATTGCCCTTATGATAGGTGTAGGTGGAGGTTGCATGCATCCACTATGCGAAAGAGCAAATTGATTCAGGTATTACAACTGAATATTGTTATCAGATTATTTATCCATTCTATATTCAGATCATGTGTACTATTTCTTTGACATCATTTTTCATTTTTTTCAAATACAAAGCAACCCGCACTGGCACACTTGCCCACCTGGAGGGGTAGGGGAAAGGACAAATCTAAGCTTACAAAGACTAGGTGGGTGGCAGATGCAATCTTGGATTGGGTGAGGGAAACACCAACAATTGGTCCAACATCAATCCATGGGAAGCTATTTGAGAAGTACAAGATTAATGTACAATACATGAAGATTTTCTATGCTAAGGAAAGGGCTCTTGATAGGATTAATGGTCCATGGAATGAGAGTTTTCAGTTGCTTTACACCTTCAACGCTGAAGTGGAGACGACTAGTCCAGGGAGTGTTGTAGAGATTGACAAGCATACAGTTAAGTACAAATTAAAAGGGAAGATAATGGAGGAGTGCTTCAGGAGGGCTTTTGTTTGTTTCAAGGCTTGCTGGCAGGGGTTTCTGAATGGTTATAGGCCCTATTTGGCTGTCGATGCGACTGCTTTGAATGGAAGATGGAGAGGCCAGCTAGCAGCAGCTTCTGCAGTTGATGGACACAACTAGCTATTCCCAGTTGCATTTGGTGTGTTGGAGGTAGAGAGTGAGGAGAGTTGGGTCTGGTTTCTGCAGCAGTTGCGCAACATTATAGGTACACCCTCAGGCTTAGTTATACACACAGATGCTTGCAAGGGTTTATAAACTGCAGTAGAAATTGTATTCCCTGGAGTGGAACATAGGGAATTGATGCGACACCTAGCACAAAATTTTAAAAAGAAATTCACAGTCAAAGTTTATGATGAGAATCTATGGACAACATCATACACATGCAGCTTGAGGAAGCATGAGCACCATTTGAGAGTGTTGTATGCTCATAATCGTTTGGTGAAGGAGTACATGGATGAACATCATGGAAAGCTATGGTCAAGAAGCAAATTCAATGAAATCTGCAAAGTAGACTATGTGACGAATAACCTCGATGAGTGTTTCAATGCAAAGTTCAAGTCAGTGAAAGGGCTTTTGTTGTGGCAAGCATTTGATAAGATCAGGCAGATGATCATGGTAAAGATGGCTCTTCGTAAAAGAATTGCAGAAACACAATATGTTGGCCATCTTATGCTCCCATCTCTGATTAAGACATTGCATGCCAAGGCAAGAGGACTAAGAATGAAATGCATTCGACCGTCGACATACGAGGCTGAGGTGACATACACTGATAGTAAAAATAGGGAATGGCGATATCCAGTAAACCTTGCAACCAATGAATGTAGCTCTAGGCAATGGAAGATCCGCGGGAAGCCGTGCATACATGCCCTACATCTCATGACTGTTATTGGAGGTGAAGATGGTGAAGTTGATCAATATTGCTCTGAATATTTCTCTATTGCCAAATTTAGGGTTGCTTATGCTGAAAATGTGCCTGCACTCTTGGGAAAAGACCAATGGAACATAGTAGACCCAGGGTTCAAACTCCATTCTCCTATACTCACTAGACCACCAGGAAGACCAAGGAAAAACATGATAAGAGTTGGTGAAGAGGGCCGTGTAAAAAAACAGCGTAAGTGCAAAAGATGTGGTATCTTAGGGCATATTGCTAGGCGTTGTACCAATCCAGTTGATGCATCATTTGGAGAAGAGGAACAATGGGCAGTAGCAAATGTAGAGGAGCATGAAGCAGTAGAGGAGAATGCAACAACTTTAGGGGATAATGCAGCAGCAGAGGAGAATGCAGCAAGTTTAGAGGATAATGCAGCAGCAGAGGAGAATGCAGCAAGTTTAGAGAATGAAGCAACTGAAGTAGCAGCTTGGTATGTGTGCTTTTTTTGCATTTGTTCTCTTTTTTATCAATGGCTAAGCTTATTTCTGTTTGACCCAGCTCTAGGATAATTAGAGGCACAAGACAAAAAAGACCTAGAGAGGAAGAAACTTCGGTTGAACCATCATGTGATGCGGAATTTGAAACCATGGCTTATGAAGGTGTTGAAGCTATAAGAGAGGAGGAAGTTATTTTGTATGAAGTTCCTTTAAAGATCAGTGAGCCCACAGATGACCGTCAACTGGTCATCACTTGCTCGATCAGTCAAAGCTCAACAAAACCGCCACCACCAGAAGTGAAGATTAGAAGCAACAAGACAAAGCTTTCAAAAGCACAAAATATTCCAGCCAGGGAAACCAGAAGCAAGATGGTTAACCCATCCCGGAACACAAGGAGCAAGGCAAAGGTTTGAATTTGAACTTGAATGCAAATCATAAACTTTGAACTTTAAAGATTTGTAATAAGGATTATGTCATCAATTTGAAGTACCGTGAAAACTTGTAAGGTGTAATAATTCTATATGTAAACTTTGAATTTGAACTACTGAGGCAAACTTTGAATTTGAACCAACACTTCAGTCCATTCCCCTGTGGTGTGAGTTGCACAGTTTGGTGAACTATTCTAAACATTAGGTGATCAATCTAATCTCTTTTGTGTCTACAAGACTTGTAGCCATGAGAAATGTGCTCCAAATGAGCTCCCAAGCTAGGGTAAACAACCCCATTTGTAATCAAGTTTTTTTTGGACCTACTCCAAATGAGCGAAATATTTTTTATTAACAACAAATCAATCTATATAGTGTAGATTCGAAGAATCACTATTTATTGAATTAATCTTTCTATTTGTACATTTTTTTAAAAAAAATATACTTTAATAGAAAAACCATTAAAAACACGTTTACAATATGAAAATGGAAAACTAAGTTCTGATCCTTCTTATTAACTTTGAAATCAAGCTTTGGTGATTTTTTTGAATTTTTTTAAATTTTAAAAACCCGAAGGGAAACCCTACCTCCTCTCCTTGGTCTCTATGAAACGTTGTGCATGATAGCTCATATATGTGAAGGTTTTTTCATGAAAATGTCCATAGACAAAGTTTATGATTTTTGGTTGGTAACATGTCACACAAGACAACATTGTGCGCAGGTTCTATATTTTTCTTATTTTTTTAATTAATGGTGCTCATTTTACCTCAATCGTGCTAGCTAGGTTTTCCCCCCTAAATGTAGGTATACCAAGTTTAGTATTTTTCCTCATTAGTGTGTCCTATAAAATGATGAACGGCGAAGGTTTCATATTTTTTTGATTTTTTTAATTATTTATGCTCAATCAAAGCCTTTGAAACCCCGTTGACCAGCTCAAAACCCCTCTACACCCCGCGGGGTTTCTCCTAACCCTAGCTCCGAACGTCAGTCGTCCGATCATACCCTAGCGCCAAGTGATAGCCCTCAGATGTGGTCTTCTAGAAGTAATTCTGAGGGCAGGCTGGGAGCAGGCTCCGTGCCGTTGGATCACATGGACGGCTCCGCATTGTTGGATCGTGGGGCGATCTGCGAGAGGCTTATCCGCGAGACTTATTGGTTGTGCCTCCCCTTTCTTCGGGTACCCCCTTTATTCTGGTGCTTATTCTGCAGCGACGAGAGGAGCCACTCCTCCTCTGCTTCTTCTTCTCTAGCGACGAGAGGAGCCACTTCTCTGCTTCTTCTTCTCCAGCGACTTTGGGCGATATGTCGAGCTCCACTTCAGCCTCCTGCCCCTCGTGGACCCAGTATGGTCCACTTCCCATGGAGCGATTTCTTGACTGCCCACGCAGAGCGCCACTGATAAGGTTTACTTTGAAGGAGGTCAAGAATGGCAACTATGGGCGCGAGTTTGTGAAATGCGAGAGCAAGCCAGAGGGGCAGGTTAGATCTCATGATTTTTCTCTGATTTCTTTTTCTATTTGCTTTTAATTCTTTTTCGATCTGGGATTTAGGGTTCATGTTTTTGTTTCAGATAGTGAAGAAATGCACACATTTTGAATGGTTGGATGACTACGTTAAGCGGATTCAATTCAATGGGGCCCCAACCCGGGAGCTCAATCTGCCGTCAGCAACAACGAATTTGGTCTCTGAAAGTGCTGCTCTCACAGTTGGGATGCAGATCTGAAGGGGGAAATAAAGAAGATGAACAAGAACTTGAAGCATATGATTCAATTCAACAAGCAGGCGAATCCGATAGCTTTAGGATTTTATCCCTTTTATTTTTGTGTAGTTGCTCTAGGATTTGCTTACTTGCTGGTTATCACTTGTTAGAGATGTTATTAGTGTGGTGTCATGTGCTCTAGGATTTGGTTAAATTTGTGGATCATGTGCTCTACGATTTGCTTAAATTTGTGGATCATGTGCTCTATGCTCTGTGTTGCTTAATGTGTGGATCATGTGCTTTATGCTCTGTGTTGCTTAATTTGTGGATCATGTCAGTTTCGGGTACCCGCCATTTTCGTCAGTTTTGCACACTTTTAGTTTCTTCAGTTTCGTCAGACAACACCGACCGTAGAAGAAAAAAAACCTAGTTCTAGGGCCCAAATTGAAACTAAGCTCCGGTTGGGCCATCTCATTGCGTTGAGTGTCGAAGGCCCACGCGCTGGCTCTGTTTTTTCCCTTGATTATTACCATGGTAAATCCATTTATTGACATGCCGAACAAAAATAGTGCATGATGGTAAATCGATTTATTGTTGCATTGCACATGTCAAATTTATTTGTACATATCATGGCAATTTCCTTCTATATATTGCCTATGGCACAACACTTTCATTTTTTGACTGCGGGTATTATAAACAAGTTTTTGTTGCAAGAAAAATATTGTATACATGATTTTTTGTTTTTGTTTTTTTATTAACATGTCAGACTTAATTATGTAGATCATGATATCCTTCTGAAACCACGTCTAAAATAAAGTCCGGTGGCACCATTAGCCAGCATATCAATCTAGAGAGCATGTCTAGGGTCGGCTATGGCACCATATCTATCTAGAGAGCTTGTCTACGGCTCGGCTACGACACCATATCCATCAACCGATATCTCACGTAGCAAGCATACCCTAACATAAAAAGTAGCAACCATAGCATACTTCTTACATAAAACATAGGGTACCCTAAACCATAGCATAGTCCACAAACTATTCAAAAATTAGCTTGTTTTTGTTCATACAATATACGGAATAGGGCCACCAACAATTCAAAAAAATAGCTTTTCTTCTTCTTTTCAACATCAACATGGCTCATTTTTCTAGCTTTAGTTTCCTTTTTGACACTTCAACTACTCCATTAGCCGCGCATTCGAAAACTTGACCCTACTCTAAATGGGCAAAACTTGACCCTACTCTAAATGGGCGAAAACTTGCTGGTTTTCATTGGGGAATACTCAATCATTGATTGATTTAGCAGAAGGGCTCGTGTACGGCACCATATCCATCTAGTTATTTATCTCACGTCAAATAAGATAGAAATAGCAAGCAAAAACACTGATAACCAATGACATATCAAATAGGGCAAGACATAATTAAGATAGAGATCAAAAGTTCACGGTACAACCAATGACATAATTAAGATAGAAATATATAAAAGATAAAAGGGATCCCAAGATAACAAGCCCTAACACCCTAGGGCAAGACAAGCTCACGATTGAGACCGGGACTTCACCACCATCTTCACTGCTCCCTCGCCATGCCATCTTGGCCGATGTAGTAGGGGAGGATGTGCATACCATCACGGGTGGGGAAGATGCAGTCAAAGTTTGTGAAGATGTTGTGGGTTGTGAATGCGATGAATTCTCATCCACACCAAAACACCTTGCCGATGAGGTAGTACGCATCAAATCTGTTGGTGAAGGTGACGGTGAGCCCTATCGGCGGAGTCTTGGAGTTTGGACGCACTTCCGCCAGTCGAAACATCACCGGCGAGCCCGCCGGGAGGTGGGCGGAGCCCGCACGGAGGAACCACTCAAAAAAAACCCTTGCACCCCTCCAGCATGAGAACACCCACACGCGGAGCGTCCTCTCCATGATGACGACGGTCGGGTACCGCCTCTCCAGCACGGTCGATGGGAGCTCGAAGGTGGGGCCGTTGTACTGCATCCTCGCCTTGCTTTGAGAGTGCTTTGGGTTTGGGTGAAGGGGGCGGCACAAATGGATGTGTGGAGAATAGGTGGAGGGGTGGTGGTTTAAGTAGGGAAAGGGGAAGGGAAGCGGAGTGGCACCGGCCACGCTTTAGATTTGCTACGTTTAAACGAGCCGCATCGATCGATATGCCACTTTGATTGCCAACATGTTTTAATTGCCACGTTGAATAGATGCGAGTGGATCGAAAAGTTTGAAACAATAGATGCGAGGAGACACGTGTGGGAGATGATACGAACAAGCGGCAGCAACCGTCCCTGCATCCGTGGCGCTTCGCGTGAAAATGAGGCCGGTCAGCGTCCGTGGTGGCTCGCGTGAAAAAGAGGCCGGTTAACGCATCTTGGCAGCGGGCAGCAGTGCATGCAGGTAGGCTAACTACATGCATGCATGCAGGCTACCTGGACATGTCGTGCATGCATAACATGCTTCTGTCGTTGCGACGCGTGCACGACCCAATTTTAACCACGGCCGAACGGGCTAACCACGGCACCTTCCGCTGCAACCCCACTCATCAGGTCCACTAGGCGACACAGTCAGCGCGGCCCCACTTGTTAGAGTTAATGGTCAAAGCACTGACCCGACGGCATCCATCGTTTGTGACCAGTTCTGAGGGTTTTGGGCAAGGGAGTGGGGAAAAGTGAGCAAAAGTTAAGAGTGTGGGGATGAATGAGTAGAACTAACGAACCAGGGGCACAGAAATAAAAATCCCTTTTGACTAAGTCAACCGGGCTGGTCTTTTGACCTGAATGGGCCACTGTTGGGCTGAGCCACGTGTCAACATATAATAGGCACATCCCGTCCATTCGCTGGATGAGATCTGGCCTAGCACTGAGCTGACACGTGGATACTCCGGCGAATGAGAATTTTACACGTGGAAAATCCCCATTGGTCGGGGTTGTTAACGGGTTATCAGATCCAAACCAAAACCCGATAGCTTAACGGCGGCCCGTTATGGTGAATGCCACGTCCCGGTTACCCTTGACAAAAATACTTCCATGACGCGTGATTTATCGTCATGGAAGTGGACACTTCCGTGATGATAATTTTGGTATTGTCATGGAACACTTCTACGACAGCACATGTATGACTATCTTGATTATGTCATAAAATCGTCATGGATGTACATGCATGACAGAAAACGTGACCTACTGTGACAAACATGTATCATCACAGAAGTGGTTTTTTTTGTAGTGCAATAGCGGAACCTGGATGCCCATATTGGCTCCTACATATTCTACGAAGATCTTTATCGATCATACCGTTATGACAACATACATAATTCTCTTTGTCCATCGGTATGTTACTTGCCCGAGATTCGATCATCGGTATCTCTATACCTAGTTCAATCTTGTTACTGTCAAGTCTCTTTACTCGTTCCGTAATACATCTTCTCGTAATTAACTCATTAGTCATTTGCTTGCAAGGCTTCTTATGATGTGTGTTACCAAGAGGGCCCAGAGATACCTCTTCGATACTCGAAGTGACAAATCCTAATCTTGATCTATGCCAACACAACAAACACCTTCGGAGATACCTATAGAGCAACTTTACGATTACTCAGTTACGTTGTGATGTTTGATAGCACACAAGGCATTCCTCCGGTATTCGGGAGTTGCATAATCTCATAGTCGAAGGAATATGTATTTGACATGAAGAAAGCAATAGCAATAAACTAACCGATCATTATGCTAAGCTAACAGATGGGTCTTGTCCATCACATCATTCTCCTAATGATATGATCCCATTATCAAATGACAACACATGTCTATGGTTAGGAAACCTTAACCACCTTTGATCAACGAGCTAGTCTAGTAAAGGCTTACTAGGGACACGGTATTTGTTTATTTATTCACACATGTACTTAAGTTTCTGATCAATACAATTCTAGCATTAATAATAAACCTTTATCATGAATAAGGAAATATAAAATAAGAACTTTATTATTGCCTCTAGGGCATATTTCCTTTAGTCTCCCACTTGCACTAGAGTCAATAATCTAGATTACATTTTAATGAATCTAACACATACGGAGTCTTGGTGTTGATCCCGCTTTGCTCACGAAAGAGGCTTAGGCAATGGGTCTGCCACATTCAGATCCATATGTATTTTGCATATTTCTATGTCTCCATCCTTGACCTTTTCACGAATGGAGTTCAAGCATCTCTTGATGGGTTTGGTTCTCTTGTGAAACCTAGACTCCTTCACCAAGGCAATTGCTCCAGTGTTGTCACAAAAGATTTTCATTGGTCCCGGTGCACTGGGTATTACACCCAGATTGGATATGAACTCCTTCATCTAGACTCCTTCATGTGTTGCTTCAAAAGTAGCTATGTACTCCGCTTCACACGTAGATCCTGCTACAACGCTCTGCTTGGAACTGCACCAGCAGACAGCTCCTCCATTCAATATAAATACGTATTCGGTTTGTGACTTACAGTCATCCGGATCAGAGTCGAAGCTTGCATCGACGTAACCATTTACGACAAGCTCTTCGTCACCTCCATAAACGAGAAACATATACTTAGTCATTTTCAGGTATTTCAGGATGTTCTTGACCATTGTCCAGTGGTCCACTCAAGGATTACTTTGGTACCTCCCTGCCAAACTTATGGCAAGGCACACATCAGGTCTGGTACACAGCATAGCATACATGATAGAACCTATGGCTGATGTGTTGGAGATATGCCCTAGAGGCAATCATGTATGATGATATTTCCTATGTGTTTATGAATAAAGATAGTCCTTGGACATTATCAATGATGTGTATCAGCAAGTACGTGACTTGTTTGTGGGACTATGCATTGTATGATGACTGTCCTAAAAGGTCCCTAGTTGAAAGGGCTGTGTGGACGCGCAGCCAACTAGACTAGCATATGACACGGTCGATGGCTTGGTCTCACTAGCCATGGAGCATTGGATGCTAACCGGATAATATGGACTCGGAAGGATCTGGTCGGATTCGACATAGTCAGATCCGAGTCGAGATAAGGTCTGAGTCGGACAGATCCAACTATGAGACGCAGCGATATGTCATCTGTGAGTCTCTAGTACAACATACGCTCTATGTCCTAAGACCTGAGCTGGTGCATGTACTCGGGATGGTGATAGACCTGCTTTGGGCCTACCAAACACTACTCCGTAACTGGGTAGTTACAAAGGTAGGTTTCAGGCTTGTCCAGATCCATGCTGCGAGACATGGTCGAGCAAGATGGGATTTGCCCCTCCGATTAAGAGAGATATACTATGGGCCCCTCGTGTGATCCGACCAAGAGAAGCATGGACATGCGACAAGGATTATGAGATAATCCGGATAGTGGTCGGCATCACTGGAACGAGAAAGAGGTCAGGCTAGCACAAGGATGACAATCTCGCCTTGAACCCGACAACATATATCGTGTGGCAAAGGGAACATAAGTGTGACATGTTGTACAGGTTTGCTTAACCAGCTTCATAGTCTGCTTGGTGTTCGGCATGCCTTGATAGAGGCTGCTACCAACCGTGCAGTTCGGAGGTAATCTGAACTGCGACCAAGCCGACTTGAACCTAAGGGGTCGCGCGCTTAAGGGAAGGAACCTACGAGGTCGGATCTGAGGACACTGGTCGTATGTGATCCGAGCTCTATTTGGATTGTGGCCGAGTAGACTTGTGGGCTTTAGGGTCTGTGCGAGGCCCAAGTGTTGAGCCCGCGATGGATGCCTATATAAAGTGGAGGTACAGCACACTCATGCGGTTGATCGCTTTGGTGCTGTCACTAGGGTTTGCATGTGGTGCGAATAGCCACCTCCACTCGCCGTCGGTTGTGTGATCGGACCTAGCAGTCCACCGCACGATGTTCCTCCTGCACGCGCGGATAGGTTAGAGGCGGTGCACTTGCGCCGCTCCGGTGAACCTGTTCGCGGGATCCGATCGGCTATGTGGGAGACCGGCAAGGAGGAGACAACTTCGGGAATGCGAGGCGACTCCAGGAACGCGCTGCCTCAACTCTAATTCCGTTGCACGGCACTGCGTGTCTAGTGGTAACGATCTGTGATCCATCTCCCGTAGCATGTTCTTGGTTGTTCTACGCATAGGAAATTTTAATTTGCAGTCGACGCACCCTACCGTAAAACTCAATAGTGGTATCAGAGCCTCTGCAATAGGATTTGGATTTAGATCGTATGCATATTAGATATGTGGAGGCGGCAGATGAGATCTGTTGTCGTTGATGAGATCGGCTGTGTGCACGGTTGATGAGATCAACTGCACACGTGGATCGATGAGGCTATGTTTTCTGATGATCGGAGTCGATGAGGTAGTGACACAACCTACCCCTACCGGTCGGTATCCGCCATCGGGGTTAACAGTGAAACGTAAATCCGAATCAGATTCGTGATGATCGATAAGATCGGTCATATAAGAAAATTCAACATGAATGGAGTTCAAATACGATCTGTGATTTTCGAAAATGTCGGGACTGCCATGTGGGTAGCGCCATGTATTTCATACCCGACACACAAACCGGTAGAATGGGATTCTATCCATAACTCTGTTTTGCAGGTTTGATGTGAATAGTATGGCTCATGTGTATGTGATGCATGTGTGTAATTTATACATGGCCTGCATGTCATGTTTGTCAGCCGGCAGGAGCCAAAGTGCTATCATTATAATGTATAACGACCTGCATGTCGACTTGGGTTTCTCTATGTAAAATTCATTGCTAGTTGTAGTAGTTGGATAATAGAGATCAGGTTGGTGGCTTGGCGTCCCGGCATGACAAACAAGATGGAGTTCCTAGATGGTCATCGGAGTCGAAGCTGACCTGGAAGAACGTCCATGAAGGAGCCATACTATTTCACAATATGTGTTTATTTGTGATTATTATGCTTCTTTGTTTCTATGCATGATAGAATGGTAGAAAGATCCCTCATGAATATCAAGTAAATTGCCATTCCTGATGTGCACCTTCGCATGTTAAGTACGTCTAGTAGTGGGCTCATAAAATTAGGGTGTTGCTAGGTGTCCTTGAACTGAAGGGTTCGTGTCGGACAAGGACATGCACTGCATCAGGCTAACTTGACAAGGCTATCAAAACGGTTTTGGGCCTTGTGGCAAAGAAGGTTGGGAGCCGGGGTATGAGATACCTCCTCGACCGACAGGAGTCGTATAGAGATACAATTAGCAAGGTGTTGCTTACCGGATAGGTATGTTGCTAGCAGTGATGCTAAAGCTCACTAGTCGCATGAGCTAGTCGGATCCTGAATCACTAAGAGTCTGCGGAGGGATGCTGACTTCAGTGGGAGTATTTCTGTTTAGGCTAGAATTACTCTACATAAACACATTGCTTAGTGATTGCATATTTTCTGTTGTAGATCAATGGCACCACTTGCTCAACCCAACTTTGCATTGAAATCAATTCTGGAAAAGAATAAACTGAATGGAACAAACTTTACCACCTGGTATAGAAATCTGAGAATTGTTCTCAAGCACGATAAAAAGGAACATATTCTAGAGGATCCACTTCCAAAGGAACCTGTCGATAATGCTAATGCCACAACTAAGAATGCCTTCCATAAACTCGTTGATGAATCAACGGAGATCAGTTGTCTGATGCTGGCTTGTATGGAGCCTGATTTGCAACAACATTTCGAAAATATTGAGGCTTACGATATGATCGAGAGTCTTAAGAGCATGTTTCAGACACGAGCTAGGACCAAAAGGTTCAACGTCTGCCGATTCTTGATGGATTACAAGCTGAAGAAAGGTGATCCACTAAACCCACATGTGATCAAGATGATCGGATATGTGCAAGCTTTGGATCGGTTGGGCGTCCCACTCTTGGATGAGCTGGCTACTGATGTAGTTCTGGGTTCTCTTCCGCCCAGCTATGGGATGTTCATCTCGAACTATCATATGCATGGCATGGATAAGAAGCTCACTGAATTGCATGGGATGCTTAAAGTGGTAGAGTAGGATATTAAGAAAGGCACGCATCAAGTGTTGATGGTGCAGAAATCGCCTGAGTTCAAGAAGAGTTGGTCCAAGAAAAAGGCTAAGGCCAAGGGCATGGAGATGGTAACCTCCGCCGTTGTGCCAAAGTCAGGACCGAACTCGAAGGCTGTTTTCTATCACTGCAAGGAGACTGGTCACTGGAAGAGGAACTGTAGCAAGTGGCTTGCAGAGCATGGCAACAAGGTCGGAAGTGCTTCTTCAGGCAAAGGTACAGTTGTTGCATATGTTATAGACATTTACCTTGCTGACATACCTAGTAGCTCTTGGGTATTTGATACCGGATCGGTTGTTCATATTTGCAACTTGATGCAGGGGATGGTAAGAACTAGGCGTGTGGCACAAGGGGAGATTGACATCAGGGTCGGCAACAAAGCAAGAGTTGCTGCATTGGAGGTCGGCACAATGCAGCTCCAGCTTCCTTCCGGATTCATTATGGAATTGAATAATTGTTTGATGAGTCGGAACATTATTTCTGCCTCATGTTTGATGATTCAAGGTTATGAATTCAATTTAAAGGACAATGTTTGTTCGATATTTTTGACTGGTATGTTCCACGGCTATGCACCCAGTGATGATGGGCTATTTCTATTGAATCTAGAACAGGAACCGGTCTATAATGTGAATGTCAAGAGGCATAATCCTAATGAGATAAATCCGACATACTTTTGGCATTGCCGGCTTGGACACATTAGTCTGAAACGCATGAAGAAGCTCCATGATGATGGGCTCCTGTCTTCATCCGACTTTGAGTCATTTGAGACATGCGAATCATGCTTGCTTGGCAAGATGACTAAGTCTCCTCTTGCAAAAAGTTGCGAGAGGGCGTCCGAGCTATTGGAACTTATACATAGTGATGTGTGTGGTCCAATGAGCACGACTGCCAGAGGTGGCTATCAGTACTTCGTGACTTTTACCGACGACTTGAGTAGATATGGATATATCTATTTGATGAGGCACAAGTCGGAAACTTTTGAAAAGTTCAAAGAGTTTCAGAACGAGGTTGAGAATCAGCTCGGCAAGACTATAAAGCTTCTGCGATCTGATCGTGGAGGTGAGTCCATGAGCCAGGAGTTTGATGATCATCTGAAAAGTCAAGGTATAGTACATCAGCTCACACCTCTAGGTACGCCACAAAGAAATGGCGTGTCGGAACGTAGGAATAGGACCTTGTTGGACATGGTCTGGTCTATGATGAGCAAATCAGATTTACCCTTGTCATTCTGGGGATACGCTCTAGAAACAACAACTTTCACACTTAACAGGGTACCATCAAAATCCGTAGACAATACACCACATGAGATGTGGACTGGGAAGAGTCCCTGCTACGTCTTGAGCTTGCGTTGGTTTTCCTTGAAGAGGAAAGGGTGATGTAGCACAGTAGTGTAAGTATTTCCCTCAGTTTTGAGAACCAAGGTATCAATCCAGTAGGAGGCTCCTCACAAGTCCCACGCACCTACACAAACAAACAAGAACTCGCAACCAACGCAATAAAGGGGTTGTCAATCCCTTCACGACCACTTGCGAAAGTGAGATCTGATAGAGATAATATGATAAGATAAATATATTTTTGGTATTTTATGATATAGATCGGAAAAGTAAAGATGCAAATAAAACTAGATTGAAAGCTTATATGATAAGACATAGACCCGGGGGCCATAGGTTTCACTAGTGGCTTCTCTCAAGATAGCATAAGTATTACGGTGGGTGAACATATTACTGTCGAGCAATTGATAGAAAAGCGAATAATTATGAGATTATCTAGGCATGATCATGTATATAGGCATCACGTTCGTGGCAAGTAGATCGAAATGATTCTGCATCTACTACTATTACTCCACACATCGACCGACTCCTGCCTGCATCTAGAGTATTAAGTTCATGAAGAACAGAGTAACGCATTAAGAAAGATGACATGATGTAGAGGGATAAACTCATACAATATGATATAAACCCCATCTTTTTATCCTCAATGGCAACAATACAATATGTGCCTTGCTGCCCCTGCTGTCATTGGGAAAGGACACCGCAAGATTGAACCCAAAGCTAAGCACTTCTCCCATTGCAAGAAAGATCAATCTAGTAGGCCAAACCAAACTGATAATTCGAAGAGACTTGCAAAGATAACTTAATCACACATAAAAGAATTTAGAGAAGATTCAAATATTTCTCATAGATAAACTTGATCATAAACCCACAATTCATCGGATCTCGACAAACACACCGCAAAAAGAGTTACATCGAATAGATCTCCAAGAAGATCAAGGAGAACTTTGTATTGACATTCAAAGAGAGATAAGAAGCCATCTAGCTAATAACTATGGACCCGAAGGTCTATGGTAAACTACTCACAACTCACCGGAGAGGCCTTGGAGATGATGTAGAGGCCCTCCATGGTGGATTCCCCCTCCGGCGGAGCGCCGACGATGGCTCCAAGATGGGATCTCGCGGATACAGAAGGTTATGGTGGTGGAAAGAGTTTTTCGTCGTCTCTTCTGATGTTTTCAGGGTACATGGGTATATATAGGAGGAAGGAGTACGTCGGTGGAGCAATGAGGGGCCCACGAGGGTGGGGGGCGCGCCCACCTGTACGGGGCACGTCGGGCACCCTCGTGGCCGCCTCCCTTGTTTCTTGACTTCCACTCCAAGTCCTCTGGATCATGTTTGTTCCAAAAAGATTGCTCCCGAAGGTTTCATTCCGTTTGGCTCTCCGTTTGATATTCCTTTTCTTTGAAATACTCAAATAGGCAAACAACAATTCGGGCTGGGCCTCCGGTTTGTAGGTTTGTCCCAAAAATGATATAAAAGTGTAAAGTAAAGCCCATAAACATCCAAGACGGGTAATATAATAGCATGGAACAATAAAAAAAATAGATACGTTGGAGACATATCAAGCATCCCCAAGCTTAATTCCTGCTCGTCCTCGAGTAGGTAAATGATAAAAACAAATTTTTTGATGTGGAATGCTACCTAGCATAATTCTCAATGTAGTTTTCTTTATTGTGGCATGAATGTTCAGATCCAAATGATTCAAAATAAAAGTTCATATTGACATAAGAAATAGTAATACTTCAAGCATACTAATCAAAGTAATCATCTCTTCTCAAAATAACATGGCTAAAGAAAGTTCATCCCTAGAAAATCATATAGTTAGGTCATGCTTCATTTTTGTCACACAAAAATGCTCCTATCTTGCACACCCCCGATGACAAGCCAAGCAATTGTTTCATACTTAAATAATCTCAAACTTTTTCAACTTTCACGCAATACATGAGCGTGAGCCATGGACATAGCACTATGGGTGGAATAGAATATGATGATGGATATTGTGTAGAGAAGACAAAAAAGGAGAAACTCTCACATTGACGAGGATAATCAACATGCTATGGAGATGCCCATCAATTGATGTCAACATGAGGAGTAGGGATTGCCATGCAACAGATGCACTAGAGCTATAAATGTATGAAAGCTCAACAAAAGAAACTAGTGGGTGTGCATCCAACTTGCTTGCTCACGAAGACCTTGGGCATTTTGAGGAAGCCCATTGTAGGAATATACAAGCCAAGTTCTATAATGAAAAATTCCCACTAGTATATAGAAGTGACAACATATGAGACTCTCTATATGAAGAACATGGTGCTACTTTGAAGCACAAGTGTGGAAAAGGATAGTAACATTGCCCCCTTTTTATTTATTTTTATTTTTTGGGCCTTTTTTTATTTGGCCTTTCTTTTTTTTGGCATTTCCTTTTTTTGGCCTTTCTCTTTTTTTATTTGGGGATAATGCTCTAATAATGATGATCATCACACTTCTATTTATTTACAACTCATGAATTACAACTCAATACTAGAACAAGATATGACTCTATATGAATGCCTCCGGCGGTGTACCGGGATGGGCAATGAATCAAGAGTGACATGTATGAAACATTATGCATGGTGGCTTTGCCACAAATACGATGTCAACTACATGATCATGCAAGGCAATATGACAATAATGATGTGTGTCATGATGATGAACAGAACGGTGGAAAGTTGCATGGCAATACATCTCGGAATGGCTATGGAAATGCCATAATAGGTAGGTATGGTGGTTGTTTTGAGGAAGATATAAGGAGGTTTATGTGTGATAGAGCGTACCGTATCACGGGGTTTGGATGCACCGGCGAAGTTTGCACCAACTCTCAAGGTGAGAAAGGGCAATGCACGGTACCGAAGAGGCTAGCAATGATGGAAGGGTGAGAGTGCGTATAATCCATGGACTCAACATTAGTCAAAAAAGAACTCATATACTTATTGCAAAAATCTACAAGTCATCAAAAACCAAGCACTATGTGCATGCTCCTAGGGGGATATATTGGTAGGAAAAGACCATCGCTCGTCCCCGACCGCCACTCATAAGGATGCACAATCTAAGAACACCTCATGTTTCAAATTTGCTACACAACTTTTACCATACGTGCATGCTACGGGACTTGCCAACTTCAACACAAGCATTCTTTAAATTCATAATCACCCAACTAGCATGACTCTAATATCACTACCTCCATATCTCAAAACAATTATCAAGTATCAAATTAATCATAGCATCCAATTCACTTCCTATGATAGTTTTTATTATACCCAACTTGGATGCCCATCATTCTAGGACCAATTTTATAACCATAGAAAATACCATGCTGTTCTAAGAGAATCTCAAAATAATATAAGTTAATAATTATAGATTAACAATTTCTAAAAAATTAAGACACCTCCGTGCTCTAAAAGATATAAGTGAAGCACTAGAGCAAAAACTATCTAGCTCAAAAGATATAAGTGAAGCACATAGAGTATTCTAATAAATTCCAATCAAGTGGGTTTCTCCCAAAAGGTGTGTACAGCAAGGATGATTATGGTAAACTAAAAATCAAAGACTAATATCATACAAGACGCTCCAAGCAAAACACATATCATGTGGCGAATAAAAATATAGCTCCAAGTAAAGTTACCGATAGACGTAGACGAAAGAGGGGATGCCTTCCGGGGCATCCCCAAGCTTAGGATTTTGGTTATCCTTGAATATCTTGGGGTGCCATTGGCACCCCCAAGCTTAGGCTCTTGCCACTCCTTATTCCATAGTCCATCAAATCCTTACCCAAAACTTGAAAACTTCACAACACAAAACTCAACAGGAAATCTCATAAGCTCCATTAGTGCAAGAAAGAAAAACCACCACATAAGGTACTGTAATGAACTAATTATTTATTTATATTGGTGTTAAACCTACTGTATTCCAACTTCTTTATGGTTCATACCCCTACATACTAGCCATAGATGCATCAAAATAAGCAAACAACACACGAAAAACAGAATCTGTCAAAAACAGAACAGTCTGTAGCAATCTGTAACTTTCGAATACTTATGTAACTCTAAAATTCCTACCAAGATAGGACGTCCTAGGAAATTTGTCTATTGATCTACAGCAAAAGGAATCAATGCAAAATCATGTTTCTGTGATTTATTGAATATTTTCTCGTGAGCGCAAAAATTCTGTTTTTCAGCAGAATCAAATTAACTCTTACCATAGGTTATCCTATAGGTTTTACTTGGCACAAACACTAATTAAAATATAAAAACACATCTAAGCAGAAGGTAGATGCAAAATTTATTACTAAGCAGGAACAAAAACAAAAAACACAAAGAAAATTGGGTTGCCTCCCAACTAGCGCTATCGTTTAACGCCCCTAGCTAGGCATAAAAGCGAGGATAGATCTAAGTAGTGCCATCTTTGGCACTTGATTCATAAGTAGCTCACATGATAAATTCATAAGGTAATTTAACATTCTTTCTTGGAAAGTGCTCCATGCCTTTCCTTAATGGAAATTGGAATCTAATATTCCCTTCCTTCATATCAATAATCGCACCAATCATTCTAAGGAAAGGTCTACCAAGAATAATAGGACATGAAAGATTGCAATCTATGTCAAGAACGATAAAATCTACGGGCACATAGTTCCTATTTACAACAATAAGAACATCATTGATCCTTCCCATAGGCTGTTTAATGATGGATCCGCAAGGTGCAAATTTAACGAGCAATCATCAAGATCATGGAAACCTAGAATATCACATAAAGTTTTCGGAATTGTGGAAACACTAGCACCCAAATCACACAAAGCATAACACTCATGATCTTTAATTTTAATCTTTATAGTAGGTTCCCACTCATCATTAAGTTTTCTAGGTATAGAAACTTCCAAATTAAGTTTTTCATCATAAGATTGCATCAAGGCATCAACAATATGTTTGGTAAAGGCTTTATTTTGACTATAAGCATGAGGAGAATTCAAAACGGATTGCAACAAGGAAATACAATATTCTAAAGAACAATTATCATAATTAAGTTCCTTGAAATTCAAGATAGTGGGTTCAATGCTATTTAAAGTCTTGACCTCTCCAATCCCACTTTTACCAAATTTAGCATCAAGATCTAGAAACTCTGAATCATTGGGACACCTTTTAACTAAAGTTGACTCATCTCCAGTCCCATCATTATTAAGATTCATATTGCAAAACAAAGATTTAATAGGGGACACATCAATAACTTTTAGATCCTCATCATTATTTTCATGGAAACTAGAAGAACACGCTTTTACAAAGCAATCTTTCTTAGCATGCAATCTAGCGGTTCTTTCTTTGCACTCATCAATGGAAATTCTTGGAGTTTTGAGAGACTCATTGATATCATGCTTAGGAGGAGTAGATCGAAGTTTCAAAGAATCAACATCAAGCGAAAGTCTATCAATGTTCCTAGCCAAATCATCAATTTTAAGCAACTTTTCTTCAAGCAAGGCATTAAAATTCTTTGAAGAGATCATAAATTCTTTAATGCTATTACCAAAATCAGGGTATCTTATTAAAGTTTCCATGAGAATTATTGTAGGAATTTCCATAATTATTAGAGGAATTACTAGGGAATGGTCTAGGATTAAAGTTTCCTCAATAAGCATTGTTACCAAAATTATTCCTACTATATAAGCATTGTTACCAAAATTATTCCTACCAACAAAATTCACATGCATAGATTCATTATTATTATCAATCAAAGTAGAGAAAGGCATATCATTGGGATCAATAGGAGCACTCTTAGTAGCAAACAATTTCATAAGTTCATCCATCTTTCCACTCAAAACATTAATTTCTTCTATAGCATGCACTTTTTTACTAGTAGATCTTTCGGTGTGCCATTGAGAATAATTAGCCATAATATTATCAAGGAGTTTAGTAGCTTCTCCTAAGGTGATTTCCATAAACGTGCCTCCCGCGGCCGAATCTAAAGGATTTCTAGAAGCAAAATTCAATCCGGCATAAAAAATTTGTATGATCATCCATAAATTCAAACCATGAGTAGGGAAATTGCGAATCAGCAATTTCATTCTTTCCCAAGATTGGGCAACATGCTCATGATCAAGTTGTTTAAAATTCATAATATCGTTCCGAAGAGAGATGATCTTAGCGGGAGGAAAATACTTAGAGATAAAAACATCTTTGCACTTATTCCATGAATCAATACTATTCTTAGGCAAAGACGAAAACCAAACTTTAGCACGATCTCTAAGTGAAAACGGAAATAACTTCAATTTAACAATATCATTATCCGTATCATTCTTCTTTTGCATCTCACACAAGTCGACAAAGTTGTTTAGATGGGTAGCGACATCTTCACTAGGAAGGCTGGAGAATTCATCTTTCATAACAAGATTCAGCAAAGCAGCATTGATTTCACAAGAGTCAACATCATTAAGAGGAGCAATCAGAGTACTAAGGAAATCATTATTATTGGTATTGGAAAAGTCACACAATTTGGTATTGTCTTGCGCCATTGCGACAAGCAATCCAACACACAAGCAAACAAAAAGGCAAGCGAAAGAGAGGGGAGATTGGGAAAGAGAGGGCAAATAAAACGGCAAAGGTGAAGTGGGGGAGAGGAAAACGAGAGGCAAATGGCAAATAATGTAAGTGCGAGGGAGATGAGTTTGTGATGGGTACTTGCTATGTCTTGACTTGAGCGAAGACCTCCCCGACAGCGGTGCTAGAAATCCTTCTTGCTACGTCTTGAGCTTGTGTTGGTTTTCCTTGAAGATGAAAGGGTGATGCAGCACAGTAGTGTAAGTATTTCCCTCAGTTTTTGAGAACCAAGGTATCAATCCAGTAGGAGGCTCCTCACAAGTCCCACGCACCTACACAAACAAACAAGAACTCGCAACCAACGCAATAAAGGGGTTGTCAATCCCTTCACGACCACTTGCGAAGTGAGATCTGATAGAGATAATATGATAAGATAAATATATTTTTGGTATTTTATAATATAGATCGGAAAAGTAAAGATGCAAATAAAACTAGATTGAAAGCTTATATGATAAGAGATAGACCCGGGGACCATAGGTTTCACTAGTGGCTTCCCTCAAGATAGCATAAGTATTACGGTGGGTGAACAAATTACTGTCGAGCAATTGATAGAAAAGCGAATAATTATGAGATTATCTAGGCATGATCATGTATATAGGCATCACGTCCGTGACAAGTAGATCGAAACGATTCTGCATCTACTACTATTACTCCACACATCGACCGACTCCTGCCTGCATCTAGAGTATTAAGTTCATGAAGAACAGAGTAACGCATTAAGAAAGATGACATCATGTAGAGGGATAAACTCATGCAATATGATATAAACCCCATCTTTTTTTCCTCGATGACAACAATACAATACATGCCTTGTTTCCCCTGCTGTCACTGGGAAAGGACACCGCAAGATTGAACCCAAAGCTAAGCACTTATCCCATTGCAAGAAAGATCAATCTAGTAGGCCAAACCAAACTAATAATTCGAAGAGACTTACAAAGATAACTTAATCACACATAAAAGAATTTAGAGGAGATTCAAATATTTCTCATAGATAAACTTGATCATAAACCCACAATTCATCGGATCTCGACAAACACACCGCAAAAAGAGTTACGTCAAATAGATCTCCAAGAAGATCAAGGAGAACTTTGTATTGAGATTCAAAGAGAGAGAAGAAGCCATCTAGATAATAACTATGGACCCGAAGGTCTATGGTAAACTACTCACAACTCATCGGAGAGGCCTTGGAGATGATGTAGAGGCCCTCCATGGTGGATTCCCCCTCCGGCGAAGCCCGGCGATGGCTCCAAGATGGGATCTCGCGGATACAGAAGGTTACGGTGGTGGAAATAGTTTTTCATTGTCTCTTCTGATGTTTTCGGGGTACATGGTCATATATAGGAGGAAGGAGTACGTCGGTGGAGCAACGAGGGGCCCACGAGGGTGGGGGCGCGCCCACCTGTAGGGGGCGCGCCGGGCACCCTCGTGGCCGCCTCCCTTGTTTCTTGACTTCCTCTCCAAGCCCTATGGATCACGTTTGTTCCAAAAAGATCGCTCCTGAAGGTTTCATTCCGTTTGGACTCCGTTTGATATTCCTTTTCTTTGAAATACTAAAATAGGCAAAAAAACAGCAATTCGGGCCGGGCCTCCGATTAGTAGGTTAGTCCCAAAAATGATATAAAAGTGTAAAGTAAAGCCCATAAACATCCAAAATGGGTAATATAATAGCATGGAACAATAAAAAATTATAGATACGTTGGAGACGTATCAGTCCCCGTTTGCCTTTTCTAAAGATTTGGGGTTGTGAAGCATTTGTCAAGCGACTTATGTCAGACAAGCTTACACCCAAGTCGGATAAATGCATATTCGTGGGATATCTGAGGGAAACCTTGGGATATAACTTCTACAACCGGGAAGAGAACAAAGTGTTTGTTGCTCAGAACGGGGTTTTCCTTGAGAAAGAGTTTCTCAGTCGGGAGGCCAGTGGGAGGACGGTCCAACTCGAAGAAATTCGAGGACCACTCGGGGACGGCTCATCCGGTGATGAGATCATACCGGAGTCAGTCAGGGAACCCGTAGTGGACGCGGCACTGGAACCATGGAGGTCGGAAAGATTGCGCAGAGTGCATGGTGTATTGTTGCTAGAAAGCAATGAGCCGGCCACATAAGCGGAAGCGATGGTGAGCCCAGATTCTGAGGCTTGGCTGGAGGCCATGAGATCTGAGTTAAAGTTCATGGATGAGAATCAAGTCAGGGACTTGGTTGATCCGCTGCCTGGCGTAATAGGCGTTGGTTGCAAATGGGTCTTTAAGAAGAAAACCGATGTGGATGGAAATGTTCAGATCCACAAATCTCGACTTGTCGCTAAGGGTTATGGACAAGTTCAAGGAATTGAATACGACGAGACTTACTCACCGATAGTGATGCTGAAGTCGGTGAGGATCGTACTAGCTATAGCTACATATTTCGATTACGAGATATGGCAGATGGATGTCAAGATGGCTTTCCTTCATGGAAATTTAACCGAGGACGTGTATATGATAGAACCTGAGGGTTTTGTCGATCCGACTAGCACTAGTAAGGTATGCAAGCTCAAGAGATCCATTTATGGGTTGAGGCAAGCATCTCGGAGCTGGAACATTCATTTTGATGAGGTCGTCACTGGTCTCGGTTTCATCAAAAGCGAAGAGGATGCTTGTTTATACAAGAAGTTAAGTGGGAGCTCGATAGTGTTTTTGATCTTGTATGTGGATGACATACTACTGATCGGAAATGATGTTTCGATGCTGAACTCGATCAAGGAGTCATTGAATGGCAAATTTTCGATGAAGGACCTTGGTGAGGCAGTGTATATTTTAGGCATTAAGATCTATAGAGATAGATCGAGGAGGCTGCTCGGCTTGAGCCAGAGCAGGTACATAGATAAAGTGTTGAAGCAGTTCAACATGAGTGAGGCAAAGAAAGGGTTCTTACCACTCTCACATGGTATAAGGCTAAGCGAGACTCAGAGTCCTTTGACATCTGATGAGCGAAGCAGGATGAGTAGGATTTCGTATGCCTCGGCAATCGGATCCATCATGTATGCCATGATATGTACACGACCTGATGTTGCTTTTGCAATAAGCCTAACAAGTAGATACTAGGCCAACCCAGGTGAGAGTCACTGGGCAGTGGTAAAGACTATTTTGAAGTACCTGAAAAGGACTAAAGAGATGTTCCTAGTTTATGGAGGTGAGGAAGAGCTCGTCGTAAAGGGTTACACCGATGCTAGTTTCCAAACCGACAGAGATGATTGTCGTTCACTGTCCGGATTCGTGTACGTCATGAACGGAGGGGCAGTGAGCTGGATGAGTTCCAAGCAAGATACGGTGGCCGATTCTACAATAGAAGCCGAATAGATTGTGGCTTGTGAAGCTGCAAAGGAAGGTGTTTGGATCCAGAATTTTCTGGATGATCTTGGTATTTTCCCAGCCTCGGTAAAACCGTTGGACCTTTATTGTGATAATTCTGGTGCCATCGCACAAGCCAAGGAGCCGAGGAATCACCACAAGGTCAGACACATAGATCGGAAATATCACCTGATACGAAAGATCATAAAGAATGGTGATGTGGACTTATGCAAAATCCAGACGGATGCAAATGTTGCAGATCCGTTGACTAAGATGCTTCCGCAACCCAAGCATGAGGGGCACGTTAGAGCTATGGGCATTCGATGTCTATTTGATTGACTCTAGTGCACGTGGGAGACTGTTGGAGATATGCCCTAGAGGCAATCATGTATGATGATATTTCCTATGTGTTTATGAATAAGGATAGTCCTTGGACATTATCAATGATGTGTATCAGCAAGTATGTGACTTGTTTGTGGGACTATGAATTGTATGATGACTGTCCTAAAAGGTCCCTAGTTGAAAGGGATGTGTGGATGCGCAACCGACTAGACTAGCATATGACACGGTCGATGGCTTGGTATCACTAGCCATGGAGCATTGGATGCTAACCGGATAATATGGACTTGGAAGGATCTGGTCGGATTCGACATATATGGATCTGAGTCGAGATAAGGTCTGAGTCGGACAAACCCAACTATGAGACGCAGCAATATGTCATCTCTGAGTCTCTAGTACAACATACGTTCTATGTCCTAAGACCTGAGCTGGCGCATGTACTCGGGATGGTGATAGACTTGCTTTGGGCCGACCAAACGCTACTCCGTAACTGGGTAGTTACAAAGGTAGGTCTCAGGCTTGTCCAGACCCATGCTACAAGACATGGTCGAGCAAGATGGGATTTGCCCCTCCGATTAGGAGAGATATACTCTGGGCCCCTCGTGTAATCCGACCAAGAGAAGCATGGCCATGCGACAAGGATTATGAGATAATCTGGATAGTGGTCAGCATCACTGGAACAAGAAAGAGGTCGGTCTATCACAAGGATGACAATCTCGCCTTGAGCCCGACAACATATATCATGTGGCAATGGGAACAGAAGTGTGACATGTTGTACAGGTTCACCCAACCAGCTTCATAGTCTGCTAAGTGTTGGGTATGCCTTGCTAGAGGCCGCTACCAACCATGCAGTTCGGAGGTGATCCGAACTGCGACCAAACTGACTTCAACCTAAGGGGTCGCGCGCTTAAGGGAAGGAACCTACATGGTCGGATCTGAGGACACTGGTCGGATGTGACCCGAGCTCTATTCGGATTGTGGCCGAGTAGACTTGTGGGCTTTAGGGTTCGTGTGAGGCCCAAGTGTTGAGCCCGCGACGGACGCCTATATAAAGTGGAGGTGCGGCACACTCATGTGGTTGATCGCTTCAGCGCTGTCACTAGGGTTTGCATGTGTTGTGAATAGCCACCTCCACTCGCTGCCGGTTGTGTGATCGGACCTAGCAGTCCGCCGCACGACGTTCCTCCTGCACTCACGGATACCGTTAGAGGCGGTGCACTTGTGCTGCTCCGATGAACCTGTTCGCGGGATCCGATCGGCTACGTGGGAGACAGGCAAGGAGGAGACAACTCCGGGAACGCGAGGCGACTCCGGGAATGCGCTGCCTCAACTCTACTTCTGCTGCACGGCACTACGCGTCTAGTGGTAACGATCTATGATCCATCTCCCGTAGCATGTTCTCGATTGTTCTACGCGTAGGAAATTTTAATTTGCAGTCGACACACCCTACCGTAGAACCCAACATGAGGCATAGGGAATGCCTTTCATTTTCTCTCTATCTTCTGCAGTGGTCGGGTTTTAAGTCCGACTAAACTTCACACCTTGTAACATAGTAGAGAAACCTTTCTTTGAATGATCCATTTTGAATTTCTTCAAAACTTTATCAAGGTATGTGCTTTTTGAAAGTCCTATTAAGCGTCTTGATCTATCCCTATAGATCTTGATGCCCAATATGTAAGCAGCTTCATCGAGGTCTTTCATTGAAAAAATCTTATTTAAGTATCTTTATATGTTGTCCAGAAATTTTATATCATTTCCAATCAACAATATGTCATCCACATATAATATCAGAAATGCTACAGAGCTCCCACTCACTTTCTTGTAAATACAAGCTTCACCATAAGTCTGTATAAAACCATATGCTTTGATCACTTTATCAAAGCGTATATTCCAACTTCCAGATGCTTGCACTAGTCCATAGATGGATCGCTGGAGTTTGCACACTTTGTTAGCACCTTTAGGATCGACAAAACCTTCTGGTTGCATCATATACAACTCTTCTTTAAGAAAGGAATGCAGTTTTGACATCCATTTGCCAGATTTCATAATCGGCAATTGCTAACATGATTCGGACAGACTTAAGCATCTTTATGGGTGAGAAAGTCTCATCATAGTCAACTCCTTGAACCTGTCGAAAACCTTTCGCGACAATTCGAGCTTTATAGACACTAACATTACCATCAGCGTCAGTCTTCTTCTTGAAGATCCATTTATTTTCTATGGCTTGCCGATCATCGGGCAAGTCCACCTAAGTCCATACTTTGTTCTAATACATGGATCTTATCTCAGATTTCATGGCCTCAAGCAATTTTTCGGAATCTGGGCTCATCATAGCTTCTTCATAGTTCATAGGTTCGCCTTGGTCTAATAACATGACTTCCAGAACAGGATTACTGTACCACTCTGGTGTAGATCATGCTCTGGTCGACCTATGAAGTTTAGTAGTAACTTGATTAGAAGTTTCATGATCATTATTATAGCTTCCTCTATAGTTGGTGTAGGCATCACGTGAATGGTTTTCTTTGATGTGCTACTTTCCAATTCGAGAGAAGGTACATTTACCTCATCAAGTTCTACTTTCCTTCCACTCACTTCTTTCGAGAGAAACTCCTTCTCTAGAAAGGATACATTCTTAGAAACAAAGATCTTGCCTTCGGATCTGTGATAGAAGGTGTACCCAATTGTTTCTATAGATCTTGATGCCTAATATGTAAGAAGCTTCTCCAAGGTCTTTCATAGAAAAACTCTTATTCAGGTATCCCTTTATGCTATCCAGAAATTCTATATCATTTCCAATCAACAATATGTCATCTACATATAAGATTAAAAATGCTATAGAGCTCCCACTCACTTTCTTGTAAATACAGGCTTCTCCAAAAGTCTGCATAAAACCATATGCTTTGATCACACTATCAAAACATTTATTCCAAATCCTAGAGGCTTGCACCAGTCCATAAATGGATCACTGGAGCTTGCACACTTTGTCAGCACCCTTTGGATCGACAAAACCTTCCGGTTGCATCATATACAACTCTTCTTCCAGAAATCCATTCAAGAATGCAGTTTTGACATCCATTTGCCAAATTTCATAATCATAAAATGCATCAATTGCTAACATGATTCGGATAGACTTAAGCATCGCTACGAGTGAGAAAGTCTCATCGTAGTCAACTCCTTGAACTTGTCAAAAACCTTTCGCAACAAGTCGAGCTTTGTAAACAGTAACATTACCGTTTGCGTCGGTCTTGTTTTTAAAGATCCATTTATTTTCTATGGCTTGATGATCATCGAGCGAGTCCACCAAAGTCCACACTTTGTTCTCATACATGGATCCCATCTCAGATTTCATGGCCTCAAGCCATTTTGCGGAATGTGGGATCATCATCGCTTCATCATAGTTCGTAGGTTCCTCATGGTCTAGTAACATGACTTCTAGAACAGGATTACCGTACCACTCTGGTGCGGATCTTACTCTGGAAGACCTACAAGGTTCGGTAGTAACTTGATCTGAAACTTCATGATCATCATCATTAGCTTCCTCACTAATTGGTGTAGGAATCACTGGAACTGACTTTTGTGATGAACTACTTTCCAATAAGGGAGAAGGTACAACTACCTCATCAAGTTCTACTTTCCTCCCACTCACTTCTTTCGAGAGAAACTCCTTCTCTAGAAAGGATCCATTCTTAGCAACAAAGATTTTGCCTCTGGATCTATGATAGAAGGTGTACCCAACAGTTTCCTTTGGGTGTCCTATGAAGACGTACTTCTCCGATTTGGGTTCAAGCTTATCAGGTTGAATCCTTTTGACATTAATGTCGCAACCCCAAACTTAAAGAAACGATAGCTTAGGTTTCTTGCCAAACCACAGTTCATATGGTGTTGTCTCAACGGATTTAGATGGTGCCCTATTTAACATGAATGTGTCTGTCTCTAATGCATAACCCCAAAACGATAGTGGTAAATCGGTAAGAGACATCCTAGATTGCACCATATCTAATAAAGTACGGTTATGACGTTCGGACACACCATTACGCTGTGGTGTTCTAGGTGGCATGAGTTGTGAAACAATTCCACCTTGTTTTAAATGAAGGCCAAACTCGTAACTCAAATATTCGCCTCCATGATCAGTTCATAGGAACTTTATTTTCTTGTTACGATGATTCTCCACTTCACTATGAAATTCTTTGAACTTTCCAAATGTTTCAGACTTGTGTTTCATCAAGTAGATATACCCATACCTACTCTAATCATCTGTGAAGGTCAGAAAATAACGATACCCGCCGCGTGCCTCAACACTCATCGGACTGCATGCATTGGTATCTATTATTTCCAATAAGTCATTAGGTTGCTCCATTGTTCTGGAGAACAGAGTTTTAGTCATCTTGCCCATGAGGCATGGTTCGCAAGTATCAAATGATTCATAATCAAGTGATTCCAAAAGTTCATTTGCATGGAGTTTCTTCTTCCCATTTACACCAATATGACCTAAACGGTAGTGCCACAAGTATGTCGCACTGTCATTATCAACTTTTCATCTTTTGGCATCAATATTATGAATAAGTGTATCACTACAATCGAGATTCAACAAGAATAGACCACTCTTCAAGGGTGCATGACCGTAAAAGATATTATTCATATAAATAGAACAACCATTCTTCTCTGACTTAAATGAATAACCGTCTCACAATAAACAAGATCCAGATATAATGTTCATGCTCAACGCGGGCACCAAATAACAATTACTGAGGTCTAAAACTAATCCTTAAGGTAGATGTAGAGGTAGAAGGCACCAAATAACAATTATTGTTATAATGTTCACATCAACCTTGGAACCATTTCCAACACGCATCGTCACCTTGTCCTTAGCCAATCTTCGTTTGTTCCGCAGTTACTGTTTTGAGTTGCAAATATGAGCAATCGAACTAGTATCGAATACCCAGGCGCTACTACGAGCATAGTAAGGAACACATCAATTACTTGTATAGCAATATACCTTTGTTCACTTGGTCATACTTCTTAGCCGTAAAATACTGGGGCAGTTCCACTTCCAGTGACCACTCCCTTTGCAGTAGAAGCACTCAGTTTCAGGCTTGGGTCCAGCTTTGGGCTTCATCTTGGGAGTGGCATCTTACTTGCCATTCTTCTTGAAGTTCCCTTTCTTTCCCTTGCCCTTTTTCTTGAAACTAGTGGTCTCGTTAACAATCAACACTTGATGCTCCTTCTTGATTTCTACCTCTGCGGCCTTAACCATTACGAAGAGCTAAGGAATCGTTTTATTCATCCCTTTCATATTATAGTTCATCATGAAGCCTTTGTAGCTTGGTGGCAGTGACTAAAGAACTCTGTCAATAACACTATCAACTAGAAGATCAACTCCTAGCTGAGTCAAGTGGTTATGATACCCAGACATTTTGAGTATGTGTTCACTGAAAGAACTATTCTCCTCCATCTTGTAGCTATAGAACTTGTTGGAGACTTCATACCTCTCAACCCAGGCATTTGCTTGAAATATTAACTTCAACTCCTGGAACATCTCATATGCTTCATGACGTTCAGAACGTCTTTGAAGTCCCGGTTCTAAGCCGTAAAGCATGGCACATTGAACTATTGAGTAGTCATCAGATCGAGCTTGCCAAATGTTCATAACATCTACATCAGCTCCTGCAGCAGGCCTGTCACCTAGCGGTGCATCAAGGACGTAATTCTTTTGTGCAACAATGAGGATAATCACCAAGTTACGGACCCAGTCCGTGTAGTTGCTACCATCACCTTTCAACTTAGATTTCTCTAGGAACACATTTAAAATTCAGGGGAACGGTAGCACGGGCCATTGATCTACAACATATATATGCAAATACTATCAGGGCTAAGTTTATGATAAATTTGTAAGTTCATCTAGTGCCCCTTAGTGATTTTGGTGTATTGAAGACTTATAGGTTAAGGGACTAATGTGTTTGTGAGTGTACACAGGTTCTATACGTTTATGAGGAGTTTGATATATACGATGAAAGTCGACCCCTAAAAATGAATGTCTTCAGCTGAAAGTGAAGAAATTGGTGTGACCTTAACGACTTGATATTCATGCGAGGATTATGAACTGTGAAGACTTTTGTTTTTGTAGTCTAACTTTCTCTTTCCTGAGTCATAGGAAACACCGTGCTGTTAAAGGGGGTCGAGGTAAAACTAAGGAAAAGTTTCCAAGTGATGCTCGTCTCAAAATCCTACACCTACCCAATCCTTTCGAGTGAAGCCATTGCAAATCTCATACAGTTCGGTCAATTTCTTCAGTGACAGAGACGAAGATCTTCTCCGAGGAATTTGTTCTGACTGAGGAGTTAGGAATTCGCTAGTACGGATTGCCTACAACTGAGGAACATGATAGCCCTGAGGAATTTGGTACTCAAATATCCAATCGTTGCTGTGCTACGCGCCAGCTGTCTCAAAATATCTACCCACCTAACAGTCATATCATTGAAGGGCATTTATGTCTTATCATGTCGGGCTGCTCTGTAGACTATAAATAGTGCCCCCCTACAACCACTAGTTGGTTGGCTGCTCCGAGAGAAATTGACACTTTCCATTGAGAGCATCCCATCCTCAAGGCACTTTGAGCGAAAATCAATAGTGAGGAAAACCCAAACCCAAACACCTACAAACCCAAAGTGATTGAGCATCACTGAAGAGATTGTTCTTGTGTGGAACCGATGCTTGTTACCTTTGAGGACTGTGCATCCTTCAGACAGTTAGGCATCATGGTCTAGAGCATCCAAGAGGAAATTGTGGATCGCCGAGTGACCAAGTCTGTGAAGGTTTGGAAGTCACCTGAATACTTACCACGAGTGATTGGGCGAGGTCTATGTGGTCTTGGCTCAAGGAGAATACGGTGAGGACTGTGTGTCCAGGACTATGTGTCCTCAGGTTTAAATACCTAGCCGCTCCAACCAGACGTACAACTGTCACAACAGTTGGAACTGGTCTACCAAATTATCGTCTTCACCAAGCTACTGGTTCTATTTCCTCAACCCTTTCATTTTCTCATTCATGTGTTGATGAACTTGACCATTACCATTTGAAGACTTTGACTGAAGACTTTCTCTATTTCATCAATCCTATTTTCGCAGTCAATTATTCTTCAGCCTGCTTATCCTGTTTACATGCTACTTGTGCTCTGTGTATGTTTCATTTCATCATGATGACTGTGCTACTGTTCTATTATGCATGCATCTGAGTACATATTCCATTGCTAAGTAGTGTGTTGCTTAGGAATTTCCTCACCTAGAAATTCCTTAGAGACGAAGTTGTAAAAATCACCTATTCAACCCCCCCTTTAGTCGATATAACGCACTTTCAATTGGTATCAGAACAAGGTACTCCCTTGTTCTGTGTGATTTTGGTTTAACCACCTGGAGTTTTAGTTATGTCGACCGCAGGAATGAAGAAAGTGACATGCCACATCTTTGACGGTCATGATTATCCCAAGTGGAAGGGCATAATGAGGAAGCGCCTCATGGCGATGAACAGCGAGCTCTGGACCGTCACTAAGATTGATCTTACCGATCTACACAAGATGGCGGGTGCTGATGATATTCGCAAGTACACTCAACTAGACACCATGGCGAAGGATATCATCTACTCTTGCCTATCCAGAAATCAGTTCAGGTTCATTATGCATCTCTGCAATGTGAAGCTTATCTAGGACTGAATCTCTGACGTTTATGAAGGTCATTGAACTCGTCATGATCCTTGGTTTGATGATTTCAAGTAATCACTCAAAACGATGACTTTCGAACCCGAACCATCATCTTCAGCACCTTGCCTCGTGGCAAAAGGTGCAAAGGTGTCTAGTGATGATGAATCTGATGATGATTTTGGACCCAGCTATTCCAAGCTTGCTACTATTGCCACTAAAAAAAAGGCTTTGGAAAAGGTTCAAAATATGCTAGACAAAGGCGATGACCTGTTGGGTGAAGAAATGGATCAAACTCAAACTCTGACTGGTAATCTTCAGAGACTTTAGTCTAAGTTTGATAACCTTCAGAGTCATCATAACACTCTCTTAGCTGATCATGAGAAACTTTCTTATGAATTTCTTCAAAGAAAGCAAGATCTTTAAAAGCTAAGGGTGAGTGTCGGTGTCAAAACCAGCGGATCTCGAGTAGGGGGTCCCGAACAGTGCGTCTAGGCGGATGGTAACAGGAGACAAGGGACACGATGTTTTACCCAGGTTCGGGCCCTCTTGATGGAGGTAAAACCCTACGTCCTGCTTGATTGATATTGATATTGTAGATGTTTACAAGAGTGGATCTACCACGAGATCAAGGAGGCTAAACCCTAGAAGCTAGCCTATGGTATGATTGTAATGGTTGTTGTTGTTATGTCCTACGGACTAGAGCCATCCGGTTTATATAGACACCGGAGAGGGCTAGGGTTACATAGAGTCGGTTACAATGGTAGGAGATCAACATATCCGTATCGCCAAGCTTGCCTTCCACGCCAAGGAAAGTCCCATTCGGACACGGGACGAAGTCTTCAATCTTGTATCTTCATAGTCTTGGAGTCCGGTCGATGATGATAGTCCGGCTGATGATAGTTCGGCTGATGATGGTAGTCCGGTTATCCGGACACCCCCTAATCCAGGACTCCCTCAGTAGCCCCTGAACCAGGCTTCAATGACGATAAGTCTGGCACGTATATTGCTTGACATTGCAAGGCGGGTTCCTCCTCCGAATAATAGAAGATTGTGAACACCAGGATAGTGTCCGGCTCTGCAAAATAAATTCCACATTCCATCGTAGAGAGAATAATATATACACAAGTTCAATCTGCTGACGTTTTTTGCTGCATGACGTCACGCCACTACCAAGCCATTACTTGAATCGTTTTTTTACTCTACCACCTCAGCACATTTAGCAAAGCGGTTTCCTTGGTACGTCTTGTCGAAGCAGAGATCGTGTTCCCCCTTAATCCGGGATTCTCATCAATACGGACGTGGGTAACCCAACCGCGCCATTGATGGTGACGCTTGGGGGATAAGCGAGTTTTACCAGGCCGGTGGGGGACGCGTAGACTTCGCCCGCCCATATAAGGGATAAGGATTCACCTTTTCACCTACGCCTTCTTCCTCCTTTGCTTATCCATCTCCGCGCACTCGAGCTCCAGCGCCCAAGCCCGCACATCTCGTCTCAACCTTCCCCAGTCATGTCTGGAGCGGGAGGCAAGTGGATGACCTCCTCCGTTACGGAGGAGCACATCAAAAGACTGCGCAGCGCCGGCTACCTGTCCGGCGACATCGCGCACCGGCTGCCCGACGAGGGGCAGCTCATCCCCACCCCCAGGACCCATGAGAGGGCCGTTTTTCTTCCCCACTTCCTCCGCGGACTGGGCTTTCCACTTCACCCCTTTGTCCGGGGGCTCATGTTCTACTACGGCCTGGATTTCCATGATCTGGCACCGAACTTCATCCTCAACATCTCGGCGTTTATCGTCGTGTGCGAGGCCTTCCTCTGCATCCAGCCCCACTTCGGCTTGTGGCTCAAGATCTTCAATGTCAAGCCGAAGGTAGTGAAGGGCACTCAAGCGGAGTGCGGAGGCGCCATGTTGGGCAAGATGCCCAACGTCCTTTGGTTCGAAGGGGCCTTCGTGGAATCCGTCAAGGGGTGGCAATCGGGGTGATTCTATATCACCGAGCCGCACGACCCTAAGTGGGCGGCGACCCCCGAGTTCAGATCTGGTATCCCCACGCAGCTCACCTCCTGGAAAGAGAAGGGCTTGCTATGGGGTAGTTCGGAGGAGCTGACGGGACTCCAAGCCTGTATCGAGAAGCTGGTGAAGAAGCTCAGGCTGGTTAACGTGGTCCAAGTCATGCTCGTCCGCCGGATTCTCCCATGGCAAGAGCAGGCATTCAATCTGTGGGAGTTCAATCCACAACAGCACCAAGCACTGAGCGGGATCTTTGACACGACGTACGAAGGTGCCTGGAGGGTGCTGTTTAAGGGCGCCGAAGCCCCCGCATCCGCGACTGAAGATCGCGGATTTCGCTCGCAGCGCCAAGCCGACGAGGTAAGTGATTCTACCCCTTTACGGGACACTAGCTTTTCATCGTTTGACTCTATGCGGGTTTTAATTTCCCCTTTTCCTTTGACAGGACTGGATGGGGAAGGCGGAGCAGATTATCTGCCCAGCTCCCATGCCAGAAAATCCAGTAGACGCCCGTCTAGCGAGGTTGCTGGTTCCGGCACCTCACGTGGTGCCGGAGAAGAAGGCCAAGAAGGAGGCCACGGGTGCTCGAAAGAGTTCCCGTTTTCAGGTGTCCGATGACTCCGGGGCGGACTCCTCCCCCGTAAACGAGGAGGAGAAAGAGGACTCTCTCCCAGAGGAGGGAGAGAGGAAGAGGAAGGCTTCCCCAACAGGGGAGGCCGAAGGGTCCGAGAGGGGAAGGACTATTCCCCCGGACAGCTCCGCCAACATCAACGTTGGCGAGGAAGAATGGCCTTCAAGGGCCAGGCCTCCAGCGAGATCGTAAGTATCCGGATTCCTGAGTGATTTATAATTTCTTTTTCTGTGTCACATAGTGTCATTCTGATGCCGCATGCTGCCTATAGTCCGGCCAATGATGATCTCCCCGCTTCATCGAGCGGGTCGTTGGCTCCGTCGGATGTAGATTCCATCCCGACTGCCTCCACCCCTCGCGACACCGAGGACGCCGAGGTGGGATCCCAAGAAGGGACCCATCAGGGGGAGGCTCCAGAGGCGCCACAAGGCGTCCTCCCGGACTTTGCGCCGGACTCCACATCAGAATCTGCAGTGGTTCCGGAGTCCGGCCGGCGGCCCCTTCGCACGAAGGGCAAGACCGTGACGCCGGCGGCTTCCATCCAACCGGAGGCGCCGGACAATTTGTTGGAGGCGCTCCAGAGCGCTTCCATCGAGGAAGAAAACCACACTATTATGAGTGCGGTGATTCAGAAGGTACAGCTCGCCAAGAGCGGGCTGACCGAAGCCTGCAGTAGCCTTCTATCAGGCTTTGAGGTAAGAAGTTAAAAATATGCAATGTAATACCGCATAGACAGTAGCCCATGATGCTCGGTTCGGTGTTCGGAAAGAAAAGCCGGACTAAGGATCTGAAAAAAAGAAGATATACGCAGGGTTGCTAAAAAAATTATGTCAATATGGGTTGCAGGCTGCACTGCTGACCTCTGCCGCACTGACTACGGAGGTCGGTGCTTTGAAGCAGGATCTCGAGCAGTCCGAGCAAGAGCTCGGCCGCGCCAAGAAGCAGCTCCAGGACAAAGAAGGTGAGTAACACCACTTTGAACTTGTACCTTACAGAAAAGGATTTAGGTTGCAACAAAAAATAACAAGGATAACATGGGTACTGCAGGGGCCACGAACAAGGTGGCGACCCTGAAGGAGTCCATGTCTGCGGCCGAACGCAATGCAGCCGCGGAATGGGCAAAGCGAGAAAAGCAGGAGGCGCGGGTGGCGGTGGCTCAGCAAGAGCTCCAGGCTCTCATGGAAAAGCATGAGAGTTTGGAGCGTGACTCAAAGACTCGAGAGTCCGAGCTTGCCTCGGCTCTCGAAAGTGCCAAGACTGCCAAGGCCGATGCCCATAAGTCCCTTCAGGAGATTGAGTTGGTGAGGAAGATAGCGGCGGGTAAGGCACTTTTCATGCAAAGCAAGCATGTGAATGTAAATTATGTGTTACTTACCCGAATTCGGAGCTCTCTAGGGGCGTTTGCAGATCTGCCTCGCAGCGTGTCTGATGCCGCCGCATTCTACCGAGCCGAGGAGGGGATCTCAATGGAGAAGGTCTTCTGGTCTCAGTATGCTGAGGCCGGCCATCCGGTGCCCCCTAGCGACCAGCTGAAGCAGCTGGTCGAGCTCCACAAGGCGGCCGAGCAGGCCATGAAGGGCCTCATAGTCCGGCTGTGTCCTGGAGAGGCCATGCCTGGGAGCTACTTCGGCCTCGTGCGACGGTTGGTGGATGCATGCCCCTGGGTGGAGGTTATCAAGCGCTCCGCCTGTATTGAAGGTGCTCGTCGGGCCCTTGCCCGCGCAAAGGTGCATTGGGGCAAGCTGGATGCGGAGAAGCTAATCACTGACGCGCCACCAGCGGGCAAGGAATATCGTACGCCCGAAATGTACTATAAGACTGTCCTGAAGGGTGCCCGCTAGATTGCGGATGAGTGCCCCAGGGATGTAATTATTGAGTAAATTCGCAATGTGTTATCCTGTGCGCTGAAAACTTTGTTCATATGCACTAAGCAACGCTTGTTAATTTAAAATATTACCTTCTGTGCGGCCATTTATTAAATCTGAGAGATGGCAAGTCGTCGGCTTCAGCCTCCATGCCACGAGTGCTGGGGTGTTCGGGATAAACTTGAGCGCTCTTGTTCCCATTTTTGGGTCCATCTAGGGAGGCGCTCAACACAACAAACAAGGCAACCAGACTTATAGTGCTTGAACACTCTCACTTAGCCATAGAATTCTATATTTTTAAATTTCGGCGAAGCCCCTAGTATTCGGAAGACCGAATTCGAGGCGCTATCCACGCCTTCGTCGGACATTATCCGGAACTTCGCTCGAAGCGGCGTAGGTCTTTAAGGACCCGAAAGGACCTCTCGAACAGCGACCAGTCTCTCGCCTTATCATGACGGTCAGTTTTAGCTTTCTCCACTGAGGCGTTAACCCGGCTCAACCGGGGCGCAATCGCAGTGGTTCTCCCAGTGCTACCTTAGCCGATAGAACGGAACGTAAGGTGCCAAACATGGGAGCCGGGCAAACCCAACTATTGATCCAAGACATGATTCGGAGCCGATTCATATAATGCTATAAGTTCGGGGTGCCGCACTTGCGAAAGTGTTCGGACTTTATCACACCATAATGCGGGGAACATAAGCCCCTGGTGTATTTGGCCGTACCAAAATGTACGGATGCAACATGTCATAAATGAACATATATATATATATAAGGTATTGCAATTATGGGCAAAAAGTGCTGCATTTTATTCGAGAAGAGCTGCTATGAGTGCGGAATGATACAAATAGTGCGGAAAGCAAGGGATTGGACGATTTAAAGGCGTCTCCCTCCAGGGGTAGGCCGCGGAATGGTGTATTTAACAAATTTAATGCTCGTAATGGAGACCACCTGAGTGTTCGTCGCGACCTTTGTCCCTCCCTGGCTGTTGCATCATGAGTTCGGCAGGTTCGCCGCCGGACAGAGTTCTGCATAAAAAAGAGAGAAATAAAAGATAAAAAGAGCGACACACTTGGGAGCCCCTGGTGTGGTCGAACCGCACTCTGGGTCTATTGTGGTTGTGCCTCTCCCCCTATGCCCACGGTATCTCCAGGGCGTAATTATGTACGCGGAGAGTTTGTCTTATGATTGTGCGAGGGCTGGGGTTGAGGCCGCATTGCTACGCGTGCTCGGAACGTGCCAGGTGGTCTTGGTTGATGTTGCTCCGGGCACGTTTGGCCGTGTCCGGTCGTTTAGCGGCCGGACTCGAAAATTGCCTTAAAAGGCTGCTCTGTATTTCTGCCGCGAGAGCCACTGTATGTTCCTCCGTTCGGAGGGAGCGTTTCGTGTTTCCATTGACCATTATGACTCCACGAGGTCCTGGCATCTTGAGCTTAAGGTATGCATAATGCAGCACCGCGTTGAATTTTGCGAACACGGTTCGTCCGAGCAGAGCGTGATAGCCACTGCGGAACGAGACTATGTCGAAGATTAACTCCTCGCTTCGGAAATTATCCGGGGATCCGAAGACCACTTCCAGTGTAACTGAGCCTATACAACTGGCCTCGACACCTGGTATGACGCCTTTGAAGGTTGTCTTTGTAGGTTTAATCCTTGAAGGGTCTATGCCCATCTTGCGCACTGTATCCTGATAAAGCAGTTTCAGGCTACTGCCGTCGTCCATTAGGACTCTTGTGAGGTGAAATCCATCGACGATTGGGTCTAAAACCAATGCGGCGAATCCGCCATGGCGGATACTGGTCGGATGGTCTCTTCGATCGAAAGTGATCGGGCAAGAGGACCATGGGTTGAATTTTGGGGCGACTGGCTCCATCGCGTATACGTCCCTTAGTGCACACTTCCGCTCCCTCTTGGGTATATGCGTTGCGTATATCATGTTTACCGTCCGAACTTGGGGGGGAATCCCTTTTGTCCTCTGTTGTTCGGCGGCCGGGTCTCTTCCTCGTCATCGCTGTGTAGCCCCTTGTCATTGTTTTTGGCGATTAATTTGCCTGCCTGCTTGAATACCCAACAATCTCTGTTGGTGTGGTTAGCTGGCTTTTCGGGGGTTCCATGTATTTGACAGGAGCGGTCGAGTATTCGGTCCAAATTGGACGGGCCCGGAGTGGTTCTTTTGAATGGCTTCTTCCGTTGACCAGGCTTGGAGCCTCGAAATCCGGCGTTGACTGCCGTATCCTCATTGTTGTCGCCGTTAATGCGGCATTTGTTTTTGTTTCGACGCAACCTGCCATTGCGGTCCTTGGTATCTGGACTATCAGCGTCTTTGCTGAGGTTGTTGCTGCGAGCTAGCCAGCTATCCTCTCCCGCACAGAAGCGGGTCATGAGTGACGTGAGGGCTGCCATGGATTTCGGCTTTTCCTGTCCTAGGTGCCGGGCCAGCCACTCGTCGCGGATGTTATGTTTGAAGGCCGCGAGGGCCTCTGCATCCGGACAGTCGACGATTTGATTTTTCTTTGTTAAGAATCGTGTCCAGAATTGCCTGCCGATTTGTCTGGCTGCTGGATTATGTGGCTTAGGTCATCTGCGTCCGGTGGTCGCACATACGTGCCCTGGAAGTTGTCGAGGAATGCGGCTTCCAGGTCTTCCCAGCATCCAATTGACTCTGCGGGCAGGCTGTTAAGCCAATGCCGAGCTGGTCCTTTAAGCTTGAGTGGGAGATATTTGATGGCGTGAAGATCTTCGCCGCGGGCCATATGTATATGGAGGAGATAATCCTCAATCCAAACCGCGGGGTCTGTTGTGCCATCGTAGGATTCGATATTAACGGCTTTAAACCCTTTAGGGATTTGATGATCCATTACTTCATCAGTGAAGCATAGTGGGTGTGCGGCGCCTCTGTATTGAGCAATATCACGACGTAGCTCGAGAGAGCGTTGTCTGCTGTGTTCGTCCCGGCCGGAGTAGTTGTATCCGGCGAGACGGTATTCGTCGTGGGTCTTGGGGCGCCCACGTGATCCATAGATAGATCTGTATTGTATTGCCTTGTCCTCCAATATATCCCGCAAGTCCGGCGCGTTCCCCCGTGGCTTCATGCTTTTTGAGCGATGTCGGGGTACGGTTTTGGTGGAGGGCTTGCATGCCTCTCTGTCGCGGCCACGAGGTGGTCGGTCTGCCGTATTGTGCGCTGGTGATGCAGGTTTGTACGCTTCCTCCTCTATTCGGGGGAGCAACTTGCATTTTGGGTAACTTTTGGAGGGGCGTTCGAGTTCATACTCTTCGGCCGCGACGACCTCGGTCCATCTGTCGGCCAGTAGGTCTTGATCAGCTTGAAGCTGTTGCTGCTTTTTCTTTAGGCTGTTTGCCGTGGCCATTAGCCTGCGTCTGAAACGCTCTTGTTCGACGGGATCCTCAGGCATGACGAATTCGTCATCGTCGAGGCTTGCCTCGTTTCCGGAGGGAGGTAAGTAATTATCATCCTCGACCTCTTCGTCTGCCGCCCTCTCGTGAGGGCTTGCTTCTGCCTTCTCCTGTGCTGGATTGTGCTGGAGGGGATTGTCTTCGGCACTTTCTGGGGTGTTATTATCTCATGTGCTGGAATCTCTATTCTTGCTATGGCGGGATTTAGAGCGGCACCGCTGATGTCGGCGCTTGGGCTGTTTCTTTAAGGAATCGGCCTCCGTTGCTTCTTCGCCGTCCCCATCTTTTGGGGTGTCCACCATATATATGTCGTATGACAAGGTGGTCTTCCAGTGCCCTATAGGCACTGGTTCTTCATATTCTCCGGCATCGTCGTCCATACCATCGGTGTCTTCGGAGTCGTAGTCGAGTACGTTGGTTAGGTCGTCGACGGTGGCTACGAAGTGGGTGGTGGGTGGGCTCTAAATTTCTTCGTCGTCCGCGTCCCAACCATCCTGGCCGTAGTTCGGCCAGGGCTCTCCGGATAGCGAGAGATGCTTTAGCGAATTTAAGATATCGCCGAAGGGTGAGTGCTGAAAGATGTCCGCAGCGGTGAATTCCATGATCGGCGCCCAGCCAGATTCAACCGGCAGGGGCGCAGGAGGTTCGGAGTCCGGCAGAGAGTCCGGCACCTCGGAGTCATGAGCTTTATGCGGGACAAGGTAAGTGTTCGGCTCCATCGCCGTAGAAGTTAAAGCTCCCGAGGTGGTGTCCAGCCATCCGTCCTCAATCTGAGCGATCGGCTCCGAACTATGGGTCGGAAAGGATTCATGTGCGGCCTCCAAGGTGCTGTCCGGCGGCAGAGTTAGGTCGTGCCCATCGTGACAGCGCGGCACGCTCGGCTGTGGCTCAGATCCATCGAAGATCAAGTCCCCGCGGATATCGGCCGTGAAGTTTAGGCTTCCAAACCTGACCTGACGGCCAGGGGCGTAGCTTTCGATCTGCTCCAGATGGCCAAGTGAGTTGGCCCGCAGTGCGAAGCCGCCGAATACGAAGATCTGTCCGGGGAGAAAAGTCTCACCCAGGACTGTGTCGTTGTCGATTGAAGAGGCCATCAAGCCTATCGGTGACGACACAGAGGAACTCTCAATGAAAGCACCAATGTCGGTGTCAAAACCGGCGGATCTCGGGTAGGGGGTCCCAAACTGTGCGTCTAGGCGGATGGTAACAGGAGACAAGGGACACGATGTTTTACCCAGGTTCGGGCCCTCTTGATGGAGGTAAAACCCTATGTCCTGCTTGATTGATATTGATATTGTAGATGTTTACAAGAGTGGATCTACCACGAGATCAAGGAGGCTAAACCCTAGAAGCTAGCCTATGGTATGATTGTAATGGTTGTTGTTGTTATGTCCTACGGACTAGAGCCATCCGGTTTATATAGACATCGGAGAGGGCTAGGGTTACATAGAGTCGGTTACAATGGTAGGAGATCTACGTATCCGTATCGCCAAGCTTGCCTTCCACGCCAAGGAAAGTCCCATCCGGACACGGGACGAAGTCTTCAATCTTGTATCTTCATAGTCTTGGAGTCCGGTCGATGATGATAGTCCGGCCGATGATAGTTCGGCTGATGATGGTAGTCCGGTTATCCGGACACCCCCTAATCTAGGACTCCCTCAGTGAGTTATGAAGATCTTCAAAAGGAAAATGATTCATTGCTTGCTCAACAGATCAGTTCCACTCATGATGAATTCATTCCACCATGTTTGAAATGCATTGAACGTGAATCTTCTAATTCTTCACCTGGAAGTTCAAATGCTTCTATTGCTGCAAATTCTTCAACTGTCTCTATGGTCACAAATTCCTCATCTGAGGATACCATAAGTATCACTGACAATACAGGGTTGAAGGAATTGTATGTGACATGCATGTACAAAAGCCACAAAGGGCATCAGGCTCTTTGTGATGTGCTTAAGAAGCAGATCCTCAATAGGAACCCTAGGAAAGAGGGTATTGCCTTTGAGAGGAAACTCAATGCTGATGGGACCTACTGGAAACCTGAGCAGTATCCCAAAACCTCATGGGTTGCTGCGAAAGGACCTCCCATAGATCCATCCACTTTATTTGGCTTCACATGTGAATCTTCATATTCTTCTAATGAGTCTTTTGACTCCAACTATAAACTGTTCAAAAATCAGAATGGTGAAGTATTTGCTAGATATGTTGGAACTAACTGCAGGAACGGTCCTCCTATGAAGAAAATCTGGGTTCCCAAAAGGTGCCTTGAAAGTCTTTAGGTGAATGCCATCATGACACCACCTGTGAAGAATAGGAACCCCAGATCAAATTCTTCATATGGACCAATGTCTTCATATGGACCAAATTCCTCATATGGATCCAAATCCTCATATGAACATCATCGTGCTAACACTTCTGCTTCTCAGGGAAAGCCTAAGGGCTATGAATATGTGCATTATTCTTCAAATCATTATGTTCATAAGTCCTCGAAGAATTTATCTGCTTATTCATATGCTTACTCTAACCCCTCTTCTCTGAAACAACGTGACTGGCTTCTATGCCACCTTTCTCTTATGGAGCTCGCAGAATGATGAACTCTTTGCCACCCCACCAAATGTGGGTGGTGAAGAAAAAAACTAATCTCTTATGCAGGGTCAGGTCTCCAGGCAAACTTGAACGTCTGATGAATTTACTGGAGACCTGAATTTTCTTGAAAGGACGCAAGCTAATCATGAAGAAATGAATATTCATTTCTCACTTCCTCATACTGCTATATCTGTTATATTGCTTGATGAAATTCAATCTGATGAATTTGGTGTCATATTCTTCAGTGATGAAGTATATGAGTTCGTAAGATGCACTAATTCATCTCCAGGATGATCAACCCAAAGCAACTGAGTGGGTCTGTACAAATCACATGACCGATGACAAAAGCTTATTGATGGACACTGCTTTATCTCCATCGCATCTGAAGCATATCACATACGCAAACAAAGGCAAAAGCAATGTATTGGGTCTAGGTAGGGTTGCGATCTCAAAGGATCAACACATGGACAAAGTCATGCTTATCGAGTCCTTGGGATTCAACCTCATGTCTGTCTCAATGATTTGTGATCTTGATATGTTTTTGTCTTTGGCAAATATTGTTGTGTTATGATCATGGAATCTGACAATTCCAAAGTCTTCGAAGGCTTTAGGAGAGGAGACTTGTATATTGTTGATTTCTCTACAGGACCGCAGCCTGCCACATGTCTACTTGCAAAAGCTTCAAAAGGCTGGTTATGGCATTGACGACTAGGTCATGGTAGCATGAGGAACTTACACACACTCACGAAGAAGAAGCGCGTCATTGGCATCGAGGGTGTCAAATTCCTCAATGACCATCTGAAAGCACAAGTGCTCCCTAGGTGGTTTTGGTAATTAATGTCAACATATCTCTTGTTGGACTAACACTTTTATCTAGTATATTTCAGATAAGTTCAACAATGGAGTGGCATGGACTAATGGATGTGGGAACTCCTTCAAGATGCTAAGGACAAAGGATTGGCTCAAGCTTCAAGCTCAAGACTCTTCATTTTCCATTTTAGTGATCCAAGATCACATTGAGTCTATAGGAAAAGCCAATACTATCAAGGAGGGATGAGGTGTTGCTTAATGAGCCTCTTGCTTCAAGTGCTTAGTGATATGCTCCAAATACCCTCAACTACTTTCCCACTTCCACACATATGTCCTAAACCTAAAGTCAAACTCGGCCCCACTGATTCTTCCTATCCGGCGCCACCGAGTTTGAATGTCATAGCCACTACCACAAACCCTAGGCAAATCGGTCTCACCGATAGGGATCTCGGTCTCACCGAGATGGGATTGTAATCTCTCTGTGTATGTCCATTACCAAAATCGGTCTCACCGAGTTTGAGCAATCGGTACTACCAAGATTACAATCCAAACTCTCTAGTTAGCTAATTACCAAAATCGGTCCAACCGAGTTTGTGTAATCGGTCCAACCGAGTTTGCCTGACCAACTCTCTGGTTAGCTAATTACCAAAATCAGTCCAACCTAGTTTGTGTAATCGGTCTCACCAAGATTACGTTATGCCCTAACCCTAACCATATCGGTCCTACCGAGTTGCATATCGGTCCCACCGAAAATCCTAACGGTCACTAGATTTGCTAAATCGGTCTGACCGAGTTTACCATTTCAGTCCCACCGAGTTTGGCAAGTTGTGTGTAACTATTAGATTTTGTGTGGAGGCTATATATACCCCTCCACCTCCTCTTCATTCATGGAGAGAGCCATCAGACTGAACCTACACTTCTAGCATCCTATTTCTGAGAAAGAACTACCTACTCATGTGTTGAGGCCAAGATATTCCATTCCTACCATATGAATCTTGATCTCTAGCCTTCCCCAAGTTGCTTTCCACTCAAACCATCTTGCCACCAGATCCAAATCCTATGAGAGAGAGTTGAGTGTTGGGGAGACTATCATTTGAAGCACAAGAGCAAGGAGTGCATCATCAACGCACCATTTGTTACTTCTTGGAGAGTGGTGTCTCCTAGATTGGCTAGGTGTCACTTGGGAGCCTCCGACAAGATTGTGGAGTTGAACCAAGGAGTTTGTAAGGGCAAGGAGATCGCCTACTTTGTGAAGATCTACCGCTAGTGAGGCAAGTCCTTCGTGGGCGACGGCCATGGTGGGATAGACAAGGTTGCTTCTTTGTGGATCCTTCGTGGGTGGAGCCCTTCGTGGACTCGCGCAACCATTACCCTTTGTGGGTTGAAGTCTCCATCAACGTGGATGTACGATGGCACCACCTATCGGAACCACGCCAAAACATCCGTGTCTCCAATTGCGTTTGAATCCTCCAGAACCCTTCCCTTTACATTCTTGCAAGTTGCATGCTTTACTTTCAGCTGCTCATATATTCTTTGCATGCTTGCTTGATATGTATTGTGAATGTTAAACTTGTGCCTAAACTCCACTTAAACTTTAAAAAGGTTAAAAACTGCAACTTTGGTACTTAGTGTCTAATCACCCCCCCCCCCTCTAGACACCTCTTCTCAAGGTTCCACACCATCTGTGTGGAGCGTGTGAAGCTGAAAGATGACCAAGTGCAAGCATCCCTCGAAGATTATCATGACAACCACTACTCCGTTTCAATTGATTCACATGGATCTCTTTGGCCCTACTCATTATGCCACATTTACAAATGCAGCATCTTTATATGGCTTTGTCATTGTTGATGACTATTCTTGTTACCCATGGGTGCATATCATCACTTACAAACTGAAGTGTCGGAAGTCTTCAAACGATTTTCCTCATGGGCCTCGACGAATTTTGGTGTGAAGATCAAGCACATTAGGAGTGACAATGGGACCGAGTTCAAGAATACTGGCCTTGATTACTATCTTGATGAACTTGGTATTACTCACGAGTTATCTGCCCCTTATACTCCACAGTAGAATGGCGTCGTGGAGCACAAGAACAAGACTCTTGTTGAGATGGCTCGCACTATGCTTGATGAATACAAGATGCCTCCTCGCTTCTGGCCTGAGGCAATTGATTCTGCATGCCACATCATCAATAGGGTATATCTTCACAAATTCTTCATAAAGACCTCATATGAACTCCTCACTAACAAGAAACCCAATGTGAGTTATTTCAAAGTCTTCGGTGCTAAATGTTGGATTAGAGATCCTCATCACAATTCTAAATTTGCACCGAAAGCACATGAAGGTTTTATGCTTGGTTACGGAAAGGACTCACACACCTACACAGTCTGCAACACCTTTCACCACAAAGTTGTTGAAACTGTAGATGTGCGGTTCGATGAAACTAACGGCTCACAAAGAGAGCACCTACCTCCTGTGCTAGATGAAATGTCACCTGAGGAATCATCAAGTTCAAGGCTACTAAGGATGTCATACCCACTAAAGAATCTGCTGAAGAAGTCATTCCGGAACGTGAAGAAAATCATGCTAGTGCACCTCAGGAAAATGGCTCTAAAGAAAATGCTGAGCCCAATCAACATTGTCAAACTACTCATCCCCACGTAGCAAATGAAGTGCAGATCGAGAAAATCATCAAGGACATCAATGCATCAGGTCCTCTCGCATGCTCAAGGGCTTCACATTTGTCTAACTTTTGTGGGCACTTTGCTTTTGTATCTATCACAGAGCCCACCAAAGTTGATGAGGCATTTCTGTAGCCTGAGTGGATTCAAACGATGCAAGAGGAATTACATCAATTCGAGCTCAAAAATGTCTGGGAACTTGTCGAGCGACCAGACCCACGCAAGCACAATATCATCGGTACCAATTGGATCTACCGTAACAAGCAAAATGAAAATGGCCTTGTGGTGAGGAATAAGGCTCGTCTTGTAGCTCAAGGTGTGGGAGACCTGGATTAGGGGGTCCTTGGGCATCCGGTCCATTGATGTGGGCCAGCCTGATGGGCCATCAAGATACAAGACCAAAGATCCTCTCACATATCCGGTGGGGACTCTCGCATGCATGGATGGTAAGTATATGTGTTCGGATATATTATTCCTTTCTGTAAAACCGACTTTGTACAAACCCTAAGCTCCTCCGGTGTCTATATAAACCGGAGGGTGGAGCGGAGGCAGGATCCCAGCATTGCTAGGCTAGCTATCTAGGGTTAGCCGAATCGATCTTGTGGTAGATCAACTCTTGTAACCTCTATACCCTCGAATATAATCTAGCAGGAGTAGGACTTTACCTTCATTAAGAGGGCTCGAACCTGGGTAAACATTATGTCCCTTCTCCACTGTTACCATTGATCTTTAGACCGCCAGCTTGGGCCCCCCCTACCCGAGATCTGCCGGTTTTGACACCGACATTGGTTCTTTCATTGAGAACTCCGCTGTATCATCGACAACAGCGTCAATGGCTAACCTCTTCGTCAACGATGATGTTGCGTCCAGGGAGACTTTTCTTCCCGGGCAGGTTTTTGTGTTTGGTGGCTTTGTGCTTGGAGCCAACTCAATCGTCCGCCTTGAGAGGGTCGACAGTTACACCCTCGGCCATCACATCAGGTTTGGAACCCCGAGTTACGTCGCTGACATTCGAGGAGATCTAGTTTTTGATGGGTTTGCGGCCTCGGCCGCCACTCTATGTCCCATCCAAGAAGAATTTTTGGATCCCCTGCCAGATCCCGTTCAGGGGTCAACACTTGCCTCGGCCTCAGATCCGGGGCAGGCCTCATCATCCGAAGATGGGAGCGTAAACCCCGCCAGACTTCCTCCCCTTATCGAACTTCCTTCCTAAGATCCAGACGCAGGCTTAAACCTGGCTCTGGGCAACCGCTCTGAACTGCTGAGGTCTGCACTTAGCGGATCCAATCAGACACCCCAAGCCGAACACATCGCGGCAGACCCGCGGTTCCCGCTCTAGCTCTTAGATAAAGCTTTGGGTTTGGTGCAGTCTCTCACCATTACGGAGGCTTTACCTCCAAACTGCACCCAGCTTGGACTGGGGGCTAAGAGAGGGGAATTTTACGCCCACCCACCACCTACTTGATAGCCACTGTCGAGGACTTAACCGACATGCTAGATTATGCGTCCGAAGACATCGGCGGTATGCACGATGATGTTGACGCGGAACCAAGCCAAGTCCCTCCTGTTACGGGGCGTTGGACGACCACCTCAACATATGATGTATACATGGTGGACACTCCGAAGAACAACGAGGAGAACCCAAGCCTAGATGAGGATAGACCCGTCGATAAACCACCAAAGCACCAACATCAGCGGCGTCGCTCCCAATCGCGTCGAGAGAGGGGCAGTAATACCGACACCGGAGACAACCAGACTCTGGAGGGCGCCGAAGATAATGAACACCTTATCAAGCCCACATCCGAACATGACGAATGGGAAGAAGGTGAATACAACCCTGGACGCGCTGACAACAAAGACACAGAGGACAGCAACTACATGCCAGAATCCAAAGAGGAGGTCAGCCTCGATGACGAGGACTTCATTGTCCTAGAGGAACACCTTGACAAAGAATGCTTCAAGCGACAACTTATTGCTATAGCCCGGAGCCTGAAGGGAAAGCAGCAGCAGCTCAAAGAAGAGCAAGACACGCTGAATGAAAGGTGGACTAAGGTCCTGGCCGATGAGGAATACGGCCAAGAGCGACCAGTCAAAAGCTATCCTAGGCGTAAGCTGTTGCCTCAATTCGACAATGAAGTCCTTGAACCAATACCATCGAAATACAATTAGGCAGACCAACCAGACTGACCACCACATGGACGTGATAAAGCGGCATATCAAGCCGAATACCAACCCGTGCCCCTCGCCGAAGAGGCAGGGAAACTGCAGCCACAGGCTATACATATGATTTGCAACATGACCTAGCCTATAAAGCTGGTTAGACCCAATCCATCTATGGATCAAGGGGGCGTGCCCCGGCATGAGATAATGGCTATGAGGCTCGGCGTGCGATCGCTACTATGTTCAGGATCAGTACCGAACCCAGATGACAACCGATCTTCGCCACGACATTGCCAGATATAGAGGAGCCGCACACCCTTTATGCTTTACCGATGAGGTTATGGAACATCAGTTTCCGGAAGGGTTTAAACCCATAAACATCGAGCCATACGATTGAACAACGTATCTGGTCGTCTGGATTGAAGACTTCCTTCTCGACATTCATATGGCTTGAGGAGATGACCTCCACGCCATTAAATATCTCCCTTTGAAGCTGGAGGAACCAGCATGACACTGGCTAAACAGCCTCCCAGAAAACTCCATTGGAACCTGGGAAGGTTTGGAAGACGCCTTTAGGGCTAACTTCCAGGGAACTTATGTCCGGCCATCGGATGCGGACGACTTGAGTCACATAATTTAGCACCCAGGTGAATCAGCTCACAAGCTCTGGAATTGGTTCTTAACTAAAAAGAACTAGATCGTAGACTGTCCAGACGCCGAGGCCTGAGCGGCCTTCAAGCATAGCGTCCGTGATGAATGGCTCGCCCAACACCTTGGGCAGGAAAAGCTGAAGACCATGGCAGCACTAACGACACTCATGACCCGCTTCCGCACGGGCAAAGACAGCTCGCTGGCTCATAGAAGCAACAGCTCAGGCGACCCTAGCACCTCTGAGGTACGGGACAGCAAGGGAAAACCTTGCCGCAATAAAAACAAATGTCGGAACAATAGCACCGACAACACAGACGATACAGCAGTCAATGCCGGATTCCGCGGTCCTAAGTCCAGGCAGTGGAAGAAACCTTTTAAAGGTAGCGATGATGGGCCATCCAACTTAGAAAAAATCCTCGAGAGGCCCTGTCAGATTCATGGCACACTCGATAAACCTGCAAACCATACCAAAAGAGACTGTTGGGTCTTCAAGCAGGCCAGTCAGTTAAATACCGAAACAATGGAAAAGGGCCTCCAAGCGAAGATGAGGATGAGCCCCGTCAGCCGAACACTGGGGGTCAAACGCAGTTTCCCCCTGAGGTGAGGATAGTGAATATGATATATGTCACTCACATCCCTAAAAGGGAGCGCAAACGCGCATTAAGGGACGTCTATGCCGTAGAGCCTGTCGCCCCCAAGTTTAACCCATGGTCAGTCTGTCCGATCACTTTTGACCGTAGGGACCACCCAACCAGTATCCTTCACGGGGGTTCGATCGCCTTGGTTCTCGATCCAATCATCGATGGATACCACCTCACTAGAGTCCTTATGGATGGAGGAAGCAGTCTCAACTTGATCTATCAAGATACTGTTCGAAAGATGGGGATTGATCCATCACGAATCAAGCCTAGTACCACTACCTTTAAAGGTGTGATACCAGGAGTGGAGGCTCGTTGCATGGGCTCAGTCACTCTAGAGGTAGTATTCGGCTCCCCAGACAACTTTCACAGCAAGGAGTTAATCTTTGACATCGTCCCTTTTCGCAGTGGCTACCATGCAATGCTCGGACGAACTGCCTTCACCCGCTTTAGCGCAGTTCTGCACTATGCTTACTTGAAGCTCAAAATGCATGGACCTCGTGGCGTCATTAAAGCCAATGGAAATATGGAGCGCTCACTCTGTAGAGCACATTGCGGCCCTCGCAGCCGAAGTGTACAACAGCCTTATCAAGCCAAATAGCTCGCTGGCCAACAAAGCCAACAACGCTGCCAAACGAGTCCAGTCCGCGCATAACAGTGATAAATCAACGAATACAAACATTGATTAGCAGTTCAACCTCCACCGACCGCCCCATCAGGCCGCGGTTTACGTACCGCGCGTACATAACTATGCACTAAAAATACCTTGGGCGACGCTGGAGGCACACTGCAGAATAGGTCCATTACACGGCTTGACCATAATTGGATCGCATACATCTTCTTCCTTTTAACACACGTTCATCAAGATCCCTACCTACAAGATGGTTGTTACCGAAGATCCCTTTAAGGCCAACCATCCAACGATCCTCTCAAAGGACCCACTACTAAGGAGGAAACGCGGAGACGTGCGACACAACATCATTGGAGTTCCTTTCCCGAACTACATTTTTAGGCCATCTGATAGACTTTCCCTTATGTAAAATCTTTTCCTTTTTTTCGGGCATGTAACATGACCCTCATATTGAAGGATATTGCCTGTAGTCGACACATCAATAAATATACGAAGGGAACAGACGCTTATCACCTTTTTGGTTGGTTTCTTTGGATTTCCTCCTTATTATCCACGCTCCCCCGTATGGTCGGCGGGCTTACGTGGCTTGACACGATCTTCATACAAGGGGTTGTCTCCGACCCTCATTCTTAAGTCCGAACTCCCTTAGGGAACTCTTCGGCGTCTCGGATATTGCATTATATGCATCTGCTCCGAATCATGTATTTGGTCTATAGTTGGGTTGCCCGGCTCCTATGTTTGCCACCTTAAGTTCCGCGAGTTCGGCTAAGGTAGTAAAGGGAGAACTGCTGCGATTGTATTTCCGGTTCGTCCGGTCAAGTACCTTAGTAGAGGAAGCCGAAAACTGATTGTCATGATAAGCAAGAGCAGATCAGCGATCCGGTGACTTAGTGTTATACTATGAAACGTTCACGATTTATGTCGTGTTATACGAGGGGCTGGGTTTTTGAACAACCACGTTGTAAGGGCGCCGCACTCCGTTGCCGATCATACAACGAGGGGCGAAGTAATTAGCACCACCAATGGACTCTTATGGCTAAAATGAAAGTACTAAAGCCATATAGTCTGATTGCCTGGTTCATTTCGCAAAATGCCTCCTACATTGTACCAAGACGTTGGATAAAGTGTGGTCATGCGTTCCTGAACACCCCTGTAGCATCTACGTGGGGGCTGAAGCTGACGACTGGTAAACTTTCAGATATAACAACAGCTGGTAGGAGGATAAACTCATAATAAAGCATAATCATATTTATCATACATTACGAGTTCATTACATCGCTCTTACAAACCGGACATAACTACTCAAACATTATGTCCTTGGAGCACTGGCCCTCTACAATACGGGTGTCGGTGTCAAAACCGGCGGATCTCGGGTAGGGGGTCCCGAATTGTGCGTCTAGGCGGATGGTAACATGAGACAAGGGACACGATGTTTTACCCAGGTTCGGGCCCTCTTGATGGAGGTAAAACCCTACGTCCTGCTTGATTAATATTGATGATGTGTGTTACAAGAGTGGATCTACCACGAGATCAAGGAGGCTAAACCCTAGAAGCTAGCCTATGGTATGATTGTTGTTCGTCCTATGGACTACAGCCATCCGGTTTATATAGACACCGGAGAGGGCTAGGGTTACACAAAGTCAGTTACAAAGGTAGGAAATCTACATATCCGTATCTCCAAGCTTGCCTTCCACGCCAAGGAAAGTCCCATCCGGACACGGGACGAAGTCTTCAATCTTGTATCTTCATAGTCTTGGAGTCCGGCCGATGATGATAGTTCGGCTATCCGGACACCCCCTAGTCCGGAACTCCCTCAGTAGCCCCTGAACCAGGCTTCAATGACGACGAGTCCAGTGCGCATATTGTCTTTGGCATTGCAAGGCGGGTTCCTCCTCCGAATAATTTATAGAAGATTGTGAACACCAGGATAGTGTCCGGCTCTGCAAAAATAAATTCCACATACCACCATAGAGAGAATAATATTACACAAGATCAATCTGCTGACGTATTCTGTGACGTGACGTCACACCACTTCCAAGCCTTTACTCGAATTGTTTTCATTGTTCCACCTCAGCGCATTTAGCGAGGCGGTTTCCTTGGCACGTCTTGTCGAAGCAGAGATCGTGTTCCCCTTATTCCGGGATTCCCATCAATACGGACGTGGGTAACCCAACCGTGCCCGTTGCCATGCCCCCTCCATCGAAGGCCGGTTCCAAACGGTCACGGGGACGGCTCTTGGTATTCTTCCTCTTTATAATGAGACCAAGGCCCGTTCTTTTTATTCAATCCTCTATCGAATCCGCCCCTCTCCCCGAGTTCCAACACCCAGGATCCAAATTCGGGTACCTTCGATCTTCGACAATGTCCGGTCCTAACCTACGAGGCCGGTGGATGCCCTCCTCCGTCACGGAGGAGGACGTGCTAAAGCTGAGAGATGCCAGGTACTTAACCTATGAGATTTCACATAGGTTGCCTGCCTGAGGGCAAGTTATCCCAACTCCCGAGCCTGGCGAGAGCGTCGTGTTCGTGTCTCACCTCCGTCGGGGTTTAGGCTTCCCGACGGATCCCTTCGTGAGGGGGCTCATGTTTTACTATGGGATGGAATTCCACGACCTGGCTCCGGAGTCCATCCTCCACATCTCATCCTTTATTGTCGTCTGCGAAGCCTTCCTTCGCACTACCCCTCACTTCGGCTTGTGGCTCAAAACCTTCAACATGGAGCCGAAGATGATTGAGGGGCGTCAGGCAGAGTGCGGAGGGGCGGTTATAAGCAAGAGGGCCGAAGCTCCATGGCCCAAGGGCTCTTTTCAGGAGGAGTTCGGCTTGTGGCAACAGGAGTGGTTCTACATCACCGCTCCCAGGGGCAGCAGGCAGAGGCCGCGCCCGTCTTTTGCTCGGGCCCTCCACAGCAGCTGACGTCATGGGTCAACAAGGGGCGTGACTGGGGGCCGTCCAAAGACGTACCCCTGTTGCAGGACCGGATTCGAGGCCTTCAAGAAAGGGAGATTGATCTGGTCGCAGTGGTGCAGGTTATGTTGATCCGGCGCCTACTGCCCTGCAAACGTCGCCCCCTCCGCCTGTGGGAATTTAATCCGGAGGGGCCACGAGCTCTTCAACACTTCATGGGTTTGACACCCGTGGAGATGTACAAACTTTTCTTCGGATCGCAAGAGACGCGTCCGGAATTGACCGAGGATGCTGGCCTAAGCTGCAATCGCTCGGATACTCAAGTAAGTAGCCCCGTGTCCGGACACATCGTCCATTTATTTACTATGGTTTGCCTTTTAACCAGCTATCCCTTGGACAGGAGTGGATAGCGCAAGCAAAACTGATACGGTGTCCAGCCCCCCTCCCTGAGACCATGCAGGATCCCGTGTTAATCAAAATGTTAGAGGTTGCACCTTCGGAGGAGGGCGAAGAAGGGCACAGGGGATCTTCCACCTCTGCCACGGAGGCTTTTAGTAAGGGAGGAATCGAGAGTCCCTCCCTCCAAGGGGAGAAGAGGACCGCTTCCAAAGACCCGGGGGCCAAGGCCTCAAAGCGGGGAAAGAAATCTGTATCGGAAGGTCCCGGGCCGGGCAGAGCCCCGGCCGAACTGTCTCCTCGGAGGAATCAGCCCTCTAGCGAGCCGTAAGTAAAAAGGGGAATTTTGTAATAGTGGACATCCCTGTTTTAATTTCTAAAGGTAACTGAAGTTTTCACCTTGTAGTTCGGATCTCAGCCCATCTCAGCACAGCTCATCTTCGGGAGACCTTCGTCCGGAGATGATGGAGAGTGAAACGCCTCCATCTACCGCCCCATCACGCGGGGAGGACGACCCTGAAGTGTCATCGCGGAGGGTCTCTCCGAGTCCGGCGGGGCCAGAGAGTTCGGCACCCATTGGAGTACGGCCGGTGGAGCTGCAGGATTTGCTTAAGAGGTCGTCCATCTCAGAAGATCACCGCACAATAATGGGTAATGTGATTGAGAGGATCACGTCCGCCGAAAGCGGGTTGTATGAGGCCGTCGGAAGTTTACTGACGGGATTTGAGGTACGCAAAAAATGACATACCTGTTGACAGTTTTGCACATGAAGTGCGCCCTGTATAGATAGTAGCCCCTGAGACTTGGTATGCTGTCAAAAACGACAGCGTGCCTAGGATCATAATCTCAGTTATTAACTGTCGCCACCTGCTATGCAGGTGGCGGAACGTTCGGTGGCCAGCCGGACTGATGGATTCGCCAAGCTGAAGAAGCAAGTCGACGCTGCAGATGCGGACATCTCGCTGGTCAATAGACGACTTGATGAGTCACAAGGTATGTGGTTGCTCCGCGGTTGCTTAGTAAGGGAGATGACACCCATTCCTTACAAGTTGTATGCTAGATGCAGATGGTGCTGCTGCTGTGGAAGACCTTCAAGCAGAACTTGCTTGGGCCAAGGAGCAAGCCAGAAAAAGCGAGGCGGCTACCTTGAAGGCAGCGGAAGAGCTAGAAGCCGAGAAGGCTGCTCACTGCCGAAGCAGGGAGGAGATGGCCGGAATGGCCATGAAATTAAAAGTTTCTACCGACCGCCTGGAGGTTCTTGAAGGAGAACGCCGAGCGGAGCAAGAGGACCTGAAGAAGACTGATGCCGAAGCCAAGGATGCCCGTAGTGCAATGCGAGCTATGAAGGAGGAACTGCGTCAGGCCGGAGACATTGTGGCTGGAAAGCCTTTTATGCTGCGTAGGAAGTTCACGGATCCGAAGTATGCTCAGCTGGGCCGATTGTACGGTGCGGAGGATCCTTATCTAGACTTGGCGGCAAGTGCGGCGGACGCAGTCGTGCACTTTCAAAGCCAGGAGGATCATGAAATGGAAGAGCTTTTCTGGTCTCAATTCCATAGTCCGGAGCGTCCACTTCCGTTGAGTGATCGGCTGGTTGAGTGGGCTGAGCTGAATAGGTTGTCCGGACTAGCCATGACGGATGTGGTCGCTCATCTGTGGCCGAAAAGGCCCAAGCCGAAGAGTTATTTTGGCTTGTTGCAGCAATTCCCTGGGGCAGTGCCACATATTGAGGCGATGAAGCGGTTGGCATGTATAGAAGGTGCACGGATGGCTCTCGCCCGTGGTAAAACATACTGGGCGGAGATGGATGCCACCGCTGTTGCATCCCGGGGTTCGGACAAAAGCTGATTCCCCACCAAGCATTATTTTGAGGAAGTCCTGCAGGGCGCTCGTATAATAGAGTCGCAGTGCTCGAAAGATGTTATGTTTGAATGACATGTATGATTTCTAAGATCATGTTTATAATGCAATGAATTTTATACTTGTGTGTTCAAGTATTGAACTATCTCCTGTGCGGCCGTATATATATGTATAATCTGGAAGATGGCAGTCTTTGGCTTCAGCCCCCATGCACATGGTGCGGGGGTGTTTGCAAAAAGAAAAATGCTTTTTCACACTTAATACAACGTCTTGGTCCTTTTAAGGAGGTGATAGCATAGCAAACTAGGCAACCGGACTATAATGCTTTATCACTTTCACTTAGCCATAGGAGCTCGAATGTGGGGCTACTATATAACCCCTGATGGCACCGCGCTTCTCCGAACTCGGGGCGCGTATGTGCCTGACCGGGAAGCGGTCCTTCGTTAAAGCGGAGGAATTCTAAACATTCCAATGGTCGATCGAGTGGTTGACCAGTCTCTCGCTATATCATGACAGTCAATTTTCGGCTTTCTCTAATGAGGTGCTCTCCCGGCTGAACCGGGGCACAATCGCAGTAGTTCTCCTGGTGCCGCGTTAGCCGATGATACAGAACGTAAGGCAGCAAAACACAAGAGCCGGGCAAACCCAACATTTGACCAAAGACATGATTCGGAGCTGATGCATATAAGGCCTAACTCGAGACGCCGAACACTCCCTGAGGTGTTCGGTCTTTATGATATTCGGGCAGAACAAAGCCCTAAGCCCCTAGTGTCCAGGTACAGGCGGGAACTTCTGACGCGGCCGATGCCAAAATGCCAGCCTCCTCCTCGGCTCTGGTAGGAAACCGGGGGATGTGTATCAACAAGAGACAGTAAGAAAGGTTTACGCAGGGTCTTAATCTGAAAAGAATCCTTGCAATGGGTCCCTACTGCACGTCTGCGCCTGTGTCTCCGTTGTGCTGTATCCTGGACAGGTGTAGCACGTGCTTCATCTGTAAAAGAGAAGGACTTAGTTTCTAAGAAATATCGTGCAAAAATTGTATTAAAATAAAGTATAATTTGGAAGATGAAGAAAGTTGAGCTTTATTGGCTTTCATCGTTTATGCGTGCGGCCCCCTAAAAAAGGGGTATGCGGCTGAGAAGCCCCTTGTTAAGTTACGCCGGACTCGTCTAACCATGTCCGCGGTCTAAATGACCTGTTTTTAGGGGCTTTGACCTGCAAGGTCGGATTAATGTGTGGCTGTCGAGGCAGCCGCACATTCTCCGTGGTCGAGAGACACCTGGAGTTTTGAGATTATGCCATGTGGACCGGGCATTTTTAAGCGTAAGAGACGCGTAATGTGGTATTGCATTAAAGCAGGCGAAAGCTGTACGCCCCAGTAGTGCTTAAGGGCTACTGCTAAATGGGGCGATGGGGAGTGAGCTTTGCGCGACGGGGGTTGTCGGATGAACCGAACACAACCTCAAGTGGTACAGAGCCTGTATAATTGGCTAAAAAGTCCTGGCGTCACTCCTTTGAAGGAAGCGCTGCTATAGCGAATTTTGGTAGGTTCTATCCCCATTCTGCGGACGGTGTCCTAGTATGGCAGGTGCCATGCTGCGTGTTATCACATGAAGTGAGTTCACTGTTTTGACTTCTAGTGGGAAAGTCTTCTGTTTTCCGGAGTGTTGCTTTTGGGTTTCGTCACTCTCACTTGGTGTGTCGAGCCCCTTGTGTTCGGCGTTAAGTCGGCCGGACTGCTTGAAGACCCAACAATCTCTGTGGGTATGGTTTGCAGGCTTCCCGGAGGTACCATGTATTTGACACAGTCTATCCAGAATCTTGTTTAGGTTGGATAGCTCGTCACTGTTATCCTTTAGGGGCAGTGTTTTGTTGTTCGGCCGAGAGCTTTTGAATCCAGCGTTGACCGTCGTTCTATTTGGGCCATTTTCCTTATTCCGGCGTTGATCTTTTCTGCGTCGTGATTTCCCATTTCCATCCCTGATTTCGGATGTACTCGGGTCGCTGGTGCTGCATCTAGCCAGCCAGCTGTCTTCCCCCGCGCAAAAGCGGGTCATGAGGCTTGTTAGTGCGGCCATTGTTCTTCGTTTTTCCTGGCCGAGGTGTCTGGCGAGCCATTCGTCTCGGACGTTGTGTTTAAAGGCTTCTAAGGCTTCAACGTCCGGACAGTCGACTATTTGGTTCTTTTTAGTGAGGAACCTGTTCCAGAATTTGCGTGCTGACTCTCCGGGCTGTTGAGTTATGTGACTTAAATCTTCTGCATCCGGAGGCCAGACATAAGTCCCTTGAAAATTTGCTCGAAACGCATCCTCAAGCTCTTCCCAACTTCCAATGGTATTTTCTGGGATGCTTTTAAGCCAATGCCGAGATGGCCCTTTGAGCTTGAGGGGTAGGTATTTTATGGCATGGAGATCGTCTCCTCTGGCCATATGTATGTGTAGGATATAATCCTCAATCCAGACTCCGGGGTCTGTTGTTCCATCGTATGCCTCTATGTTAACGGGTTTGAATCCCGCTGGAAATCCATGATCCAGTACCTCATCGGTGAAACATAGTGGGTGTGCGGCGCCCCTGTATTTGGGTGTGCCGTTGTCTTCAAATGCTCGGCGGGTTGTGTTACTTCCTGGAGTCTTCTTTTTTGGCCCATAGATAGACCTGGCCGGGTTATCCTTTTTCCGAGGATCTTTATGCTGATCGTATGTCGGCTTGTGTGCGGCGCCCCTTGTTGCTCTTGGCCTGTCATCTGGTCGTCTATTCGGCCAGGCAGCTTCTTTATTTTTTGACTGTGGGGGCTCTAAGGCCTCCTCGTCAAATTCGGGCAACAGCCTGCGCTTCGGGTAGCTCTTTGTCTGGTGACTAGTGCCATATTTATCTGCGGTGTTGAGTACTTTGCTCCATCGCATTCTGAGTGCGTCCTCCACTGTTTTGAGCTTCCGCTTTTGCTTCTTCAAACTTCTTGCAATGGCGACGAGCCTTTTATGAAGATTCATATGCTCTGGTGATGTGAGATCATCTTCGCTGGGGATGGGTTGCTTGTCCAGTTCATGTCCGGCTGGCTGCTTGTTGACATGTGTGTCATCCACTGCTTCGCCCTGCTCTAGGGCTGGGTCCGTATGGGTGTCGTTTTTGTCGATGCTGGTCTTCGGGCGGCGCTTGCGTCGCCGCTTTGGTTGTTTGTTGGGGGAGTTGTTCTTTGCCACGTCCCGTTTTTCCTCATTATCGCTTCCTTTTGGTGTATCCACCATGTATACATCATGAGTTGGGGTGGCTTTCCCGTGCCCGGTAGGCGCTGGTTCTTGGTCATCTTCGGCGTCGTCGTCCATACCGTCGTTGTCTTCGGAGTCGTAGTCTAGCATGTCGGTTAAATCGTCGACAGCGGCTACCAAGTGGGTCGTGGGTGGGCTTTGAATTTCTTCGTCGTCCGCATCCCAACCATCCTGACCGCAGTCCGGCAAGGGCTCTCTTGATAACGAGAGATATTTTAGCGAACTCAAGATGTCGTTGAAAGGTGAGTCTTGAAAGATGTCCGCCGCGGTGAACTCCATGATCGGCGCCCAATCAGATTCGATCAGGGGGGCGCGGGAGGTTCGAAGTCCGGCGAGGAGTCCGGCACCTCGGAGTCATGAGCTTTATGAGGGACAAAGTCAGTGTTCGGCTCTATCGCCGTAGAGGTTGCAGCCCCCGAGGCGGTGTCTAGGCATCCGTCCTCGATCTGCGCAGCTGGCTCCGAATTGAAGATCAGAGCGGTTTCGAGTGTGGCCTTCAGGGTACTGTCTAGCTGCAGAGCTAAATCATGCTCGCCGCGATAGTGTGGCACGCTCGGCTATGGCTCGAATCCATCGAGGATCAAGTCCCCACAGATGTCAGCCCTGAAGTTCAAACTTCCAAATCTGACCTGACGGCCAGGGGCGTAGCTTTCGATCTGCTCCAGTTGGCCAAGCGAATTGGCCCGCAGTGCAAAGCCGCCGAATACGAAGATTTGTCCGGGGAGGAAGATCTCACCCTGGACTGCGTTGTTGATGATGATTTAAGAAGCCATCGAGCCTATCGGTGACGACACAGAGGAACTCTCAATGAAAGCACCAATGTCGGTGTCAAAACCGGCGGATCTCGGGTAGGGGGTCCCGAACTGTGCATCTAGGCGGATGGTAACAGGAGACAAGGGACACGATGTTTTACCCAGGTTCAGGCCCTCTTGATGGAGGTAAAACCCTACATCCTGCTTGATTAATATTGATGATGTGTGTTACAAGAGTGGATCTACCATGAGATCAAGGAGGCTAAACCCTAGAAGCTAGCCTATGGTATGATTGTTGTTCGTCCTATGGACTACAGCCATCCGGTTTATATAGACACTGGAGAGGGCTAGGGTTACACAAAGTCGGTTACAAAGGTAGGAAATCTACATATCCGTATCGCCAAGCTTGCCTTCCACGCCAAGGAAAGTCCCATCCGGACACGGGACGAAGTCTTCAATCTTGTATCTTCATAGTCTTGGAGTCCTGCCGATGATGATAGTTCGGCTATCCGGACACCCCCTAGTACGGAACTCCCTCAACGGGCTCCGTCGAGGACCTCATCGAAGTACCTCTCCGGCCGACGGTGCTCCTTGCCCTTAGGTGGCACTGCAGTTGCAACCTTGGTGGCTTTCATCTTCACCCACTAAACTTTCACGCGGGCAAAGGCCATCCGAGCACCCTCAATATAGGATGACCGCTTAAGGGCATCAATCTGAGGGAGAGCCTCCACCAGCTTCTTCACGAGCCTGAAGTGGCTGCTGGGTATGGCTTCGGGCGACCATAGACGGACTACCATGTCCTTCCTGGCCAGACCAGCCATCCTATGCAGTTCGGACAACTGCTTCATCCGGTCGCTCAGGGACACTGGAAGCTCCGACGTAGGTACTGCGACCAGAACAGTTTCTCTGTGGAGCTGCCCTCTTTAGCTCGGAAGAATGCGGTGGCGTCTGCTATGCTTCCTGGCAGATCGGCAAAGGCGCCTGGAGAACTCCGAACTCAGGTTAGTAAAATATATCTTCTATTTGTATACCTACTCTGCATAATAAAGGCCTTACCGGCCACAATATGCCTCGCCTCCTGGATTGCTGGCGAGCGTCCTGGGCATTAGCCCTGGCTTCCTTCAAGCTCTCAAGGGCTTTGGCAAGCTTGGAGGCCTATTCCGAGCTTGTCTGCTCCAAGGACTCACATCTAGCAATGGCGTCCTTGAGCTCTTTTTCAACCTCACTCATCCACGCCTCATGTTGCTGGTGGGTGGTCTTTTCCTCCTCCAAGCGTTCGTCCGCCTTGCCTACGGCCGCCTTGCTCGCCTCTGCCTCCTTCTTGGCTTCGGCAAGGGCGTGTTTTAGGGACTCGATCTCATCGGTGCGGACTGCGAGCATAGTTATAACACTTCTTAGTTCGTCATCAAACGATCAAAATATTTATGCTTGGAGACTTATACTCAATGTACGCATACATTGCGTCTCCTCAAACCGCTTATTGATGTGGACAACCTCTTCATCGGCCAGCCGCAGCTTCCGAGTAAGTTCAGAGACTTCGGCGGACTGGGCGCTCGCTGCCAGCAGGGAAGCCTGTTGGATAATAGAATGTCACCTCTCCCTAACACTATGTGATCCTCTGTCCGGTTTCTTCGAAACTAGATAGAGTCTCAGGGGCTACTATCTACACAACAAGTATACCTCTTTATTGAAATCAGTTAGAAAATTACGTCACATACCTCAAAGCCCGTTAATAGGCTGGTAAAGGCTTCATTCAGCCCGCTTTTGGCGGACTGAATCTTCTCAGCCACCACACCCATAAGGGTGTGGTGCTCCTCCACGATGGAAGCACAATGAAGCACTTCTGTCAAATTATCTGGCGCTTCCGAATTCATGGAGGTCACTGGTGGAGTCGATTCATGGAGGTCACCGGTGAAGTCATGGCAAAAAAACAATCTATTTTGGAGTGTTGATTGTTTTTTTTGCCATGACTTCCACAATTCTCATTCCCTGTTAATTGTTTTTTTTTTTGCCATGACTTCCACAATTGTCATTCCCTGATGAAACTTGGCAAGCACTGTAAACATTTGTCATTCTTTGACACAATTGTTTTTGGATTTTTTTGAACTTCTTAAGATTTTACTGTTCATGGTGGTGTGATAAGAGCTAAAACTCGGATGAGAACTTACCGACACTTTTGTCATGAATGCAAGTGACATTGACATACATGTGATGGTTTTCCGAACATTTTGGTATCTTATTTGCATTTTTCTAATTTAGTATGAATTAGTTATGAAGTTTTCAAAGTGATGGTCACACGGTCAAAGGGAAAAAGCACAAGACGGCCAAAGTGGGTTGGACAGAACCGCTGGCTTTTGGAAATTAGGGGCAATCCTGTCAAGCGGGACACAACTAGGGGCATAAAACCAATTATCCCTTTATATTTCCTCGATCCTATTTATTCAGTCTCATTGTCTTCAGCCTGCTTATCCTGTTTCATGCTACCTGTACTCTGTGCTTGTATTTCATTTCATCATGAGTTGCTCTGTTATGCTTATACATGAGTACTTATTCCGCTGCTAGTGTGTCGTTGCTTAGGAATTTCTTCACCTAGAAATTCCTCAGTGACGAATTTGTAAAAATTGCCTATTCACCCCCCTCTAGTCGATATAACACACTTTCACAGATTCTTCGTGTGCGTTCTATTTGAAACCCGTCCAAAATCTTCATTATGTCCTTGTCAGCTGAAGATTTGCGAAAGTAAACATTAAAATATTCTTACTTGAATTTTCGGCTTTTGCCGCTCAAACTGTTTCACATCCCATGATAGGATTAATCTATTCACCCACGATCTAACACAATCTCCACTTCTTAGTACATGGGTGACACATGTCGCTAGGATGGCAAGGGTCAGGGGCACGTTCGTCCAATTTCTTCGGACGAGCGGTTTTTCACCTCGGCTATAAATACCCCTCGCCCTCCTCAGACCTCATTTACTCCAATCGATCTCACCCCCCTCGCTCGAGCTCTCTGACCTAGGGCCGCCGCTACCTTCCATCATCACCGGTGAGGAAGAGCTTCACTGCCTCGACCACATCATCGTCATACTCGCGCCGGCCGAGGAAATCTTCACTCCGCCGCCGCCGTAGCTTTCTTCCGCCGCCAAGTTAGGGCATGGAAGATCTGAACGGGCGAACTTATGCACTACTACTCTCAGTTCATCATGTTCTTCGTCAAGGGTAAATAAAATATGTTTTTACTGCCCTTGTTGATTCAGATGATTTCCACAAAATCTTCAAAAGGTGTTTATTCTTCAACTTCCACACTCATAAACACCTTGTTGCTTCTATTCTTGATTTGATTCTCTAAGCAATGTTTTTCCTCAAGATTCCTCAATTGTGTAGATGTTAAAATCTATACAACTCTAGAACCTAAGTCAAGAAGGCTTAGTGAAATTCCTCAAGACAACCATGGTCAAATTGCTCAAACTTAATTCTTTTCAAAAACTTCTGAGAATGCATATGACCTCTTCAAATTCTTCGCACCTATACTCTGTTCATAGGTACTCATGTCCGCTGCTGAATCACTAGGTTCTCATCAACTTAACTCATTTACAGCGTCCCTCGAAGACAATTTGCATACCTCATCAGAAAATTTGATTTTTAAAAATCCTCAAGTGAAGAAAATGGCTGATGGTAAAAGACCTCAGAAGCAAGGAAAGAGACCTGAAGCGAATACTGCTTTTGAAATCCTTGATGACATATATGATGAATATGGGACTCCTGATGAAGCCACTCATGGCAAGGAGAACAAAAATCAGCGCAAGGTGCGCATTCAGCGGATTGAAAGAAGATGGGCCAGAGAATGGAGGGAGTATCAATATGTGACTCTTAAATACATGAAGAAATTCGCCGTACACCCTCCATGCCCAAGACCTCCATTGGCACCAGGCCAAGTTGATAACCCCTCTAGCATCATAAGAGGTGAGGAGTTTCCCAATGAGTGGGCCAAGCGCCAAGCTAAGTTGGCCAAAATGGCAAAAGAAGCAGTGAAGAAATTCAATGAAGATTCTGTTGCTGCCACTGCTAAGGCCTCTGCTAGCATGCCTAAGAAGGCCATGCCTAAGAAACCAGCTGTCAAACCAAGTTCCTCAGCTGCAAGGCCCTCATGGCCAAGCTCTTCAAAGCCCTCACGGCCTATTCCTCAAGCAATATTTTCAAAAGCAGCACCAACTCCCTTACTTGCAAAATCCTCAGATGTTGCTGAAAAGGCCTCAACACCTATGCATCTTGCCACGTGCCAAAGGACTACATGAATCTCAATTTCTTCAGGAGCATCTGCAAGTTCCTCAGCTTCGCCTCAATCTTCAACTGGTCCAACCTTGCTGAAGAAAAAGGCCACTGCTGGATGAGGCACAAGGCCAAGTACTCACAAGAAGCAGGTTGCCTTTCAAGTTCCATCAAGTGACGATGAGGCTGATGATGAAGAATTGGCTGAGATCATCAGAGACAGGCAACAAAGGGCTGCTAGAGCCAAAGGCAGTGAAGTGCCCCTCCTGTTGCATCCAAAGTTGATCCTTGATTTCATCGATCTATGGCACAAGGACCCTAACACTCCTCTGCCTGACTTTAACCTCGCTCCTGGTCAAAGTCCTATGCTGACAGCCTTCATGGGTGAGGAAAAATGGAAATTTGAGAAGGCTACACAAGTGAAGGAAGCTCAGTTCAAGAAGGAGCGTTCTATGAAGAAAAATGCTGTGAAAATGTCTCCTGAAGAACTTGTAAATAGGCATACTGAGATCAAAGCTCTCAGTGATGAATTTGACGCTTATCATGCAGATTGGCTAGGCGCCAAAGTCAGATTTGTCAAATTGGCAAAGGGATTCAAACCAAATGTTGCAGCTTCATCACAACAAGAAATTCCTTAGGCTGAAGCATCTGCTCAACCTACTGAAGAACATGCTAGCACACCTGATGAAAATCAGACTATTGAAGAAAATCAATGTACCAGGGCTGCTAAAGAAATTCCAGCCTCTGAAGAAACTGTCAGGGCAACTTCCAATGTTGTGCCTGAAGAATAAACCGGGCCAGATGAAGCATTTGTTGCACCTGAAGAGACTGAACCAATTTCATCTACTCCTGCTGCAAAGTCATCACGGATGAAAAATATCAACCTTCCTTCTGCATCAGAAGCAAAGAAGACCAAAGCTACAGAGAAGGCAGCTGTGAAGAAAAGGAAAGCATTGGTAACCGCAGAGTCTTCAGCTCCTAAGAAAATGAAGACTTTGATGAGCTCATTCGCCAACCCCATTGATGTTGTTCCCATCTCAAGCATGCCATCAAAGGAGATTGTTCCCTTTGTTGAGGAATATGTCATTCCAGATGACAGTGATGAAGAGAATCCTTCTGTTGATTCTTCAAAGTAGCTGGATGAAGATATTGAAGTGGATAAACCTTCAACTCCACTGGTATCATCGCCCATGCCTCAGTTCATAGCTGAAGAGGCAGGCGTTGAAGAAATTGAGGAAGAAGATGAAGATGTGGACATTGGGTCTACAACTCCTATTTTGAATGATGACTATTGGGAAAGCCATCACCCCAGTTCACTACTGACAACCCCTCTACATCAAATTCCTCAGTCCCTAGTTCAAACTGAAGAAATTCATACGGGCTCTGAAGGGCATCAAGCTTCACTTACTATTCCAAAAGAAGTTCCAGCCACTAGTGCTGAAGAAATGAAGACCAAGACTGCTGCTGATGAAACTATTGAAGAAATTCCTCAGTCCGTGGCTCCAGAGGTTGTGCGCCAAGAGGCTGTGAAGCCTTCAACTGCAAATCTTCAGCCCAAGCCACAAAATCCTCTTACCGAGAAGCAGAAACTCAAGGCTGATGATTTCTTTGTTGAGCATCATTTCTTCTTAGATTACAATATGTATGACTCTACAAGACTTCGACGCAAGTGCTTCTGGACAGCTAGCCAAATGAACTTCTATTCCTCACTGTTTTTCAGTAAGGACAAGGTATTTGACCATGAGCAAATTCCTCATGTGGATATGGAGTCTCTTCCATGCTTCACCCCAGTCAGTGTTCTTCATGACGCTGGGCTACTCAACTTCTGCACCGACATCTGTGACTAGAATAAAGAACTCATTCTTCAATTCTATGCCACATTACACATCACTGGAAATGTTGAAGATGTGAATTCATGGGTGCTAGACTAGATGACTGAAAATACTCATTACAAAGCACCGGCCTCTGAATTACTTCACGCCGTCCTAGTCAGTCCTCCCACCGAAGGTGCAAGGCTCATTTATGCAAAACCTGAACTTTCAAATCACTTGATGCAAGTGCTGATGAAGCCGTTGAAGCCTTGCCAAGCTCCAAGGACCACATTCCTCGTGAAGGAATTGCTATATGTGTCAAGGACAATTTATCACATCTTGACCAAAAACTCCGGTCCAATCAAGGGTCACAACTCTGATGAAGAAGAGGTTGTTGGCATAATGAAGAATTTGCTGTTCAATATCATTCATGGTATTCCTATCAACTACCATGATTTCTTCATGAGGACTTTGGCCAATGTTGATTTGTCACCTTTTGAGTTGAAGCCTTATGCTCCATGGATCATGAAATTCATCAGATCAAGGTCTTCAATTCATTACCAGGCTGACTTTCAAAATCATCACAGCTGTTTGCCACCAATTGAAGTCCTAAAAAGAACTATTTCCTCAGATAATGAGTAGGGCAAGGCTGCTATCATAGATGAAGGCACTCGTCCATTGGATGGACAGTTTCGCAAAGTTGCATCCTATTCCACCAATGATGACTCTGCAACACAAGATTCTACCACAAAAGCTTCAAAGCAAAATCCTCAAGCTACTGCTCTGCGTGTTATGACTGATCGTGAACTTCTCATCAGTATTCACCAGAAGGTTGATCGAAATCACAAGTGGGTCAAGTGTCAGTTTGGTGCAATTCTTCAGAACATGACGGTTACTCAAAACACTGTGAAGAAGAACCACTACTACATGCATGAAGTCTTTGACCGCACTTGGACTATTTTGTCTAATCTCCATAGTGTTGAAGATCTCAAGGAGATGGATTTCCAATAGGACTTTGACTAGGCACAACCACCTTCAAAGAAATTCAAGAAGGTCAAAGTTCCTCACTTGGTCGGCAGTTCATACTATTCATCACGCGAGACGGATGAAGCTGAAGACTTGAACGACACCGCGGCAGGCCCTACTCCAACGGACGACCCCAACAACGATGCTGCTCCTCCATCGACATCATGATGACATTCTTTAGAGGTGTTAGTCCTCATTTTTCATCCCTTTTGGTCATTTGATGAAAAAGGGGGAGAAATATGAGTTACTCTTGCTCTTCTGAGGTGTTTTCAGTGATTAATTGTAAACTTAAGTCCTATGGTGGTCTGACTCTTTTGAACTGCCTTTCTGCATGCTTATTCCTCAAGTACCTTAATGCACGCATGCTGATTTGGTGAGACACCATATTTCACCATGCATTTCAAATTCTTCATATTATATGCTAAATGCGTGTATGAATTACAAGATATAGGGGGAGAACTCCATGATATTACTCTACAATGTACATTTGCTATCCAAAGCAAATTCCTCAAATATGCACATCTTCAGGGGGAGTTCTTCTATATCTTGCAATCAAATAATATCGGTATTTACACTTCATATGTTTATCCCCGTTGAAAACTTAACCTATTTTTCATCAATCACCAAAAAGGGGGAGATTGTAAGTGCATATAGTGCCCCTTAGTGATTTTGGTGTATTGAAGACTTATAGGTTTAGGGACTAATGTGTTTGTGAGTGTACACATGTTCTATAAGTCTATGAGGAGTTTGATATTTATGATGAAAGTTGACCCCTAAAAATGAATGTCTTCAGCTGAAGACTTTGGTTTTCTTGAAGACTTTGAAAGTGAAGAAATTGGTGTGACCTTAAAGACTTGATATTCATGCAAAGATTATGAAGCATGAAGACTTTTGTTTTCGTAGTTTCATTTTCTCTTTGTTGAGTCATAGGAAACATTGTACTGTTAAAGGGGGTCGAGGTAAAACTAAGGAAAAGTTTCCAAGTGATGCTCATCTCAAAATCCTACACCTACCCAATCCTTTCGAATTAAGCCATAGGAAATCTCATATAGCTCAGTCAATTTCTTCAATGACAGAGACAAAGATCGTTTCTTCTATGAGGAATTTGTTCTGACTGAGGAGTTAGGAATTCACCAGTGCGGATTTCCTACAAGGGAGGAACATGATAGCCCTGAGGAATTTGATACTCAAATATCCGACCGTTGTTGTGCTACGCGCCAGCTATCCAAAAATATCTACCCACCTAACGGTCATATCATTGAAGGGCATTTATGTCTTATCATGTCAGGCTGCTCCCTAGACTATAAATAGCCGCCCCCTACAACGACTACTTGGTTGGCTGCTCCGAGAGAAACTGACACTTTTCATTGAGAGCATCCCATCCTCCAAGCACTTTGAGCAAAAACCATTAGTGAGGAAAACCCAAACCTAAACACCTACAAACCCAAAGTGATTGAGCATCACTGAAGAGATTGTTCCTGTGTGGAACCAACGCTTGTTACCTTTGAGGATTGTGCATCCTCCAGACGGTTAGGCGTCATGGTCTAAAGCATCCAAGAAGAAATTGTGGATCGCCGAGTGACCGAGTCTGTGAAGGTTTGGAAGTCACCTGAAGACTTACCACGAGTGATTGGGCGAGGTCTGTGTGATCTTAGCTCAAGGAGAATACAGTGAGGACTCTGTGTCCGGGACTGTGTGTCCTTAGGTTTAAATACCTAGCCGCTCCAACCAGGCGTACAACTATCACAGTAGTTGGAACTGGTCTACCAAATCATCGTATTCACCAAGCTACTAGTTCTATTTCCTCAACCCATTCATTTCCTCATTATGTGTTGATGAACTTGATCAAAATTGTTTGAAGACTTTGACTGAAGACTTCCTCTATTTCATCAATCTTATTTCCTCAGTCAATTATTCTTGAGCCTGGTTATCCTGTTTACATGCTACTTGTACTTTGTGTATGTTTCATTTCATCATGATGACTGTGCTACTATTCTGTTATGCATGCATCTGAGTACCTATTCTACTGCTAAGTAGTTCGTTGCTTAGGAATTTCCTCACCTAGAAATTCCTTAGTGACGACGTTGTAAAAATCGCCTATTCACCCCCCTTTAGTCGATATAACGCACTTTCAAAATTAAGTTCAATTAACCAAATTACTAAAGAGCTCCCACTTAAAAAAACATCCCTCAAGTTATCTCAGTGATACATGATCCAAATCAACTAACCCATGTCCGGTCATCACGGGAGATGGGGCAGTCATCAATGGTGAACATCTCTATATTGATCATATCTACTATATGACTCACGTTCGACCTTTCGGTCTCCAGTGTTCCGAGACCATGTCTGTACATGCTAGCCTCATCAAGTTGGACCCAAGTATTCCGCATGTGCAAAATTTTCTTACACCCGTTGTATGTGAACGTAGAGTCTATCAAACTCGATCATCACGAGGTGCTTCAAAACGACGAACTTTAGCAATAGTGCATACTCTGGGAGAACACTTTTATCTTGAAATTTAGCGAAGGGATCATCTAATAATGATACCGCTATTCTAAGAAAAATAAGATGCATAAAGGATAAACATCACATGCAATCAAAATATGTGACATGATATGGCCATCATCATCTTGTGCTTTTGATTTCCATCTCCAAAGCATTGTCATGATCTCCATCGTCACTGGCACGACACCTTGATATCCATCATTGCGTCGGGGTCGTCTCACCAACTATTGCTTCTACAACTATTGCTAACACATAGCAATAAAGTAAAGCAATTACATGGCGTTTGTATTTCATTCAATAAAAAGACAACCATAAGGCTCCTGCCGGTTGTCAATATTAAAAACATGGTCATCTCATACAACAACGTATATCACATCACGTCTTGACCATATCACATCACAACATGCCCTGCAAAAACAAGTTAGACGTCCTCTACTTTGTTGTTGCAAGTTTTACGTGGCTGCTATGGGCTTCTAGCAAGAACTGTTCTTACCTACGGCAAAAACCACAACGGTGATTTATCAAGTTTGTTGTTTTAACCTTCTTCAAGGACCGGTCGCAGTTAAATTAGATTCAACTAAAGTAGGAGAAACAGACACCCGCAAGCCACCTTTATGCAAAACTAGTTGCATGTCTGTTGGTGGAACCAGCCTCATGTGCGTGGACATGTAAGGTTGGTCCGGGCCGCCTCATCCAACAATACCGCCGAATCAAAATAAGACGTTGGTGGTAAGAAGTATGACTATCAACACCCCCAATTATTTGTGTTCTACTTGTGCATATCATCTATGCATAGACCTGGCTCGGATGCCACTGTTGGGAAACGTTGCATGGAAAACAATCTACACACATGCAAGATCTATCCATGGAGATGCATAGCAACGAGGGGAGAGTGTGTCTACATACCCTCGTCGACCGTAAACGGGAGCGTTTATCAACACGGTTGATGTAGTCGAATTTCTTCGCGATCCAACTGATCGAGAATCGAACGTACAGCACCTCCGCGTTCAGCACACGTTCAGCTCGGTGACGATTGCGCCTTCTTGATCCAGCAAGACGGCGAGGTAGTGGATGAGTTCCGGCAGCACGACAGCGTTGTGACGGTGATGGTGATTCTATCACTGTAGGGATTCACCTAAGCACTATGAAAATATGACCGAGGGTGTAAACGGTGGAGGGGGGCGCCGCACACGGCTAAGAGATTGTCATAGTTGTCCTAAGCACCCACTCCCACATATATGTTGGGAAACGTAGCATGCAATTTCAAAAAAAATCATACGCTCACGCAAGATCTATCTAGGAGATGCATAGCAACAAGAAAGGGAGAGTGTGTCTACGTACCCTCATAGACCGAAAGCGAAAGCGCTTGACAACACGGTTGATGTAGTCGAACTTCTTCTTGTTCCAACCGATCAAGCACCGAACATATGGCACCTCCGAGTTCTGCACATGTTAAGCTCGATGACGTCCCTCAAACTCTTGATCCAGTGATACGTCCATTTTGCATTATGTTTTCCTACTGTTATTTATGTTGTTTTATTGTATAATAAATAATTCTTTTTGGAGTAATCTTAATGCCCTTTTCTCATAATATGCAAGGTAAGCACAAAGGGGGAGATATCCGGCAGCTGGAAATCTGGACCTGAAAAAGCTACGTCAACCTACCTATTCTGCACAACTCCAAATGAGCTGAAACTTCCCGAGGATTTTTTATGGAATATTTAATAAATATTGAAGCAAATAAGTACCAGAGGGGGGCCACCAGGTGGGCACAACCCACCTCGGCACGCCAGGAGGCCCAGGAGTGCCCTGGTGGGTGCTGCCCTCCTCGGCCCACCTATGGTGCCCATCTTCTGGTATATAAGTCATTTTTACCTAGAAAATATCAGACGAGGACATCCAAGACAAAGTGTTGCCGCCTCGAGGCGGAACTTGGGCAGGAGCACTTTTGCCCTCCGGTGGAGCGATTCCGCCGGGGGAACTTCCCTCCCGGAGGGGGAAATCATCGTCATCATCATCACCAACAACTCTCCCATCTTGGGGAGGGCTATCTTCATCAACATCGTCATAGCACCAACTCCTCTAAAACCCTAGTTCATCTCTTGTGTTCCATTTTTGTATCAAAACTATAGATTGGTGCTTGTGGGTGACTAGTAGTGTTGATTACATCTTGTAGTTGATTACTATATGGTTTATTTGGTGGAATATTATATGTTCAGATCCATTATGCTATTTAATAACCCTCTGATGTTGAGCATGTTTATCATTTATGAGTAGTTAATTTTGTTCTTGAGGTCACGGGAGAAATCATGTTGCAAGTAATCATGTGAACTTGATATGTGTTCGATATTTTGATGATATGTATGTTGTCATTCTCTTAGTGGTGTCATGTGAACGTCGAGTACATGTCACTTAAACATATTTGGGCCTAAGGGAATGCATTGTGGGGTAGTTATTAGATGATGGGTTGCGAGAGTGATAGAAGCTTAAACCCCAGTTTATGCGATATTTCGTAAGGGGCCGATTGGATCCAAAAGTTTAATGCTATGGTAAGAATTTATTCTTAATACTTTTCTCGTAGTTGCGGAGGCTTGCGAGAGGGTTAATCATAAGTAGGAGGTTTGTTCAAGTAAGAATATCACCTAAGCACCGGTCCACCCACATATCAAATTATCAAAGTACCGAACACGAATTAAGCCAACATGATGAAAGTGACTAGGTGAAATTCCCGTGTACCCTCAAGAACACTTTGCTTATCATAAGAGGCCGTTTTGGCCGGTCCTTTGCATCAAAAGGATTGGGCTACCTTGCTGCAATTTTTTTACTACTATCATTACTTGCTCGTTACAACTTATCTTGCTATCAAACTACTCCTCTACTTACAATTTTAGCACTTGCAGACATTACCTTGCTGAAAACCACTTGTCATTTCCTTCTGCTCCTCGTTGGGTTCGACACTCTTACTTATCGAAAAGGCTAAAATTGACCCCTTATACTTGTGGGTCATCATCCAGCAAAGTGTCGATGAAGTAGATGAGTTCCGTCAGCATGAAGGTGTGGTGACGGTGATGGTGAAGTGATCCACGTAGGGCTTCGCCTAAGAACTATGAGAATATGACCGAGGGTGTAATTTGTGGAGGGGGCCACTGCACACGGCTAACAATTGATATTGTGTGCTTGTGAGGCACCCCTCCCCACATATATATATGTGGGAAGGGAGGAGAGGTAGCCAGGGTGCCCTAGGGCTTGGTCCCTACCCCTGAGGGAGTCCTGGATTAGGGGGTATCCGGACAGCCGGACTATATACTTTGGCCGGACTGTTGGACTATGAAGATACAAGATTGAAGGCTTCGTCCCGTGTCCGGATGGGACTCTCCTTTGCGTGGAAGGCAAGCTTGGCAATTTGGATATGTAGATCTCCTTCTCTGTAAACGACTCTGTGTAACCCTAGCCCCCTCCGGTGTCTATATAAACCGGAGGGTTTAGTCTGTAGGACAAGGACAATCATAACCACAGGCTAGCTTCTAGGGTTTAGCCTCTATGATCTCATGGTAGATCAACTCTTTTTAATACTAATATCATCAAGATCAATCAAGCAGGAAGTAGGGTATTACCTCCATCGAGAGGGCCCGAACCTGGGTAAACATCATGTCCCCAGCCTCCTATTACCATTAGCCTTAGACGCACAGTTTGGGACCCCTACCCGAGATCCGCCGGTTTTGACACCAACATTGGTGCTTTCATTGAGAGTCCACTGTGTCATCACGATAAGGCTTGATGGCTCCTTCAATCATCTTCAACGGCGCAGTCCAAGGGGAGGTTTTCCTTCCCAGACAGATCTTTGTATTCGGCCATCTGGACCATCGGACCCTCGGACTTGTCTCCGGCTACAAGATCCGAACCGCGTATGCCCGTGCCTATCGAATCTGATTGGGCACCGGTCATGGAGTTCACCTCCGCGGATATCTTTCAGCACTCGCCCTTGGGTGACGTGCTAAACTCATTAAGGTCTCTCTCTTTGTCAGGAGACTCTTGGCCGAACTATGTCCGGCTCGAGTGGGAAGCGGACGACGAAGAAATCTGTTCCCCACCCACCACCCACTTAATAGCCACTGTCGATGACCTAACTGACGTGCTCAACTTCGACTCCGAAGACATCGACAGTATGGACGACAATGCAGGAGAAGAAAAGGAACCACCACCTATCGGGCGCTGGACAGCCACCCCGTCATATGACATATATATGGTGGACACCCCCAAAGAAGGCAATGGCGACGAGGTGACGGAGGATAAACCCCCGGAGAAGCAATCTAGGCACCGGCATCATAGACGCCGCTCCAAGCCCCGTCATAGCAAAAATAATGAAACGGGCACAAGAGATGACAATAGTTCGGATGGTGCCAAAGACGAAAACAATCCTGTCAAGCCAGGCTTCGAGCAGGCCAAGCAAGAAGATGGGCAAACTAGCCCTAAGGAACAGGCAACAGATGGGGGATCGGAGGATCATAATTACATGCCTCTCTCCGAAGACGACGTGAGCCTTGGCGATGATGAATTCATCGTGCCTGAGGATCCCGTCGAGTAGGAGCGCTTTAAGTACCGGCTTATGGCCACTGCAAAAAGCCTGAAGAAAAAGCAGCAACAGCTTCAAGCTGATCAAGATCTGCTAACCGATAGATGGACCGAGGTCCTGGCTGCCGAGGAATACGGACTCGAGTGCCCTACAAAAAGTTACCCAAAGTGCAAGTTGCTACCTCAACTCGAGGAAGAGGCGTTAAAGCCCACACTACCAGCGCATGATGCGGCTGACCGGCTACCCCGTGGCCGAGACAAAGCGGCATATAAGCCCAAAGTCCAGACTGCACCCCGTCGCCAAGCAAGCAAAAACATGAAGGACCTACGAGATGCATTGGAAAACAAAGAATGACAGTCAAGATCGATCTACGGATCGCGGGGGCGCGCCACAATGCGCGACGATGACCGTCGCACCGGACACACTAAACAACAGTCCGGCCGGGCCGAATACAATGGACCAGACTCATTCGAACTGTGTCGGGATGTAGCCTGGCATAGAGGCGCCCCACAGCCCCTATGCTTTACTGACGAAGTAATGGATCATGAACTCCTGGAAGGATTTAAACCCGTAAACATTGAATCATATGATGGTACTACAGACCCCGCGGTATGGATAGAAGATTTCTTCCTCCATATCCATATGGCCCGCGGAGACGATCTACACGCCATGAAGTACCTCCCACTAAAGCTCAAGGGACCAGCTCGGCATTGGCTGAATAGCTTGCCAGCAAACTCCATCGGGAGTTGGGAGAACCTGGCAGGCGCATTCCTTGACAACTTTCAGGGCACTTATGTGCGACCACCGGATGCTGACGACCTAAGTCACATAAAACAACAGCCCGGAGAGTCAGCCAGGAAATTTTGGACACGGTTCCTGACTAAAAAGAACCAAATTGTCGACTGTCCGGATGCAGAAGCCCTAGCGGCCTTTAAGCATAACATCCGCGACGAGTGGCTTGCCCGACATCTCGGCCAAGAAAAGCCAAACTCCAGGCAGCCCTCACAACACTCATGACCCACTTTTGTGCGGGCGAGGATAGCGGGTTGGCTCGTAGTAACAACACAGCAAGCAATCCCGGCACATCAAAAACCAGGGATAGCAATGGTAAACCACGGTGCAACAAATATAAGCGTCACAAAAACGGCGATAACGCCGAGGACTCAGCAGTCAATGCCGGATTCAGTGGCTCCAAGTCCAGTCAGCAGAAAAAGCCATTCAACAAAAACAATTCAGGCCAATCCAGTTTGGACCGCATACTCGACCGTCCATGCCAAATCCACGGCACCCCAGGAACACCAGCCAATCATTCCAACAGAGAATGTTGGGTCTTCAGACAAGCCGGCAGGTCAATTGCCGAGAACAAAGTGAAGGGGTCTCAAAGTGAGGACGACGATGAGGAGCCCCGATCACCGAAAACGGGAGGATAGAAGAAATTTCCTCCCCAGGTGAAAACAGTGAATATGATACATGCAACCTATATCCCCAAGCAGGAGCGTGAACCAAGGGATGCATTTGTAATAAAGCCAGTCGCCCCAAAACTCAACCCATGGCCCTCTTGTCCGATCACCTTCGATCTAAGGGACCATCCTAAAAGTATCCGTCATGGCGATCCAACCACATTGGTCCTTGACCCCATCATCGACGGATTCCACCTCACACAAGTCCTCATGGATGGTGGCAGCAGCCTGAACCTGCTCTATCAGGATACAGTGTGCAAAATGGGCATCAATCCCTCGAGGATCAAACCCACAAAGACCACCTTTAAAGGTGTCATACCAGGCGTAGAGGCCTGCCGTACGGGCTCAATCACACTGGAAGTGATCTTCGGATCTCCGGACAGTCACTGTACCGAAGAGTTACTCTTCGACATCGTCCCCTTTCGCAGTAACTATCAGGCATTACTCGAGCGAACTACGTTCGCTTGGTTCAATGTAGTGCCACATTATGCCTACCATAAACTAAAGATGCCCGGTCCACGCGGCCTCATCACGGTTAATGGCAGGGCCGAACTCCCCCTCACCGCTTTAATAGTAGGAGCAATGAATGGCACCTCCCAATCGAACCTTAAGTCCACGGCCAAGCTCATGGACTCTGTAGGAGAAGTCCGAGCCACTGTGCGGCATGACAGATCGCCCGTCCGGAGCTTAACTAAAAATACTCTGGCAAAACTTAAAAGACAAGCCACAGACTGCGGCTAAACCGCTCTGTGGTGGAAAACCATTTCTTGCATTTTCTTTGCAGGATCACCTTTGTAGGCCAGGACGGATGACGTAGAAGCAGCGCGGGCACGTAAGGGAATCGCTAGATACTCCCCTCTTTGTTCATCCGAATATACCCCGGATCCGCATACAACCTCTTCCCGCCTGGTCCTAGCAGGTTCCACAGTCATATTTCTTTTTATCACATTACATGTACTCATACGCTTAGACGTATTACTCAAATAAAACATGTGAGTTTATATGATGCTAGTCTGCTGTTATTTCATATTAAAACTCTTTCGTTAAAAGGCAGCTGCTTACCGCCATATGCCTTAGCATGCCAGGGGCTCCATTATACCCATATTACGGCAAAAAAGTCTGAACACCTTCATGGCAGTTCGGCACCCCGAACTTATAGCATTATATGCATCAGCTCCGAATCATGTCTTGGGTCAATAGTTGGGTTTGCCCGGCTCCTATGTTTTGGTACCTTACGTTCCGCTATATCGGCTAAGGTAGAGCTAGGAGAACTACTGCGATTGTGTCCTGGTTCTTCCGGACGAGCTCCTCAGTAGAGAAAGCCGAAAACTGACTGTCATGATGAGGCGAGTGTTGGTCAGCTGTTTGAGAAGTTGTCAAATCTTTAAGGATTTCTTCCGCCTAATGCTATAACCAATGCAACGTGCGAAGGATCGGGTTTTTTCCCCGATCAGGAGCTTATAGAACCCTTGGTACGGTTTTTCGAATACCAGGGGCTGCGCCTACCATACTTTTTCCTATGGCTAAGTGAGAGTGATAAAGCCCTATAGTCTGATTGCCTGATTCACTGTGCTGAACACCTCCTTCAAGGACCCAAAACTGGGATAAAGAGTGCTCATGTTTATCCCGAACACCCCCGTATTCACTGCGTGGGGGCGGAAGCCGATGACTGGCCAATTCTCAGGATTAATATATAAAACAGCCACACAAGAGGAACAGCTGTCAAATGACAGGCAATAAATAATAGAAATGAACTTGTTCAAACATTACAACGGACAAACATGATCGTGTTCATGGAAATATAATGTCCTTGGTGCATTGCTCCGCTGCAAGGTGGGCTCCTGTCAAGACACCTTCATAATACATTTCGGGCGTGCGGTGCTCCTTCCCCTCCGACGGTCCCTCGGTCATCAGCTTTTCTGCATCCATCTTCCCCCAATGCACTTTTCCACGGGCGAAGGCCATTCGCACACCCTCTATACAGACCGACCGCTCGACGACTTCAAGTCGAGGGCAGACACTCACGAGCCACTTCACGAGCCCGAAGTAACTGCTTAGAATCGGCTCGGCAGGCCACAGCCGAATAATTAAGTCCTTCATGGCTAGTTCGGCTGCCTTATGCAATTCGGCCAGCTGCTTTAGCTGATCGGAGAAAGGCACGGGATAATTCGACGCCAGATACTGCATCCAGAAGAGCTTATCCGCAGTATTCCTTCCTTCGGCTCAGTAGAATTGGGCGGCATCAGATATGCTACACGGTAGATCCGCAAACACCCCTGGAGAAATCAGAATTCAAAATTATCAAACTTGACTTCCTCCTTTCAAAACACCAACTTTGTATAAAAAAGCTATACCAGCCGCACTCTTCCTTGCTTCCTGGATTTCCTTCAGGGCACCTTGGGCTTCCCCCCGGGCATCACTTGCGGCTTGGCGAGCCTGGGAGAGTTCGGATTCTTTCCCTAGTAAACTCTGCTCCAAGGTCTCGCATTTCATCATGGCCTCTTGAAGCTCTCGCTCGGCCTCAATAACCCGGGCTTCGTGCTTCTCACGGAGAGCCTGCTCTGTGGCTGCCCTTTTCTCGGCTTCGGCCACAGCCCTTTTAAGAGCCTCAATTTCGGATGTCGCCCCTAGAGCACATCATAAAAATATTATTATTATGCACATTTCAACCATATATGACCAATAAACAAGGTATACTCATACCTTGGTTGTCCTCCAGCTGTTTCTTCACTTGGCCAAGTTCTTCTTCGGCCCGCTCCAGACTTTGCTTCAGTCCGGATACTTCTGCAGCATGAGAGGCGGTAGTCACCATAGACTCCTGCTTATCAAAACCAGTTAGATGTCATCAAGTGAGTCTCCTGCGAACCTAAAATTGATCCTCTGTACGGTTCTTCTTTTCCACCGAACAGTGTATCAGGGGCTACTATCTATACTATGACACTATTCCATACCTCGAAGCCTCTTATAAGGCTGACACAGGATTCATTTAGTCCACTCTCAGCAGACTGAATCTTCTCAATCACCGTGCCCATAAGGGCACGGTGTTCATCAATGATGGAGGCGCCCTTCAGCGCCGCTAATAAAGCATCTGGCACCTCTGGTTGGACAGAGGTCGCCGGACGAATAGGCACACCCCCTCCAGCCAACGGAGGCCGCCTGCCCGAATCCAGAGCATTATTGACCTCCGGGATAGTGTCCGGCTGGGGGCTGGATTTAAGATTACCTCCACCGTCGATGTCCACAGGAGTCTTCTCTTCCGTGTATCCGGACCGTGAAGTCTGGCCTTCTGGCGTCGCCTTTGCGATCTTCCCCCCTCCTCCGTGGCCTGGGTCCCTCTGGGACGAAGCCTCGGTGTCATTTGCATGACTGGGGGAGGGGGCCCTTGGGGGTGTCCCGCTTTCCATAGCATCCGAACCCAGCGAATCCTCCAAACAATATTGTACTGCATGGAACCTCGCAGGACTGTAAAAAGTATGGCTCAGATTGAAATATTATGCCATGACGAGCCTGGACGCATAAGCGTGTTCAGATTTTATACTCACGAGTTCACCAGGTGCTGGGCCTTGGGATCCCACTCTGGGCTGTTGTGTGGCGGTAGTGGACTCCTCTGGAAGGGGAGTTTGACCCCTCTTGGGCAACTCGGCCTCCAAGGATGAGGAGGCCGTCCTTTTCTTTCTTCTCCCCACGGGGGATTCAACTTCCTCCACAACCTCCTTTCCTCTTTGGAGGAAGGATGGGCGTTGGAGTCTTCGAATTTTGTGTCCGAGGCCCCACGGGACGGAGGCCGCCCCTGGTCTTCTTGACCTCTTCTTCAGTCTTCTTCTCCGGCGCCTTGTAAGGCGCCGGGACCAGCATCTTCGTCAGAAGTGGGCCGGCCGGTTCTTCTGGCAGCGGGGCAGGACAGTAGATCCGCCCCGCCTTCTTCATCTAGCCCTAGGAAAGTTGTGGGAAATACATTAAGCATTTTGCTAAGGATATGCCAAAACAACACATGAATCGTCAATGTATGATTACTTACCGAACTTGCAGGGCGGGACAGTTGGTACCCGTGGTCCTCGGTGGAGTCCGGCCACGATTTGCCGGACTTGAAAAGCACCTTCCAGATGCCCTCGTGCGAGGAGCCAAAGAGCTCTAGCAGGGTCTGGTGCTTGGCCGGGTCGAACTCCCATAAGTTGCAAGCCCGGTGTTGACAAGGTAGAATCCGGTGAATCAACATCACCTGGACTACATTTATGAGCTTGATGCTCTTATCTTCCATATCTTGAACGCGCATCTGGAGCATTGATAATTCGTCAGACGAAGCCCAGTCCAGGCCTATCTTGGGCCAGGACGTGAGGCGCAGAGGGGCTCTGGATCTGAATTCTGGAGCAGCGGCCCAATCCTTGCCACGCAGCTCAGTGATGTAAAACCACTGCTGCTGGCACTCCTTGACGGAATCATTGAAAGTATCTATTGGCCATGTAACATTGGGCATCCTGCTCACCATGGCTCCTCCGCACTCGGCGTGCTCGCCGCTCACTACCTTGGGCTTCATGTTAAACACCTTCAGCCATAAACCAAAGTGTGGCGGGATGCAGAGAAAGGCCTCGCACACGACGATGAATGTCGAGATGTTGAGGAAGGAATTTGGGGATAGATCGTGAAAATCAATCCCGTAATAATACATGATGCCACGAACGAATGGGTGAAGGGGAAACCCTAGCCCGCGAACAAAATGAGGGAGGAATACCACCCTCTTGCGGGGCTCCGGAGTGGGGATGATCTGCCCTGCCGTCGGAAGGCGGTGGCCAATTCTCTTGGCCAAGTACTCGGGCCCCCGAAGCCTTCTGACATCCTTCTCCTGGATGGTAGAGGCCATCCATTTGCCTCCTGCTCCGGATCAGGACATTTTCGGGAAGCCTTTGTGGGCGGAGCAGACGAACGCTTGGGTGCTAGGGCTCGAGCGAAAAAGAATGAATGAGCAGAGAAGAGGGCATGGGTGAAGAAGGGAGTTCTTATCCCCTTATAAAGGCAGCAGGGATCTTGCACCTCCCCACTTGCCCGGTAAATTCGCTTATTCTCCTAATGCCACGATTGATGGCGCGGTTGGGTTACCCACGCCCGTATTGATGAGAATCCCGCAATAAGGGGACACGATCTCTGCTTTGACAAGACGTGCCAAGGAAACCACCTCGCAATGTGCGCAATAGCTGGTTGGGAAAACGGTTCGAATAATGACCGGGCCATGGTGTGATGTCACTCTACAAAAAGTTGTCTCCAGATTTGATTTGTGGAATGCTATTCTCTCTACGGTGGTATGTGGAATTTGTTTTGCAGAGCCGGACACGATTCTCGTGTTCAAAATCTTCTACGGAGTATTCGGAGGAGGAACCCGCCTTGCAATGCCGAAGACAATCTGCGCGCCGGACTCATCGTCATTGAAGCCTCGTTCAGGGGCTACTGAGGGAGTCCTGGATTAGGGGGTATCCGGACAGCGGGACTATATACTTTGGCTGGACTGTTGGACTATGAAGATACAAGATTGAAGACTTCGTCTCGTGTCTGGATGGGACTCTCCTTTGCATGGAAGGCAAGCTTGGCGATTCGGATATGTAGATCTCCTTCTCTGTAACCGACTTTGTGTAACCCTATCCCCCTCCAGTGTCTATATAAACCAGAGGGTTTAGTCCGTAGGACAAGGACAATCATAACCACATGCTAGCTTCTAGGGTTTAGCCTCTACGATCTTGTGGTATATCAACTCTTGTAATACTCATATCATCAAGATCAATCAAGCAGGAAGTAGGGTATTACCTCCATCGAGAGGGCCCGAACCTAGGTAAACATCATGTCCCCAGCCTCCTGTTACCATTAGCCTTAGACGCACAATTCGGGACCCCCTACCCGAGATTCGCCGGTTTTGACACCGACAGCCCCCTAGGGGCTCTGCCTTGCCCTACGCCCCCCTTCCTTGTATACGGAAGGGGGAAGGAAAGAGGGGAGAGGGGGAAGGAAGGGGGAATCCTATTCCCTCTCTTTCCTTTCCTCCTCCCCATTTCTTTCTCCACTTAGGCCGGCCCATATGGGGGGCGCACAAGCCCCTTGTGGCTGGTGTGTTTCCCCTCTTGGCCCATAAGGCCCATATCTTTTGCCGGGGGTGCCTGGAACCCCTTTCGGTGACCCGATATGTACTTGGTACCCTTCGAAACACTTTTGGTGTCCGAATACAATCATACTATATATCAATCTTTACCTCTCTACCATTTAGAGACTCCTCGTCATGTCTGTGATCTCATCCGGGACTCCGAACAACATTCGGTCACCAAATCACATAACTCATATAATACAATATTGTCATCGAATGTTAAGCGTGCGGACCCTATGGGTTCGAGAACTATGTATACATGCCTGAGACACCTCTCGGGTTTATAACCAATAGCGGAACTTGTATGCTCATATTGGATCCTACATATTCTACGAAGATCTTTATCGGTCGAACCGTTATGACAACATATGTTGTTCTCTTTGTCCATAGGTACGTTACTTGCCTGAGATTCGATCGTCGGTATCTTCATACCTAGTTCAATCTAGTTACCGGCAAGTCTCTTTACTCATTCCATAATACATCATCTTGTAACTAACTCATTAGTCACTTTGCTTGCAAGGCTTATTATGATGTGCATTACCGAGAGGGCCTAGAGATACCTCTCCGATACTCGGAGTGACAAATCCTAACCTCGATCTATGCAGCCCAACAAACACCTTCGGAGATACCTATAGAGCATCTTTATAATCACCCAGTTACGTTGTGATGTTTGATAGCACACAAGGTATTCCTCTGGTATCCGGGAGTTGCATAATCTCATAGTCGAAGGAATATGTATTTGACATACATGAAAGTAGTAGCAATAAACTGTACAATCAAATGCTAAGCTAACGGATGGGTGTTGTCCATCGCATCATTCTCCTAATGATGTGATCCCGTTCTCAAATGACAACTCATGTCCATGGTTAGGAAACCTTAACCATCTTTGATTAACGAGCTAGTCTAGTAGAGGCTCACTAGGGACACGGTGTTTGTTTATGTATTCACACATATATCAAGGTTTCCGATCAATAAGATCCTAGCATGAATAATAAACCTTTATCATGAATAAGGAAATATAAAATAACAACTTTATTATTGCCTCTAGGGCATATTTCCTTTAGTCTCCCACTTGCACTAGAGTCAATAATCTAGTTCACATTGTCATGTGATAAACACCCATAGTTCACATCGTCATGTGACCAATACCCAAAGAGTTTACTAGATTCAATAAGCTAGTTCACATCGCTATGTGATTAACACCCAAAGAGTACTAAGGTATGATCATGTTTTGCTTGTGAGAGAGGTTTAGTCAACGGGTCTGCCACATTCAGATCCGTATGTATTTTGCAAAGTTCTATGTCTACAATGCTCTGCATGGAGCTACTCTAGCTAATTGCTCCCACTTTCAATACATATCCAGATTGAGACTCAGAGTCATCTGGACTGGTGTAAAATCTTGCATCGACGTAATTCTTTACGATGAACTCTTTATCACCTCAATAACTGAGAAGTATTTCCTTAGTCCTCCTAGGTAACTAAGGATAACTTTGACCGTTGTCCAGTGATCCACTCCTGGATCACTATGGTACCCCTTTGCCAAACTCATGGCAAGGTACACAATAGGTCTGGTACACAGCATAGCATACTTTATAAAACCTATGGTTGAGGCATAGGGAATGACTTTCATTCTCTTTCTATTTTCTGTCGTGGTCGGGTTTTGAGTCTAACTCAACTTCACACCTTGCAACACAAGCAAGAACTCCTTCTTTGACTATTCCATTTTGAACTACTTCAAAATCTTGTCAAGGTGTGTACTCATTGAAAAAAACTTATCGAGCATCTTGATCTATCTCTATAGATCTTGATGCCCAATATGTAAGCAGCTTCACCGAGGTCTTTCATTGAAAAATTCTTATTCAAGTATCCTTTTATGCTATCCAAAAATTCTATATCATTTCCAATCAACAATATGTCATCCACATATAATATCAGAAATGCTACAGAGCTCCCACTCACTTTCTTGTAAATACAAGCTTCACCATAAGTCTGTATAAAACCATATGCTTTGATCACTTTATCAAAGCGTATATTCCAACTCCGAGATGCTTGCACTAGTCCATAGATGGATCTCTGGAATTTGCACACTTTGTTAGCACCTTTAGGATCGACAAAACCTTTTGGTTGCATCATATACAACTCCTCTTTAAGAAATCCATTAAGGAATGCAGTTTTGACATCCATTTGCTAGATTACATAAAATGCGGCAATTGCTAACATGATTCAGACAGACTTAAGCATCGCTACGAGTGAGAAAATTTCATCATAGTCAACACCTTGAACTTGTCAAAAACCTTTTGCGACAAGTCAAGCTTTGTAGATAGTAACACTACCATCAGCGTCCGTCTTCCTCTTGAAGATCCATTTATTCTCAATGGCTTGCCGATCATCAGGCAAGTCCACCAAAGTCCACACTTTGTTCTCATACATGGATCCTATCTCATATTTCATGGCTTCAAGCCATTTATTGGAATCTGGGCTCATCATAGCTTCTTCATAGTTTGTAGGTTCGTCATGGCCTAGTAACATGACTTCTAGAACAGGATTACCATACCACTCTGGTGTGGAACATGCTCTGGTTGGCCAACGAGGTTTGGTAGTAACTTGATCTAAAGTTTCATCATCATCATCATCATTAGCTTCCTCTCTAGTTGGTGTAGGCATCATGGGAACAGTTTTCTATGATGAGCCACTTTCCAATTCGAGAGAAGGTACAATTACCTCATCAAGTTCTAATTTCCTCCCACTCACTTTTTTCGAGAGAAACTCCTTCTGTAGAAAGTTTCCATTTGTGGCAGCAAAGATTTTGCCTTTGGATCTGTGGTAGAAGGTGTACCCAATTGTTTCCTTATGGTATCCTATGAAAACACACTTCTCCGATTTGGGTACGAGCTTATCAGGCTGAAGACTTTTGATATAAGTGTCGCAACCCCAAACTTTAAGAAACGACGGCTTAAGTTTCTTGCCAAACCATTCATACGGTTTCGTCTCAACGGATTTAGACGGTGCCCTATTTAACGTGAATGCAGTTGTCTCTAATGCATAACCCCAAAATGATAGTGGTAAATCAGTAAGAGACATCATAGATCACACCATATCTAATAAAGTACGGTTATGACATTCGGTCACACCATTATGATGTGGTGTTCTAGGTGGCATGAGTTATGAAACTATTCCACATTGTTTAAATGAAGGATAAACTCATAACTCAAATATTCACCTCCGCGATCAGATCATAGAAACTTTATTTTCTTGTTACGATGATTCTCTACTTCACTCTGAAATTCCTTGAACTTTTCAAATGTTTCAGACTTGTGTTTCATTAACTAGATATACTCATATCTACTCAAATCATCTATGAAGGTCAGAAAATAATGATGCCCGCCACGTGCCTCAACACTCATCGGACTGCATACATCAGTATGTATTATTTCCAATAAGTCATCGGCTCGCTCCATTGTTCTGGAGAACAGAGTTTCAGTCATCTTGCCCATGAGGGATGGTTCACAAGTATCAAACGATTCATAATCAAGTGATTCCAAAATTCCATCCGCATGGAGTTTCTTCATGTGCTTTACACCAATATGACCTAAGCAGCAGTGCCACAAGTATGTTGCACCATCATTATCAACTTTGCATCTTTTGGCATCAATATTATGAATATGTGTATCACTACGATCGAGATTCAATAAACCATTTAGATTGGTCGTATGACCATAGAAGGTTTTATTCATGTAAACTGAACAACAATTATTCTCTAACTTAAATGAATAATTGTATCGCAATAAACATTATCCAATCATATTCATGCTCAACGCAAACACCAAATAACATTTATTTAGGTCCAACACTAATCCTGAAGGTAGAGGGAGTGTGTGATGGTGGTCTTATCAACCTTGGAATCACTTCCAACACACATCGTCACCTTGCCCTTAACTAGTCTCTATTTATTTTGCAACTCCTGTTTCGAGTTATTAATCTTAGCAACTGAACTGGTATCAAATACCGTGGGATACTATGGCCGAAGAATCTTCTTCGTCTGGAGCCGGCCAAGAGCACACCAATAAGCACACATCAACAAGCATGTTCAGAGACCATCACCCCGCCTCGCAATTACCAGCTCATGTAGTGTCGAGTGAGAGCGACAGACGATGTGATGAAGGGGGTGCAATAGTACTGGCTGATGTAATCGGTCCTGTAGAACGGAGAATGCATGATGAGACGGAGGACCCAATGGCTTTCCTCAATCCAAACGCGTATGAGGGTGACTTAGATATGATGAGTCAACCATATGACGAATCGGGCTATCAGCATGCTAATGAGGATATGGATGATCTGCCCGGGCAGGAACGTCCTAGCAGAGATTGCAAGAAGTCTCTCTTCATGAAATCCTCACATGACACGCTTGAAGATGCCGCCTCAACACAGGCTCAACTAGCCGGGGTCGTACAGTACTTAGCCCGGCAACACTGGGGCAGGGGTTAAGAAGGGTCTGGAAGGTGTGCCCAAGAAAAAGGAGAGGAAGAGACCGGGGAAGATAGCTACCTCCAAACAAGCAAGAGCACATAGCAGCCAGAAGATGGATTCTGAAGAGCGTGTACCCGTGAAAAGTGTGGTCATGTTCCATCTCATGGGCGAGCCGATGCTACCGCCGAAACCGCTGGAGGCACTATTAGGGGGTCTCAGGAGACTGCACGGCCATGTGTTGTCGACTGAGAAAAGCCTACTAGCCTCAAAGGATCCAGGATATCCGACATACGCGGCTCGTGTGCCTGAGGGGAAGTGCTACGTCGACACATGGCCCGCGGAGGTGTTCTTCTTGCGGTTTGAACATATCTTTGAGATGTTTCTGACAAGGCGGCTCGATTTTGCAATCGTCCGCCTTTTTGCGCTACATATGAGCTCTGTCATGAAGAGAGAAGAAGTCTCGCAAATCTATGTGGCAGATCCGTACTACATGCATGAGTCTTTCTTGAGTCTCAGCGACTTTGAGCATGAAGCTTCTAGGGAGTACCTCCAAAACTTCATGGTACAGAATAAGGACCAGGAAATTGTCCTCCTGCCTTATCATCCAAAGTAAGTTAGTTCCAGACAACCCTTTCGTACATTTCAATCATTCCTTCTCTCTCATATGGATAATAATTTGAGGTGTCTTTTCCCCGCAGCAACGGGCACGCCGTCCTTATTGGTCTTTACTCGCGAGTCTCCCTCACCGTGTATTTCGACCCTTCTAGAGACTACGAGAAGAAGGACTACACCCACATAATGAATATTCTAGATGATGCTCTCCAAGGCTTCAGCATTAGGGGTGGCCACCTGCAGATCGGGAAACAAAGGAATAAGAAGTTGGGTTTCTCACATAAAACTAACTTCTGTTGCATCCATGTCCCAAAACCAAGCAAGAAAGATGGATTCTACCTCCTCCATCTCATGATTGAGTTCAACACGGATCACCAAAAGCTTCGTATGACAACTAGAAACGATGATCGTCATATCTGCAAGTGGGTAGAATCTCATGGAGAAGCGGATCATAAACTTAGAGACGACTTATTTCGCATCCAAAGGGACATTGTCATGATCATCATGAAAGAAGTCGTCGATGAGAAGGGGATGTTCCACCACAGCCCTATATCGCGAGCTGACGTCCGAACTCGCATAGGCATGCAACATCATGACCTCACGCCGTTCAAGAATCTAGGGTCCATCCTTGATGATATGGAAGGATGGAACTTCTAGTGATTTACGATGCCGATGATGATGATATGTGTTGGTTGAACTTGTATACTTTCTGTAGCGATGAAACTTTGTGATGTCCACGGTCCCAGCTGAACTAGCGTAATGCTACTTTGTTAGTTTGGGTACGATGACATGCGTACCTCTAGTTAATAAGTTTGCGTACTATATGTTGCATCTAGTTGCTAACCCTTTCTTTTCCGTGTTGCTCTAGTATATTTTGTTGCATATGATCGTGCATTCTCTTGATGAAGATGCATCTCTAATAGGTACCGATATTCTTGATGGCGAAGAAGGGGTGCTATGTCGTGTATGAAGGGAAGGTTCCGGGAGTGTACAACGAGTGGCATGAGTGTTAGGCGCACGTGAATGGGGTCTCGGGCGCCAGCCATAAAGGCTTCAAAAGCAGACAAGAAGCAGAAGCTAGTTACTTGAGGTTCACGCTAGCGCGAGAGAGGACTCGTAACTGCCGCCTCATGTACTGCATAGTTCCGCTCTCACTCATAGTGATAGCTCTTCTCGCGTATATCATTGTTTAGATGGATGACGTTGTAGTTGCAAGTATTCGAGACTTGCATGTATTGCTATTTTCGAGATGATGATGAGATACCACTTTGTGTTGAATGATGATTATGATGAGACTATTTGTATGTATATGCTTTGATTACATTTGTGGTATCGCAGCCATTTGTATGTGTATGATGATAACATTTGTATGTGCTAAAGATTCTTGTATAAAGCCTGTTCAAATACAAAACAAATATGCAGGAAAAAAAATCAAAAACTACTAAAATTAGTAGTAGGGAGTGGAGAAAAGTCGCATCCCAGCAAAGCGCGCTAGAGATATTAGCAGTAGCGAGCATCCATGCAACACGCTGCTGCTACACTTGTATAGCAGTAGCGCGGGTGCACACGCACTGCTGCTATGGGTTAGCTGTAGCGCCTTATCAGTAGCGCGGTCCCCCGCGCTACAGCTATACCTAGAACCCGCGATGCTGCTAGGCTTTTCCCTAGTAGTGAAGAGTACAAGAATATCCAAGACATATGATCATCATCATAAGAGAATGTTCAAGGATTAGTCATAGTAAGGCTCATGCCTTGCATGCATCCACATGGAGTTTCTACTCCAAATTTGAGGCATCAATGATGTTCAATTCACCTCTCAACTTGCAAAACACTTTCTCATCAAGTGGTTTGGTGAATATATTCGCCAATTGTTTGTCGGTACGAACATGCTTAAGTTTGATATCTCCCTTAGCAACATGATCTCGAATGAAATGATGTCAAACTTCAATATGCTTAGTTCGAGAATGTTGCACGGGATTATGAGCAATCTTAATAGCACTCTCATTGTCGCAAAGCAATGGAACATGTTTCACATATATCCGATAATCTTTAAGAGTTTGGGTCATCCAAAGTAATTGAGCACAACATGAACCAGCGGCAATGTATTCCGCTTCGGCGGTGGATAAGGATACTGAGGTTTGTTTCTTGGAGGACCAAGACACAAGAGATCTACCAAGAAATTGACAAGTACCCGAAGTGGACTTTAAATCAACCTTGTCACCGGCATAGTCTAAGTTAGAGTAGCCAACAAGATCAAAAGAAGACCTCTTAGGATACCAAATGCCAAATTTTGGTGTATGTATTAAGTATCTCACTATCCTTTTCATAGTCTTAAGATGACACTCTTTGGGGGCTGCTTGATATCGTGCACACATGCACACACTTAGCATGATATCGGGACGAGAGGCGCATAGGTATAACAATGAACCAATCATAGAGCGATAAACCTTTTTGTCAACCGGTTCGCCATCCTTTGTCAAGTCAAGATGTCCACTAGTAGGCATGGGGGTATTCATACCTTTGCATTCTTGCATGTTGAACTTCTTGAATAAGTCCTTGGTATACTTCATTTGAGAGATAAAGGTTCCCTCCTTAGTTTGCTTGATTTGCAAACCAAGAAATAACTTGAGTTCACTCATCATAGACATCTCAAACTTCTCCGACATAAGCTTCCCAAACTTCTCACTAAAATGAGGGTTAGTTGATCCAAATATGATATCATCAACATAAATTTGGCACGCAAATAATTCTCCATTAACCCTTTTGGTGAAGAGAGTAGAATCAATGTTACCAATTTCAAACCCTTTATCAAGAAGAAACTTAGTCAAGCATTTATACCAAGCTCTAGGAGCTTGCTTAAGACCATAAAGAGCTTTGTGAAGTTTGTAAACATGATTGGGTTTCTTGGGATTAACAAGGCCAGGAGGTTGTTTAACATAAACTTCCTGCTCAATTTCACCATTAAGAAAGCACTTTTGATGTCCATTTGATATAAGGTAATGTCATGATGATTGGCATAGGCAAGTAAGATGTGAATGGACTCAAGTCTAGCAACGGGGGCATAAGTCTCACCATAGTCCATACCTCCGACTTGAGTGTAGCCTTGAGCAACGAGACAAGCCCTGTTGCATACAACTTGTCCATCTTCATCTTGCTTGTTCCGAAATACCCATTTGGTTCAAATGACATTGTGCTTCTCATCGGGCTTCTCAACCAACATCCATACTTGGTTCCTCTCAAAGTTGTGTAGCTCTTCGTTCATGGCATTTATCCAATCCGGATCTTCCAATACTTCTTCAACCTTCGTAAGTTCAATGCTAGAAATGAATGAGTAATGTTCACAAAAGTTAGCCAAACGAGTTTTAGAGCAAGTAATTCTCCCGGTTTGAATGTCATCAAATATTTGTTCGACGGGATGACCTCTTGAGACTCTTGCTCAAACTCGTGATAGCTTTTGTTTGGGTCGGGATGGAACATCCTCTTCATTGTCCTGTTCTTCTTCTTGTCTTTCTTCGTTGTTGTTGGCGTGATCGTTCTCCCATGGAGGTGGTGTTGGGGAACGCGGTAATTTTAAAAAAATTCTACGATCATGCAAGATCTATATCTAGGTGATGCATAGCAACAAGAGGCGAGAGTGTTGTCTATGTACCCTCGTAGACCAAAAGCGGAAGCGTTATGACAACACGGTTGATGTAGTCGTACGTCTTCACGATCCGACCAATCCTACAACCGAAGGTACGGCACCTCCATGATCTGTACATGTTCAGCTCGGTGACGTCCCACGAACTCTAGATCCAGTTGAGGTCGAGGGAGAGTTTTGTCAGCATGACGACGTGGTGACGGTGATGATAAATTTACCAGTGCAGGGCTTCGCCTAAGCACTACGACGATATGACCGAGGTGGAAATCTATGGAGGGGGCACCGCACATGGCTAAACAATAAACTTGTGTGTCCTAGGGGTGCCCCCTCCCCTGTATATAAAGGAGCAAGGGAGGGGGCCGGCAGCCTCATAGGGCGCGCCCCAAGGGGGGAATCCTACTACTACTAGGAGTAGGTTCCCCCTTTGCTAGTCCAACTAGGAGGTGAAGGAAAGAGGAGGAGGGGAAAAGGAAAGAGGGGGATGGTCCCCCAAGCCCTAAACTAATTCGGTTTGGGCCTAGGGGGCGTGCCCCACAGCTCCCTTGCTGCCCTCTATTTCCACTAAGGCCCATGATGGCCCATTGACCCCCCGGGGGGTTCCGGTAACCTCCCGGTACTACGGTAAATGCCCGAACTCATCCGAAACTATTCCAGTGTCCAAACATAACCTTCCAATATATCAATCTTCGTGTCTCGACCATTTCAAGACTCCTCGTCATGTCCGTGGTCACATTCAGGACTCCTAACTACCTTTAGTACATCAAAACACATAAACTCATAATACCAATCATCATCAAACGTTAAGCGTGCGGACCCTACGGGTTCGAGAACTATGTAGACATGACCGAGACTCACTTTCGGTCAATAACCAATAGCGGAACCTGGATGCTCATATTGGTTCCTACATATTCCACAAAGATCTTTATCAGTCAAACTGCATAACAACATACGGTGTTCCCTTTGTCATCGGTATGTTACTTGCCTGAGATTCGATCATCGGTATCATCATACCTAGTTCAAACTCGTTACCGGCAAGTCTCTTTACTCATTCTTTAATACTTCATCCCGCAACTAACTCATTAGTCATATTGCTTGCAAGGCTTATGGTGATGAGCATTACCGAGAGGGCCTAGAGATACCTCTCTGAAACACGGAGTGACAAATCCTAATCTTGATCTATGCCAACCCAACAAACACCTTCGAGACACCTGTAGAGCACCTTTATAATCACCCTTTTACGTTGTGACGTTTGGTAGCACACAAAGTGTTCCTCCGGTATTCGGCAGTCGCATAATATCATAGTCTAAGGAACATATATAAGTCATGAAGAGAGCAGTGGTAATGAAACTGCAACGATCATAATGCTAAGCTAAGGGATGGGTCATGTCCATCACATCATTCTCCTAATGATGTGATCCCGTTTATCAAATGACAACACATGTCTATGGTTAGGAAACATAACCATCTTCGATTAACGAGCTAGTCAAGTAGAGGCATACTAGGGACTATATGTTTTGTCTATGTATTCACACATGTACTAAGTTTCCGGTTAATACAATTCTAGCATGAATAATAAACATTTATCATGAATTAAGGAAATAAATAATAACTTTATTATTGCCTCTAGGGTATATTTCTTTTAGTCTCCCACTTGCACTAGAGTTAATAATCTAGTTCACATCACTATTGTACCCCCTTGCCAAAACTCATGGCAAGGTACACAATAGGTCTGGTACACAACACAACATACTTTATAGAACCTATGACTATGACATAGGGAATGACTTTCATTCTCTTTCTATTTTCTGCCAAGGTCGGGCTTTGAGTCTTATTCAACTTTACACCTTGTAATACAGGCAAGAACCTTTTCTTTGACTGGTCCATTTTGAACTTCTTCAAAACTTTATCAAGGTATCATTGAAAAATCTTATCAAGCGTCTTGATATATCTCTATTGATCTTGATTCCCAATTTGTAAGCAGCTTCACCGAGGTCTTTCAGTGAAAAACTCTTATTCAAGTATCCCTTTATGCTATCCAGAAATTCCATGTCATTTCCAATCAATAATATGTCGTCCACATATAATATTAGAGATGCTACAGAGCTCCCACTCACTTTCTTGTAAATACAGGCTTCTCCAAAAGTCTGTATTAAACCATATGCTTTGATCACCCTATCAAAGCGTTTATTCCAACTCTGAGAGGCTTGCACCAATCCATAAATGGATCGCTGGAGCTTGCACACTTTGTTAGCACCCTTTGGATCGACAAAACCTTCTGGTTGCATCATATACAACTCTTCTTTATGAAATATCCATTTTAAGGAATGCAGTTTTTAATCCATTTGCCAGATTTCATAAAATATGGCAATTGCTAACATGATTTGGACAGATTTAAGCATCGCTACAATTGAGAAAATCTCATTATAGTCAACACCTTGAACTTGTCGAAAACCTTTTGCAAGAGGTCGAGCTTTGTAGATAGTAACACTACTGTCAGTGTTCATCTTCCACTTGAAGATCCATTTATTTAATATGGCTTGCCGATCATCGGGCAAGTCCACCAAAGTCCACACTTTGTTCTCATATATGGATCCCATCTTAGATTTCATGGCTTCAAGCCATTTTGCGGAATCTGAGCTCATCATCGCTTCCTCATAATTCGTGGGTTCATCATGGTCTAGTAACATGACTTCGAGAATAGGATTAACGTACTACTCTGGTGTGGATCATACTCTGATTGACCTATGAGGTTCGGTAGTAACTTGATCTAAAGTTTCATGATCATCATCATTAGCTTCCTCCCTAATTGGTGTACGAATCACTAGAACTGATTTCTGTGATGAACTACTTTCCAATTCAGGAGAAGGTAAAATTACCTCATCAAGTTCTACTTTCCTCCCACTCACTTCTTTCAAGAGAAACTCCTTCTCTAGAAAGGATCAATTCTTCGCAATAAGTATCTTGCCTTCGGATCTGTGATAGAAGGTGTACCCAACAGTTTCCTTTGGGTATCCTATGAAGATGTACATCTCCGATTTGGGTTCGAGCTTATCAGGTTGAAGCTTTTTCACATAAGCATCACAACCCCAAGCTTTAAGAAACGACAACTTTGGTTTCTTGCCCAACCATAGTTCATAAGGCGTCATCTCAACGGATTTTGATGGTGCCCTGTTTAACGTGAATGTAGCTGTCTCTAATGCATAATTCCAAAACGATAGTGGTAACCTGGTAAGAGACATCATAGACCGCACCATATCCAATAAAGTGCGGTTATGATGTTCGGACACACCATTACGCTGTGGTGTTCCAGGTGACGTGAGCAATGAAACTATTTCACATTGTTTTAAATGAAGGCCAAACTCGTAACTCAAATATTCTTCTCCATGATCAAATCGTAGAAATTCTTATTTTCTTGTTACGACGATTCTCCACTTCACTCTGAAATTCTTTGAACTTTGCAAATGTTTCAGACTGGTGTTTCATTAAGTAGATATACCCATATCTGCTCAAATCATCTGTGAAGGTCAAAAAATAACGATACCCGCCACGAGCATCAACACTCATTGGACCGCATATATCGGTATGTATTATTTCCAATAAGTCACTAGCTCGTTTCATTGTTCTGGAGAACGGAGTTTTAGTCATCTTGCCCATAAGGCACGGTTCGCGAGCATCATATGATTCATAATCAAGTGATTTCAGAAGTCCATCTTTATGGAGTTTCTTCATGCGCTTTACACCGATATGACCCAAACGGCAGTTCTACAAATAAGTTGCACTATCATTATCAACTTTGCATCTTTTGGCATCAATACTATGAATATGTGTATCATTACGATTGAGATTCAATAAACCATCAACATTGGGTGTATGACCATAGAAGGTTTTATTCATGTAAACAAAATAACAATTATCCTTTATCTTAAATGAATAACCGTATTGCAATAAACATGATCTAATCATATTTATGTTGAACGCAAACACCAAATAACATTTATTTAGGTTCAACACTAATCCCGAAAGTATAAGGAGTGTGCGATGATGATCATATCAATCTTGAAACCACTTCCAACACACATCGTCACTTCATCCTCAACTAGTCTCTATTTACTCTGCAACTCCTGTTTTGAGTTACTAATCTTAGCAACCAAATAGATATCAAATACCCACGGATTACTACGAGCACTAGTAAGGTACACATCAATAATATGTATATCAAATATACCTTTGCTCCCTTCGCCACCCTTCTTATCCGCTAAATATTTGGGTTAGTTCCACTTCCAGTGACCATTTCCTTTGTAGTAGAATCACTCAGTTTCAGGCTTCAGTATAGCTTTCGGCTTCTTCATGGGAGTGACAACTTGCTTGCCATTCTTCTTGAAGTTCCCTTTCTTTCCCTTTGCCTTTTTCTTGAAACTAGTGGTCTTGTTTAATCATCAACACTTGATGCTCTTTCTTGATTTCCACCTTCGTTGATTTCAGCATCACGAAGAGCTCGGGAATTGTTTTCGTCATCCCTTGCATACTATAGTTCATCACGAAGTTCCAACAACTTGGTGATGGTGACTAGAAAACTCTGTCAACCACTATCTTATCTGGAAGATTAACTCCCACTTGATTCAAGTGATTGTAGTACCCAGACACTCTAAGCACATGCTCACTAGTTGAGCAATTCTCCTCCATCTTTTGGGCAAAGTACTTGTCAGAGGTATCATACCTCTTAACACGGGCATGAGTCTGAAATACCAATTTCAGCTGTTGGAACATCTCATATGCTCCCTGACATTTCAAAAATGTTTTTGAAGTCCCGGTTCTAAGCCGTAAAGCATGGTGCACTAAACTATCAAGTAGTCATCATATTGAGCTAGCCAAACGTTCATAACGTCTGCATCTGCTCCTGCAATAGGTCTGTCACCTAGCGGTGCATCAATGACATAATTCTCCTATGCAGCAATGAGGATAAACCTCAGATCATGGACCCAGTCTGCATCATTGCTACTATCATCTTTCAACTTAGTTTTCTCTAGGAACATATAAAAACATAGGGAAGCTATAACGCGAGCTATTGATCTACAACATGATTTGAAAAATACTATCAGGACTAAGTTCATGATAAATTAAAGTTCAATTAATCATATTACTTAAGAACTCCCACTTAGATAGACATCCCTCTAGTCATCTAAATGACCACGTGATCCAAATCAACTAAACCATGTCCGATCATCAGCTGAGATGGAGTAGTTTTCAATGGTGAACATCACTATGTTGATCATATCTACTATATGATTCACGTTTGACCTTTCGGTCTCAGTGTTCCGAGGCCATATATCCATATGCTAGGCTCATCAAGTTTAACCCGAGTATTCTACGTGTGCAAAACTGGCTTGCACCCGTTATATGTGAACACAGAGCTTATCACACCCGATCATCACGTGGTGTCTCGGCACGAAGAACAACTACAAAAAAAAAGACACATCCGTGACATCTTGGGCCGAACGAAAAAAAATATATCATACTTATGACACTTCTATTACGATAACTGTGACAAAACCCGATATCATCATAGAGGTGGTGGGCTCCTACTTCTATGACGAAAAATCATGACAGAAAATGGGCTTTTCGTCCTGGGCGGGCCGGAGACGCAGCTGCATGACATTCTTTGGGTCGTCCATGACGGAAAAAACCATGGTAGAAGTGAGGGCGAGGAAAATATCGGGGAGTTCCCGGTCACGGTTGGTAGTCGAGGGCCGAGCGATGCGCGTTTCCCTCGTACACGTACGCACGTGTATGCGAGGCGTTGGGCTCTAACTGAACCCGAGCGAGGCGTTGGGCTCTAACTGAACCCGAGCAATTACACTGCAGGCTACACGTTACTGAACCCGAGCGATCGATCAATGGCTGTTAACTAAACCCGATCAAGTGATTCCTTCACTACTGCTGCTAACTAAAGCCGATCGATGCTGCCTCTAGATGAACAATGAGCATTGCTGGGGGGTTTGGATGCACAGTGAGCAGTGGAGGTGGATGAACAGGCCCCCGTGGTGTTGCCTCTGGATAAACAGGACCCCGATCGATCGAGCCGGTTGGGGCTGGATGAATAGGACCCCGTGGAGGGCTGGATGAACAGGACGACCCCGTGGAGGGCTGGATGAACAGTAGATGGTGGAGGGGTGGATAAATAGTAGCCCGTGGAGGGTGGTTGAACAAGAGCCCGTGGAGAGGGGTGGTTGAACAATAGCCGGTGGAGTAGCACGCGGTGGAGGCTAGATGAACAGGAGCCCGTGGATGAACAGTCGAAGGTGGAGGCTAGAGGAGGTCGACGGTGGATGAACAGTAGCCCGTGGAGGCTGGAGGAGGTTTACGGTGGAGATGAACCCCGTGGAATCCCGTCTTGCAGTACGCCACACCCCTCCTGATGAACAGGACCTCCGTTTCGACCGTAGCGCTCCAACACAAGTTTGTTAACTCCGTTTTGCGATACGCCACACCCCTCCCGATCAACAGAACCCCGTTTCGACCGTAGGAGGTCCAGCACATGTCCATTTCCTCCATTTTGTGGTACGCCGGACCCCTTCCGATGAACAGGATCCCATTTCGAACGTGGCCGGTCGAACACAAGGCTGTTTCCTCCATTCTGCAGTACTCCAGGCCTCGCTTCCATCGCCTGTTCCGTCCAAGCCCTCCCGATGAACATGACGACGCATTCCATTCTGACCCAGACAGTTGGCTCCCCATGAACACGACGACGACGATGTTTCTCTGTTCCAACCCAGCCATGTACATGAGCCCCGGTTGTATGTATGCGTGAGTAGGCGTTCAAGACCCCACCCATATGTACGTACGTGGCCGTATTTTCTTTCTTGCACACTGGCCATTGTATGTACGTGTACATGCTACGTGCGCGCCTCTACTACAACACGTGCGTGCCTCTACATCGACCAGTATGTACGTACACGTTCGCGGCCAGAATGAAAATGCTACGTACGCTTCGACCAGGTGGGTCCTGACTGTTAGGCACTTCCTTGAGTGCGAAGATGCAGCTGGTGGGTCCCAGCAGTTAGGGGGTGAATCGTTTTTTTTTGCCCGGACGCACTTCCTTGTGTGCGAAGATGTAGCTGGTGGGTCCCAGTAGTCAAGAGGCGAATCATTTTTTTGCCTGTAATATGGACGCACTTCCTTGCATGCGAAGATGTAGTTGGTAGGTCCCAGCAGTCAGAGGGAAATGTTTTTTTTTGCAAAATACGGTGGCCCGTCCGGTGGGTCCCTGCTATCAGGTGGAGGAATCATTATTTTCCGCGTAATAAGGAGGCACTTCCTTGCTGCGGCCATGGACCCAGCTGTCAGCCTCTCCACGTACAGTCCACGTCCTATGGAAGTCGTTCCTTGACCATGTTGACCACGCCGCGCCGAGAGCACCAAGGCGGTGGACAACGGCGAGGCCTAGGAAGGGGACGATGCGGAGCCAGGGAAGACGCGGCAGTGGATGCCCACGCATACAGGAGTATGAGGGTTCACTGGTTTGGCTGCGGTGTGAGGCTGTTGTCGGCGCAGAATAACAGGGGGTGTTGGTGAGTAGAGGGATGGCCTGGCCAGTGGTGGGAGTAGTAGGGGGCGGTGAGGCCTCCGCGACATCATAGCCGGCCACGGAGGCAGGAGCATGCGGCATGACCGACGCTGCTTTGGGCGGCTGGAGCAAGAATACCAGAGGTTGAAGAAGCACTATGGCCGTTGGATGGACATCGTACGGTCACTGGAGCTAGACTCGTTTATATTGACTAAGTTGACAAAGGCCTCCGTCCCAGTCAACTTAGTAGGCCCACAAGTCAGCCTCCCACCAAGGTGGGTCCCAGCTAGCAGGGGGAGTATTCATTTTTTTGTGCGTAATAAGGAGGCACTTCCGGTGGGTCCGAGCTGACAGCGGGGGGGCGTCTTTTTCGTGAAATGTGGTGGCCCGTCCGGTGGGTCCCAGCAGTCAGGGGGAAACGTTTTTTTCATGAAATACGGTGGCCCGTCCGGTGGGTCCCTACTGTCAGGTGGAGGAATAATTATTTTCCACGTAATAAGGAGGCACTTCCTTGCGGCTCCCATGGACCCAGCTGTCAGCCTCTCCACGTACAGTACTCTTCTGATGGAAGTCGGTCATTGACCAAATTGACCACGCCACGCCAAGAGCACCAGGGCGGTGGACGACGGCGAGGCCTAGGAAGGGGACAACACGGAGCTGGGGAAGATGCCGCAGTGGAAGCCTGCACGGAGAGGAGTACGAGGGTTCACTGGTTCGGCTGCGGTGTGAGGTTGCCATCGCCGCAGAATAACAGGGGGTGTGGGTGAGTAGAGGGATGCCCTAGCTAGCGGTGGGAATAGTAGGGGGCGGTGAGGCCTGCGCGGCAGCACAACCGGCCACAGGAGGCGGGAGCAGGGGGTCCCGCCGGTGTTGCTTTGGCGGCTGGAGTAAGAAGATCAGAGATTGAAGAAACACGACGGCCGTTGGATTGACATCCAATGGTTACATCTGCTAGAATCATTTGTTGACATATATAATAACTAAAAAAATCTTGCATACGCGTCAACTTAACATGCCCACAAGTCAGACCATTCCCTCTTTGTTTAATAATTTATATATAGCTCATTGTAACTTCTTATGCAATTTATTGCCGTCCGTTTTTTTTTTGGTTGGCCAGGGCCAATTTTTGCATATTTCTGCGGGTTCCAAACTATTTTTAATACTGAAATGTCGAGCCAGATTTAAAGTACTTTGAAGATATATTTAAATTAGGTTAATGCCTAGTGAAATAGGAATCTGAAAATGTGAAAAAATTCAGAAATTATAAAGTAATTGCCAATTTGTCATCTGTTTTAATATTTACAACCCATTTCATATTACTTTCAAGATTTGCAGGCGTCTTGAAAGAGTTGCAGCCCGTCAGGGCGTAGAAAAATAAGTACGTCTGGATTGGGTATTCTTCAGAAAAAATAAAATGGATTCATTTTCACAAACAAAAAATAGCTGGGCTGGTCACATGGTGAACATAAAATATAAGCCTGGGCTAGACGGGCCACAACCCAGTTCAAACCCTGCTCCGTCTCAACAATAACAAAAAAATACTGCTCGAGCAGCTACGTCCCAGGTGTCAGCCGATCTTGTGTTGTCCTCTTGTCTATTGACTATATACGCTCACAATGTTGTGGGTCCCAGATGTCAGGAAAACACTAGGAGAAAGCATTTTATTTTTCCATACACTGACATGGTGGGCCCCTACTGCCATCCTCTCCACGTACTTCTGTCGATTCCTATTGTTTGTTGACCATATTGACAACACAAGAGGGTGGCGCCACGGCGAGCGCACCAAAGCGCGCGGAGGATGACGGCAAGGCCTCGGACGTCGGCGTTAATGATTTAGGAGATGGTGGGGTGGCGATGCGTGCGCTGAGGCGCAGCCAGCCGTGGGAGGCGGAAGCAGGCGGCCCTGCCAGCACTGGTTTGGTTTTGGCGGCTGGAGGAAGACAAGACTGAAGAAACACGACAGACTGTAGAAGCAGCAGGAGTACTTAACAACCTTAACTGAAACCAGTAGGGGCACTTAACAACCAAAAGATGAAAGCAGTATGAGTACTTATACAGGTTCAACCGTACAAAGCACGCCTCGAACAGTGCTACTTTGCCTAGGGTGAGGCCGCCAAGCCCTAGGACAAGGCCCAGGCGCCACCCCGCGCATCCACAACCTTCTGAAAGCGGCTTCATCTCGCAATGTAGTCAATAAACAGGATATTCACTTTAGAGCCATGGAAAAGCATGAACATAATTCTATCCTATTCCCCAAGATGGACGAGCCTTAATTATTTGAGACCACCCATGTATAAGTATCTTTTCACCTCCAAGGGGAATGGTGTAGGTCGACATAAACATCATGTTGTGACCAAGTGCAAGTCTGACCCAACCATGGTCAGGCATCTGTATAGGAACAATAGAAGTGGGCAGTTTCCGTTTCAAGAAGATCACAGCAGTAAAACTGTGTATAAGCAATAGTTTATGAACAACATATATAACAGAAAATAGCTCGTGCCATAAGTTTCTCGACACAGTTGGACCTGTTCAACGAGTGCAGTAGTGGCACACATATCCCACGTGGCCTTCCACCATTGAAACGCCCCACAAGGACCTCAAGACGATCAATAAAGTGTAGGAACTTGTGGATGTCATCTCAATCAACTTCAGTGCCATCGGTAACAGCTGAGTTATTATAGAATAACAAACGAGCAGCCTGCTTAACTCTGAAAAAACCTACATGTGCCACCAATTATAAGAAAATATTAGTTAGAAGTAGCATCTTCGTGAGAGATTCATTGCTACTTCTAAAGTTAAATTGTGATTAGTTAGACAGAATAGGTGGATTAAGAAGTAATTGAGGCAACAAACAAGAACCATATACAAAACTAACATGGATGAACAATTGGAACGACATCGGGGTGGAAGATCGCAGCGAAGATGAGACCAGGTTCTGCTATTTCCATCAACATTCATGCGCCAACTTTCAGTCCGTAACACTTGAGAAAGTTTATCCAAGTTCAGCCATAAAAAAAGCAGCGATCTTCTTGGTTCATGAACCCAACTCCGAACTTATATCCATGGCTTGTCTTCACTATGACCATTAAACTGGTGTATTCAGTTATGGCAAGGCCAGGCATCTTGAGTACATGTGTTCTGGCAGAGCAAATAATGCACTACAGGAAAAATAATATGAGAACATAATGTATTCCCTATCCAAATCTAGAAATAACTTCCTCCTTCACGTCGGTGTTGACCATCGTACTAGTAGTACCTTTTATCCAAATATAGCAATCCAAATTTCCAAATTAGTTGACAACATGTTAAAACAAACCACCCTCCCGGATAGAAAAGAGGATTCTAGGAACATACTGTGCGCGTTTTAAAATTCTGTGTTAGGATGAGCAGGAACAAGTGTGGCGTCTCGCCGAGGGCGCAGAAACCTGTAGGGTCCTCGCACTTTGGGCACTGCAAATGAAACACACTAGATTCAGTAGGAAGAAAAATGCATCAACGGCGGCGACTGCCATCCTAGGATTACTTGCGACCAAGGGACTTGGATTTATGGGGGATGGATGAAGAATTCGTACCTAGTTCTCCATGAGAAAACCCTGTGCAATCGCCGAGAGGGGGTTTTCTTTGAACAAGCAGACGAGGGAGAAGGGGATTCAGGCCCAGTGAAATATTGCCGCTTCGTCCGTCCAGCTTACTACTAAAGCTGGAAAGGGGGGTTTGTGATTTGACGGCTCATTGGGCATTACTGCGGCGCTAAGACCGGGGTGTGTCTACCGTGCAGTTGTGCACTCTAATTTGTGCATATGGCACATGGACTCCGTTGATGGATGCCCCACATATTAGCGAAAGGAAGTAGAAAGACAGGAGTAACTAGTTACACATAAATATATTTTTGATAGAGAGATACTCCCTCTATAAAGAAATATACAAATCTTTTATATCACAACTTTATACATAAGAAAAATCAAGGGGGATATATATAACATATATAATTATAAAAATAGAGTTGTTTTTAACACAGTATAGACGAGTTGGTGATGATGGTGTGCCTGCCATCCTACAATATAGGCCGTCCGATTTATATCTGACAGATAGGAAGGAAACTATGGCAATTTCGCAAAAAGGTACCCACACACCTCTCCACATTTGCAAAAAGGCCTTCCCTCGTTCATCCTTTTCTCTCACAAGATAAAATACTCATACAAATGCATCTTGATGTTACGTACAATGCACGGACATTATGGGGGTTCAGCTGAGAATATAATACTCAGACAGGCTCATGGTTCTGGACTTTGGGTCGCAGGCCCACCCTGCATGTTTTGGGGCCCATGTGTTCTACCTCAGCGCTTTTCATATTGCAAGCGATTGGTACGGCGTTGGTTTTAGATGCTATCGCAAGGCGAATACACAAAATTGAATAAAGCACGATAGTTGTTGGAATGAAATCGAACGGCAGTTCCTAACCAGCACTGAGAGTTGCAATCCTATCAACGATATACCATCTGATAAATAATACTGTCGTACTACTTATACACACAGGACACTTGTTTCACCATGCCAGATTATTACATCAAAATCTCTCGGATGATAGATCAGTTCGGCAGTTGCCTGCTGCTACTGAAGAATTTCAAAGTTGATTTGGACCAGCTCTCCTTGCCGAGAAAGTTCGATTTTGACATCATCCCCTACCGCAAGATATGATTTAGATTTGAACCTTGACCATCCTTTAGAATCAATCATCATGCGACCATCCTTTGTAATTATGGTATATTGAGCAGGTTCATTCACATGAAGGCTGTGCATGGTAAGAGAAACTTGGCCGCGGTAGCTCAGATTGTTGAACGACTCCCTCGTTGCTCTAGGAATTCTCTGTTTGCAAACAAGAAGACATACCCAAACAGTTAGATCAACACAGTGAATCATGTGAAACAAGATGGAAATAAAAAAGAACGAAGCACTTGGGCGGCCAACGCTTACCAAGAAGGTGGACATGTCGTATTTGTAAGGACTTTGGTATATGAAGTGCGAACTGCAGCCTAGTCTGTTGCTAGTGCAACTGCTCGTTCGGTTGCCACTGCATGGGCCAGAGCAGATGCAAGTGCAAGTGTTGGTGCAGGTGCTGAAGCCGCTGCTACTGCCGGAGATGGTGCTCCTTGTAGAGCTGGTGCCAGTGTCGGAGCAGGTGTCGGTGTCGATGCCCGATCCTCTGGTAGATCAGCCTGATCCGTTGACGCGGTCGGTGCCCAATCCTCTGTTGGATCAGACTGAGCTGCTACCGCTGTCAGTGCTAGAGCAACTGCCAGTGCTTGATCCATTGCTGAAGGTGGTACCGATGTGCGGGGAAGTGGCGATCGTGTCTGGTCTGCTATGATCAGCTTTCTAACTTGACTAGGATCTGTGACCGTGATCCGGTTTTTTCTTCATTTCTTTTCAACGCGAGAAGGACTAATTGTGGTGTTTTTGTTGAACCAAACTGCAGTTCATCATAGGGATTCGGCTTGTACTTAGACAACATACTGATCCAATTTTTTCCAGTAATATAAGTGATGGACAGTGCCTTCGTTACTGACACGACATAAGAAGTGAAACCTGCAAAAATAGCCATCGTAGAGCAAACCAAACGGTTTATTCTGTGATGAATGTCACATGGCAAAACATGCATCATAAAATTGCAGGAAAAGAAAGAAAACATGACATTAAATCAATAAGATTTAGACAGTAAATCAATAAGATTTACTTGATGTGACACGAGTGAATCCTTACTAGGAAATCACTATGTTGAAGTACTAAATAGAAGATTGATCGTCCAACTACGGGTGGCATGCAGGGGGGCGCCTACTCCCACAAGCAGGATAGTCCAAAGGTCGTGACAAATCGTATGGACCGAACATCCATGGGATTGGAAATCCTGGTGGGTGCAATAAACCCTGCAATGCATACAGATATTGGAGTGTAACCATAATTGATAAACCGTCCTCACAAAAAAGATGATCTGGATACTTCAAAATATACAGACTGAATTGAGTGGACAGACATTAACATAGACCGTTCTCAGGACTGACCACACACCAAAAGCGATAGTACTAATAAACAATACAAGGTTCACAAACACAAATCAAGTACTGAACAATAGTACTTACTACAGACAAGCAAAGTTGCACTAATTAAACTCTGCACACTATTTCTTGCCACCGAGCCATGGACTTCGTGAGAGATATCTACATGCACCATCACCATCTCGTCAACCTTGGAGAACCTAACAGAGTGGTCTTTCCACTCATAAACATGATGATGAAGACAAGCCGCATCAGATTTGTTGGGAAGCTTTACAAGAACCACACCCTTCGTAATCGAAGGCACAACCAGCAAATTGTTGTGGTCAAGCACAGCCTCGAGAACACGCCTGACAATAATGCTACAGGAAAACACTAGTTCGGGACACGTGGCAACAAGGACACAGCAACTGGATAGTTTAGCAGTAGAACTCATCCTCAGGTCTTCTAGTTCACACGGCATGACTTTGAGAACTTCATCTCCACCATGGACCTTGTTCTAATTCAAACAGAAACCATATTTTATTACTACCTCCATTCAGAAATATAAGATGATTTTCGATATTATACTCCATATATGACTACATATACGGCACAGAAATGAGTGAACAAAGACACTAGAACATGTCTTCAAAGGCATGAGAGCAAAGGGATTACTTGCAATATCCATAACACAAGTTACTGAGGCAAATATACCCTCTTCAAAGGTAGCATTGATGTTCATAAAGTACTCCCTCCGTCCCAAAATTCTTGTCTTAATTTGTCTAGATACGGATGTATCAAGTCACATTTTAGTATTAGATACATCTGTATCTAGACAAATCTAAGACAAGAAATTTGGGACAGAGGGAGTAGTTGAAAGTAATCTATAAGAAATCAGTGTCAACCTCTCGCGTGTTTTGGTCAAAAGAGGAATTTAGAACCGTCATTTGGCACACTAAAATCACATGTAAGATCACCCAGAAAGTTGTACTACTAGTACTAGTACTGCGTGTTAGATGAAAAAACACAATCAAGATTGAGAAAAAGATCGTCAAGAAGAGATATTACCTGGACTTGCTTAATGAGGGATCCCGGAGAGGGGGGCTTGGACAGGGCGATGGCTTTGGGCTTGTCTACAGTAGTCTCGGCGGGGTGCTTGCGCTTCTTCGTACCATGAGCCTCGATGGTTTTGGCCAAAGCCATAGACATCATGTCGGCCGGTGCTCCAGCATCCATCCAAGATAGGAAGCTGAGAGAGAAGAGTGAAATGAGGAATGAGATGAGGGAGAAGCGAAGCGAGTGGGGGTTTTCTTCAAGAGAGGAGGCTGAGAGAGAAGCTTGAAATGATGGTTGCTTCGTTCGTCCAACTTACTGCTGGAAAGGAGGGGGTTTTGTGATTTGACAGCCCATTGGGCATTACTGCGGCGCTTCGATCGGGGTAGTCTACCGTCACTCTACTACAGAGTAATTTAGTGCATGGCTGGTGGACCCAGATGCTAGTTGTCCCACACGTCGGTGAAAGTGAGTAATTTAGTGCATGGCTAGACGAGGATCCGCACGGTAGAGCGTGTCCACTGTTTTTTTGAAGAAAAAAATGATTACAGCAAGCGTTTCCACTCTTACGACGGAGGAGTGTGAAACACGGCAGCCACTTGAACATACACAGTGCTCCTACTACTAGGCATGTGCAGTGGTTCATACGTCAATACTACATAATCTTGTTTCTAGTGTAGTAAGATATGATGATAACAAATGATGTTGTGCACATGTCAACTATATGAACAGTAATGTAGTAACATAGTACCGCTTTTTCGACTGTCCGATCGAGAATGAACGATGAGATCAATGTTAACAGAACTAGGTCTATAGTGCACGGAGAGTACGGTGCTATGGTACTCCACGAAACATGAACCATATGAAGCACGAATAGTGTTAGGCAGGGTGTATGAAGGGTGCACGGGATGGGAGCAAAAGTTCCCTTCTCAGCCCACTTTTGGGTGTTTGGCAGAGTGCATGAAGGGTGCATGAGTCCACACTAGTAGGTTAACACAAATACACGAAGAGGAAACAACTATATTGAGATGAGAATGCAACCAAACACACCCACACGCTTTGTGCTACAGTGACTGATGTGCACCGTCTGAGTTTGATCCAACGGTCATGTTGCGCCGAGACATGGACATGCCCATGCAGAGGGAGCCTAAACACCACCAAAGTCCCTCTGCTTCTCGAGGCACACGATGTTGGTGATGTAGGGTGCAACCGCCCGCAGAGCCCGCTCCCGGTCGATGGGAGCCAGCTCGTCAAAGACGGCGTCCAATGGCACGAATGGATTCCGGTGATGGAGCCCTGAAAGGATTTGCCCGGCAACGGCGACGGCAGCCCGCAACCCCTCCTTGTCCAGCTCCGCCCCCACCATCGTGCGGAGACGTCTCAGCTCCTCGAAGGTATAGGTGAAGAAGGAGACCAGGTCAGGAAGCCACAACTCGTCGAAGTCGACCGGGTGGTCGAACGGGTTTAGCCCGATGGCCGGCATGGTCGCGCTGGCACGATGGTAGGCATTGCGCAGCCACAACACGTGTGTGGCAACTTGGTTCACCAAGTGGCTAAGGCGATCCTGGACCTCGTCACGATCGGCCCGCTCGCGCTCCAGCCGGCTCCCCTGACGGCCTATCGTATCTCCGGCTTTCTGCAGCAACACCGCCGACGCCTCGAGCATCTTTGTGGTGGACGCCTGCCGCTTTTGAAGCTCTATGAACTCCCGCACATAACAGAGGAGCATGGCACTCCTCTCCTCCTTGAGCTCACGGAGCTCCACGTCCTTGACCCTAAGCTCCGCATCCTTGGCCTGGAGCTCCTGTGTCAGACGCCTCACCTCGGACTCCATGATCTGCTGTGCCTCCATGGCACCAGGTAGAAGCAATGGGGAGAGGAAGCAAAGGGGGTGAAACGGCTGAAAGGCAATGCAATCTACGGGAAGGCGGAGGGAGCCAGCCGAGGAGCGGGGAATCTTATGGTTTTCACCATGATAAAACACCAGTCGATGACTTCTCACATCAGGGAGCAGTGGGTTTTACAGGTGAGTCATCGTGACTAATTGCTGCCGCGCCTGCTCCTGTCAATCAAAAAATGAAAAATCCTGCTGCACCTCCTCCCGTCAATCAAAAAATTAAAAACCTTGCCGCACCCAAACACCAAAGCAACATCGCGGTGGATATTTAAATTTACCTGCCGGCAAGTAGATAAAAAAAGGGGTGAAAAAACAAATTGGCGGCAGCCTAGCTAATCGGTCGAACTAGCCCAACTAGCTAGCCACCGTGCTTCACTGATGTACTCGGCGGGAAAGGTGGTATTTTGTGATTTGACGACTCATTTACTTGTTTCGGCGCTACGACCGAGGAGGACCCAGAAAACACGCGGTAGGGCGTCCCACGTCAGGAAGAATATATGCGTGCACCACCCGGGAGGACCCCGAAACCGCACAGTAGGGTGTGCCACGTCTCGGCACGGAGGAAAAATGTGCGTGTATATATATACTGTATCAGACGTAGTACCTATGGTTCGACCTTGGGACCCAGCCAGTCGGTCGAAAGCATCCCACTAGCCACACAGCTTCATCATGCTAACATGGCATGGAGGATAGGTGTGGTTAGCTCCATCTCGACCAGCCACAACGTCTCTTGTCCTAGGAGATTCTTCTATTTTCCAAGCTTTTTTTAGTTGTAATAACATCACGGCAAGCTAGCGCCACTCTTTGTGTGTGTGATACATCTCCAACGTATCTATAATTTATGAAGCATTCATGCTATTTTATTATCTGTTTTGAATGATTACGGGCTTTATTATACACTTTTATATTACTTTTGGGACTAACCTATTAACCGGAGGCCCAGCCCATATTGTTGTTTTATTGCCTATTTTAGTGTTCCGAAGAAAAGGAATATCAATCGGAGTCCAAACGGAATGAAACCTTCGGGAGCGTGATTTTTGGAACGAACATGATCCGGGAGACTTGGAGTACAAGGAAGGGAAGCTTCAAGGAGGCCAGGAGATAGGAGGGCACGCCCACCCCTCTAGGCGCGCCCCCTGTGTCCTGGGCCCCTCGAGGCTCCTCCGACCGACTTCTTTCGCCTATATAAGTCCACGTACCCTAAAAACAACGAGGAAGAACATAGATCGGGAGTTCCGCTGCCGCAAGCCTCTGTAGCCACCAAAAACCTCTCGGGAGCCCGCTCCGGCACCCTGCCAGAGGGGGAATCCCTCACCGGTGGCCATCTTCATCATCCCGGCGCTCTCCATGACGAGGAGGGAGTAGTTCACCCTCCAGGCTGAGGGTATGTACCAGTAGCTATGTGTTTGATCTCTCTCTCTCGTGTTCTCTCTATGGCACGATCTTGATGTATCGCGAGCTTTGCTATTATACTTGGATCTTATGGTGTTTCTTCCCCTGTACTCTCTTGTGATGAATTGAGTTTTCCCTTTGAAGTTATCTTATCGGATTGAGTCTTTAAGGATTTGAGAACACTTGATGTATGTCTTGTCGTGCTTAACTGTGGTGACAATGGGATATTCACGTGATCTACTTGATATATGTTTTGGTGATCAACTTGTGAGTTTCGTGACCTTGGGAATCTATGCACAGGGGTTGGCACATGTTTTCGTCTTGACTCTCCGGTAGAAACTTTGCGGCACTCTTTGAAGTACTTTGTGTTGGTTGAATAGATGAATCTGAGATTGTGTGATGCATATCGTATAATCATGCCCACGGATACTTGAGGTGACAATGGAGTATCTAGGTGACACTAGGGTTTTGGTTGATTTGTGTCTTAAGGTGTTATTCTAGTATGAACTCTATGATAGATTGAACGGAAAGAATAGCTTCATGTTATGTTACTACGGACTCTTGAATAGATAGATCAAAAAGGATAACTTTGAGGTGGTTTCGTACCCTACCATAATCTCTTCGTTTGTTCTCCGCTATTAGTGGCTTTGGAGTGACTCTTTGTTGCATGTTGAGGGATAGTTATGTGACCCAATTATGTTATTATTGTTGAGAGAACTTGCACTAGTGAAAGTATGAACCTTAAGCCTTGTTTCCTACTGTTGCCATACCATTTACACTCACTTTTATCATTAGTTACCTTGCTGTTTTTATAATTTCAGATTACAAATACCTTTGTCAACATCTCTTTGCCGAACTAGTGCACCTATACAATTTACCATTGTATTGGGTGTGTTGGGGACACAAGAGACTCTTTATTATTTGGTTGCAGGGTTGTTTGAGAGAGACCATCTTCATCCTACGCCTCCTATGGATTGATAAACCTTAGGTCATCCACTTGAGGGAAATTTGCTACTGTCCTACAAACCTGTGCACTTGGAGGCCCAACAACGTCTACAAGAAGAATGTTGTGAGTAGACATCAAGCTCTTTTCTGGCGCCGTTGCCGGGGAGGCTATGTAAGCAACACTCACACCCCGTCAACTAAGCTCTTTTCTGGCGCCGTTGCCAGGGAGGTGAGTGCTTGAAGGTATATCTTTAGATCTTGCAATCGGATCTTTTTGTTTCTTGTTTTATCACTAGTTTAGTTTATAAAAGAAAACTACAAAAAATGGAATTGAGTTTGTCTCATAAGCTTCATCTTTTTAATATCTTTTGTGAGAATGATGGAAAGGAAAATTGTGCTCAAGTGCTAGAAGAAGAAGTTTATAAAATGTTTGGCACTAAGTCTTTGAATGATGAGCATGATTGATGAGCATGATTGCAATGTTGTTAGTATGAATTCCTTGAATATCCATGATGCTAATGATATGCAAATCCACAAGCTTGGGGAAGCTATGTTTGATGAAGATGATATTTTTTGTCCCCCAAGTTTTGATGAGCAAATTTAGTATGATGAAAGCATGCCTCCTATTTAGGATGATTATATTTATGAAAGTGGGTTTGGAAGAGTGTCAACTTTAGGAAGTAATGATCCCACTATTTTCGAGGATGTTGAATATTATTGTGATAATTATGAAAGTGGATTTGAAGAGGTCATGACTTTATTTAGTGATGAATCCACTATTTTGGAAGAGGTTCCAATTGTTTATGAGAACAAAGTTGCTATCTATGATGATTATTGTGATGACTTGTATGCTATTAAGAATAATGATAACCATGAAACTTGTCGTCGTGATTTTAGTTTTCAATTGGATCATGCCTCACATGATAGTTATTTTGTTGAGTTTGCTCCCACTACTATTCATGAGAAGAAATTTGCTTATGTGAAGAGTAGTAAATTTTATATGCTTGTAGATCATGAAAAGAGTGCTTTAGGTGCTGGTTATATTGTTGAATTCATTCATGATGCTACTGAAAATTATTATGAGGGAGGAACATATGCTTGGAGGAATTGCAATAATATCAAGTTTCCTCTCTATGTGTTGAAAATCTTGAAGCTATGCTTGTTTTTCCTTCCTATGCTAGTTGATTATTGTTCCCATAAGTTGTTTGCTCACAAAATCCCTATGCATAGGAAGTGGGTTAGACTTAAATGTGCTAGTCATATTCTTCATGATGCTCTCTTTATGTTTCAATTCTTATCTTTTATGTGAGCATCATTTCATCATGCCTAGCTAGGGGCGTTAAATGATAGCGCTTGTTGGGAGGCAACCCAACTTTACTTTTGTTCCTTGCTTTTTGTTCCTGTTTAGTAATAAATAATTCATCTAGACTCTGTTTAGATGTGGTTTTATGTTTTAATTAGTGTTTGTGCCAAGTAGAGCCTTTGGGAAGACTTGGGTGAAGTCTTTATGATCAGGCTGTAAAAAACAGAAACTTTAGCGCTCACGAGATTAGCTGCCATTTTTTACTGGAGAGTTATTTTAGGTTGATTATTTTTGAAGATGATTAATAGACAAATTCCTCAGGTCCACCAATTTATTTCAGAATTTTTTGAGTTCCAGAAGTATACGTTTGATACAGATTACTACAGACTGTTCTGTTTTTGACAGATTCTATTTTCTATGTGTTGTTTGCTTATTTTGATGAATCTATGAGTAGTATCGGAGGGTATGAACCATAGAGAAGTCAGAATACAGTAGATATTACACCAATATGAATTTAGAATGAGTTCATTACAGTACCTAAGTGGTGGTTTTATTTTCTTATACTAATGGAGCTTACGAGTTTTGTGTTGAGTTTTCTGTGGTTGAAATTTTCAAGTTTTGGGTAAAGATTCGATGGACTATGGAATAAGGAGTGGAAAGAGCCTAAGCTTGGGGATTCCCAAGGAACCCCAAGGTAATATTCAAGGACAACCAAGAGCCTAAGCTTGGGGATGCCCCGGAAGGCATCCTCTCTTTCATCTTCGTTCATCGGTAACTTTACTTGGAGCTATATTTTTATTCACCACATGATATGTGTTTTGCTTGGAGCGTCATTTTATTTTGTTATTATTTGCTTGATGTTATTTATAATAATGTTTTGCATCTATATTTCCAATAAAAATGTCAAGTATAGCCTTTACCATGCTTATTTTGCAAGCATACTTGTTGCTGTTTTGAAAACATAAAGTTTACCGCTGTTGTAAAAATTCCCTAGAAAAGTCAGAGAAGGATATAAGGTTGAATCTTTTTGCATATTGAGATATGATAAATCTTCTACAACGTACTATTTTTCTTATAATTTTTGGAGTTAGGGAAGTATGATGAATCTTGCATTATTTACAGACTATACTGTTTTGGCAGATTGCTGTTATGTTTGCATTGTTTGCATATGTTTGCTTGTTTAATGATTCTATTTGAGGATAGGAGTATTAAATATGCAGAGATATTTAGTATGCAATGTTGAATAATAATTTTAATGATTTGCTACAGTAGAGAATGATAAGGTTTTGCATTGATTTATACTAACCTATCTCACGAGTTCTTGTTGAGTTTGGTGTGGATGAAGCTTTTGATAAAAACAGAAACCGTGACATGAAAGGAATTAAGGAGACACAAAAGCTCAAGCTTGGGGATGCCCAAGGCACCCCAAGATAATATTTCAAGAAGTCTCAAGCATCTAAGCTTGGGGATGCCCCGTTAGGCATCCCACCTTTCTTCTTCAACAACTATCGGTTAGTATCGGTTGAGCCTAAGTTTTTGCTTCTTCACATGAGTTGTGCTATCCTTGCAATGTCATTTTATTTTGCTTTGCTTGCTGCTTGAATAAAGTACTTAAGATCTGAAATTCTTAAATGAGAGAGAGTCTTCGCATAGTTACATAATTATTTAGCTACTCATTGATCTTCACTTATATCTTTTTGGAGTAGTTTTTCATTTACTCATGTGCTTCACTTATATCCTATGAGTAAATGGTTGAATGAGTTGATTGTCATAAATCTGAAATTATATATGTCTCATTTGCTTATCCCATGGGCAGTAATGCCTTCACGTCTAATAAGTAGAGGTTGTAAATTTATTAAAGGTTAGCAAGCATTGTATTGGTCATTTGAACAATTCATGAAAGAATATTGAAGGAAGAGAGATTTCACATATAAATATACTATCCTAGACATCTTTTATAATTGTGAGCACTCATTAGGTATGACATGCTAAAAGAGTTGATGTTGGACAAGGAAGACAACGTAATGGGTTATGTTTTCTCACATCTCAGTTAAACTATATTGTCATGGATCATTCAAACATGTTGAGCTTGCCTTTCCCCCTCATGCTAGCCAAAATTCCTTGCACCAAGTAGAGATACCACTTGTGCTTCCAAATACCCTTAAACCCAGTTTTTGCCATGAGTGTCCACCATACCTACCTTTACGCGGTATTTACCTGCTGTTCCAAGTAAATTTGCATGTGCCAAACTCTAAACCTTCAAATAATAATCTGTTTTGTATGCCCGAATCGCTCATGTAGCGACTAGGGGCTGTCAATATCTTCCATGCTAGGTGGGTTATTCTCAATATGAGTGGACTCCGCTCATCATGCACGAGAAAAATGGCTGGTAACCGGGATGCCCAGTCCCATGATCAAAAGATCAAAATCAAATCAAAAATAATTGCAAACAAAACTCCCCCAGGTTTGATGTTAGTTGGAGGCACCCGTTGTTTCCGGCAAGCCATGGATTGATGATTGTTGGTGGAGGGGGAGTAAAAACTTTTACCATTCTGTTTGGGAACCGCCTATATGTTGGTGGAGGCACCCGCTTGGTTGTTATGTTTACAATGAGATCATACCTCTCAAAATTATTTATCTCTATTTCAAAATTGAGCTCTGGCACCTCTGCAAATCCCTGATTCCCTCTGCGAAGGGCCTATCTTTTACTTTATGTCTTTTACTTTATGCAAGAGTCAAGGTGCTCTTCACCTTTCCCTTTTTCATTTTATCCTTTGGCAAGCACCTCGTGTTGGATCCTGATATATATATCCAATTGGATGTAAGTTAGCATGAACTATTATTGTTGACATCACCCAAAGGTGAATACGTTGGGAGGCAACACTATAAGCCCCTATCTTTCTCAGTGTCCGATTAAAACTCCATAACCACAAGTATTGCGTGAGTGTTAGCAATTGTAGAAGACTATATGATAGTTGAGTATGTGGAGTTTGCTAAATCAAAGCTCTGACATAGACCCTTCCTAAAAATAAGATGAATTGTAATTGTTTGATGACTGAGAATGAAGTTTGCTAGTTTTCAAGAAAGTTTATCGTCTATGCTTTAACATGTGAATAGCTTGTTACTTGATCGTGAGAAGTTTTATGAGATGAACTACTGTTATGACATATAAACATGCTAGAAAAGGTGATTGAAATTATCATTGATCAAACTTGTGCACCTGCTAGCATTCACACTTCATAAATTCTTTCTTTTATCATTTACCTACTCGAGGACGAGCAGGAATTAAGCTTGGGGATGCTGATACGTCTCCAATGTATCTATAATTTATGAAGCATTCATGCTATTTTATTATCTGTTTTGAATGATTGCGGGCTTTATTATACACTTTTATATTACTTTTGGGACTAACCTATTAACCGGAGGCCCAACCCATATTGTTGTTTTATTGCCTATTTTAGTGTTCCATAGAAAAGGAATATCAAACGGAGTCCAAACGGAATGAAACCTTCGGGAGCGTGATTTTTGGAACGAACATGATCTGGGAGACTTGGAGTACAAGGCAGGGAAGCTTCGAGGAGGCCAGGAGATAGGAGGGCGCGCCCACCCCCCTAGGCGCGCCCCCTGTCTCCTGGGCCCCTCGAGGCTCCTCCGACCGACTTCTTTCGCCTATATAAGTCCACGTACCCTAAAAACATCGAGGAAGAAGATAGATCGGGAGTTCCACCGCCACAAGCCTCTGTAGCCACCAAAAACCTCTCGGGAGCCCGCTCCAGCACCCTGCCAGAGGGGGAATCCCTCACCAATGGCAATCTTCATCATCCCGATGCTCTCCATGACAAGGAGGGAGTAGTTCACCCTCGGGGCTGAGGGTATGTACCAGTAGCTATGTGTTTGATATCTCTCTCTCTCTCTCTCTCTCGTGTTCTCTCTATGGCACGATCTTGATGTATCGCGAGCTTTAATATTATAGTTGGATCTTATGATGTTTCTCCCCCTCTACTCTCTTGTGATGAATTGAGTTTTCCCTTTGAAGTTATCTTATCGGATTGAGTCTTTAAGGATTTGAGAACACTTGATGTATGTCTTAACGTGCTTATCTGTGGTGACAATGGGATATTCATGTGATCTACTTGATGTATGTTTTGGTGATCAACTTGCGTGTTCCGTGACCTTGGGAATCTATGCATAGGGGTTGGCACATGTTTTCGTCTTGACTCTCTAGTAGAAACTTTGGGGCATTCTTTGAATTACTTTGTGTTGGTTGAATAGATGAATCTGAGATTGTGTGATGCATATCGTATAATCATGCCCACGGATACTTGAGGTGACAATGGAGTATCTAGGTGACATTAGGGTTTTGGTTGATTTGTGTCTTAAGGTGTTATTCTAGTATGAACTCTATGATAGATTGAACGGAAAGAATAGCTTCATGTTATTTTACTACGGACTCTTGAATAGATAGATCAAAAAGGATAACTTTGAGGTGGTTTTGTACCCTACCATAATCTCTTCGTTTGTTCTCCGCTATTAGTGGCTTTGGAGTGACTCTTTGTTGCATGTTGAGGGATAGTTATGTGATCCAATTATGTTTTTATTGTTGAGAGAACTTGCACTAGTGAAAGTATGAACCTTAGGCCTTGTTTCCTACCATTTCCATACCGTTTACGCTCACTTTTATCATTAGTTACCTTGTTGTTTTTATAATTTCAGATTACAAATACCTTTATCTACCATCCATATTGCACTTGTATCACCATCTCTTCGCCGAACTATTGCACCTGTACAATTTACCATTGTATTGGGTGTGTTGGGGACACAAGAGACTCTTTATTATTTGGTTGCAGAGTTGTTTGAGAGAGACCATCTTCATCCTACACCTCCTATGGATTGATAAACCTTAGGTCATCCACTTGAGAGAAATTTTCTACTGTCCTACAAACCTCTGCACTTGGAGGCCCAACAACGTCTACAAGAAGAAGGTTGTGTAGTAGACATCAGTGTACCCGTGCAGAGGTTAGACGATGGAGGGAAGAGAGAGATCGCTGACCTGGGACCCACTAGTAAGTGAGTCAACGGTCATGCACGTGTTCATGAGGCACTCCCTCTACTCTACTCAATGTAATACTGTATAAAATCAAGTTATGGGACAAAGCCAACAACCGTTGTCATTTCAGGCTATCGACTTACGCTTTGTAGTCCAGGTTGCCAGTTCAAATCTCGTCTTTCAGATTTGTTAGTTTTAGGTCCAAATTTGCTTAATGACAAGTGGGACCCCCCGTGTGTTGTTCCAATATTTCAATATAGGATGGTTTTTTTGAACAAACACTTTGCGCGGTTAGACAAGTAACGGCATGAGTTACACGTATTTTACAAGTTTACGAACAAAAATGACAGCGGCATAGAATATCACATCCACCTCGCAGCTTAAATGCTATGGTGATACAAGTTTTTACACCGTTGGAAGTGAGATCCAATGGCTTGGGAGTAGTCTTTGTAATTATGCGCAATTTCCGAACTCTCCAAAGGTTTTTTTTGCAAATAAAACATCTAGGGCTCATGTGTGCCGCTGCATCTTGGATCCAATGGCTCCCCGTTGCTCATATTAGGTGCTCCCTGTAGCTTAATTACCAGCTACGGTGATATGAGCATCTAGGTCGTATGATCAGTGATCAGATGGCACATGCGTAGTACTTGTACTTTCTGCGCATTTCCTAAACTCTCTCAGTCATATATTGCAAAAACATTCAAACCTCCTACTGTGGGCCATCAGATCTCCGTGAACTCGTATCACCATAGAATCTACGGTGCGGGAGCACCTCATATTCTCCCGTGCGAGAAAACATAAGGTGTTATCGCAGCTTGGATGCTACGGTGATACAAGCTTCGAGGTTGTTTGATATGAGATCCAATGGCATCTGAGCAGTCTTTGTGCTTGTAAGCAGTGGCCGAACTCTTTGGGGGCTTTTCTACAAAAAACCATTCGAACCACCGAGGAGGTGTTGGGTCACAAATCCAACGGCTCCGAAGAGCTTGTATCACCAAAGCATCGAAGGTGTGGTAGCACATGATATTCTTACATACATGAGAATATAATGTCCTCCTTCATCTTAGATGCTACGGTGATACGAGCTTCGAGGTCATTGGATATGGGATCCAAGGGCATCTGAGTAGTTTTTGTACAAATTGTGTGCAATTCTCAAACTCATCAAGGTTTCCTGTAAAAATATTAAGACATCATGTGAGCAGCTATATCTCAGATCTACAAGCTCCAAGCAACTCGTATCGGCATATAGCATCTAAGGTATGGGAGCACATGATATTCTACCGGTGAGGAGGGGTGGGGTGCTGATATGTCTCCAACATATCTACTTTTCCAAACACTTTTGCCCTTGTTTTGGACTCTAACTTGCATGATTTGAATGAAACTAACCCGGACTGACGCTGTTTTCAGCAGAACTACCATGATGTTGTTTTATGTGCAGAAAAGAAAAGTTCTCAGAATGTCCTGGAAATCCACGGAGGCACTTTTCAGATTTAATAAGAATTTTTGGCAAAAGAATCAAGGTCAGGGGGCCCACGGGCTGTCCACGAGACAGCCCCCCCCCCCCCGTAGGGGCGCGCCCTCCTATCTCGTGGGCCCCCCGGACCTCCTCCGACCTCAACTCCAACTCCATATATACCGTCTCGGGGAGAAAAAAATCAAGGAGAAAGTTTCATCCCGTTTCACGACACGGAGCCGCCGCCAAGCCCTAATCTCTCTCGGGAGGGCTGATCTGGAGTCCGTTCGGGGCTCCGGAGAGGGGGATTCGTCACCGTCGTCATCATCAACCATCCTCCATCATGAATTTCATGATGCTCACCGCCGTGCGTGAGTAATTCCATTGTAGGCTTGCTGGACGGTGATGGGTTGGATGAGATTTACCATGTAATCAAGTAAGTTTTGTAAGGATTTGATCCCTAGTATCCACTATGTTCTGAGATTGATGTTGCTATGACTTTGCTATGCTTAATGCTTGTCACCAGGGCCCCAGTGCCATGATTTCAGATCTGAACCTATTATGTTTTCATGAATATATGTGTGTTCTTGATCCTATCTTGCAATTCTATAGTCACCTATTATGTGTTATGATCCGACAACCCCGAAGTGACAATAATCGGGATACTTCTCGGTGATGACCGTAGTTTGAGGAGTTCATGTATTCACTATGTGTTAATGCTTTGGTCCGGTTCTCTATTAAAAGGAGGCCTTAATATCCCTTAGTTTCCACTAGGACCCCGCTGCCACGGGAGGGTAGGACAAAAGATGTCATGCAAGTTCTTTTCCATAAGCACGTGTGACTATTTACGGAATACATGCCTACATTACATTGACGAATTGGAGCTAATTCTATATCACCCTATGTTATAACTATTGCATGAGGAATCGCATCTGGCATAATTATCCATCACTGATCCATTGCCTACGAGCTTTTCACATATTGTTCTTCACTTATTTACTTTTCCGTTGCTACTATTACAACTACTACAAAAACCCAAAAACATTTACCTTTTCTGTTGCTACCGTTACCATTGCTATTATACCACTTTTTCTACTAAACACTTTGCTGCAGATACTAAGTTATCCAGGTGTGGTTGAATTGACAACTCAACTGCTAATACTCAAGAATATTCTTTGGCTCCCCTTGTGTCGAATCAATAAATTTGGGTTGTACTTCACCCTCGAAAGTTGTTGCGATCCCCTACACTTGTGGGTTATCACGTGCACAACCAATCGGTGGTTGGGAGGGTGGGGACAAATATAATCTAAACAACCCTAAACAGAGCTTCACAATTTTATCTAAGGTTGAGGGGTTGACCCCCGACAATGATACCTCTGCCTTTTATGTTACTGATCCATTGCCTACGAGCTTTTCACATATTGTTCTTCGCTTATTTACTTTTCCGTTGCTACTGTTACAACTACTACAAAAACCCAAAAACATTTACCTTTTATGTTACTACCGTTACCATTGCTATTATACCACTTTTGCTACTAAACACTTTGCTGCAGATACTAAGTTATCCAGGTGTGGTTGAATTGACAACTCAACTGCTAATACTCAAGAATATTCTTTGGCTCCCCTTGTGTCGAATCAATAAATTTGGGTTGTACTTCACGCTCGAAAGCTGTTGCGATCCCCTAAACTTGTGGGTTATCAAGACTAATTTCTGGCACCGTTGCTGGGGAGCATAGCTCTATTCTCTGAGTCACTTGGGATTTATATCTGTTGATCACTATGAAGAACTTGAAAGACGATTGAACCACTATTTTGCCCTCAACTTCGAGGGGAGGTAAGAAACTGCCATCTAGCTCTGCACTAGATTCTCCTTCCGTTATTAGTATGCTTGCGGCACCTAAACCTGCTACTGCTATGAATTCTGATATGTCGTATGTTATTGATGATGCCACTTCTGCTATGCATGATGAAACTACTTCTATGTGTGATACTACTTTGCCATTAGGTGAATTTCTTGATGAACAACTTGCTAGAGTTAGGGGGAATGAAAATATTGAAGATGCTATTGATGATAGTGATGATGAACGTTCCCCCAATGATTATGTTTTACCTGTTGTTCCTAAGGGTTACGCTATGAATGAAAAATTTGCTATGGAAATTCTTGCTTGCAATGATAGATCTGATCTTAAGAAATTATTAGCTAAATGGAAGCAGCAGTCTCTTAATGCTAGAATGAAACCCGAGCCTACTTTTGCTACTTCACCTATCTGTGTTACTGATAAGGATTATGAATTCTCTGTTGATCCTGATATTATTACTTTAGTTGAATCTGATCCTTTTTATGGCCTTGAATCTGAAACTGTTGTGGCACATCTTACCAAGTTGAATGATATAGCCACCCTATTTACTCATGATGAGAAGTCTCGCTATTTATATATCCTTAAGATATTTCCGTTCTCATTAAAGGGTGAAGCTAAGACTTGGTATAATTCTCTTGCTCCTGGTTGTGTGCGTAGTCCCCAGGATATGATTTATTACTTCTCTGCTAAATATTTCCCTGCTCATAAGAAACAAGCTGCCTTGCGGGAAATATATAATTTTGTGCAAATCAAAGAAGAGAGTCTCCCACAAGCTTGGGGGAGGCTTCTCCGGTTACTTTATGCTTTGCCTGATCATCGACTTAAGAAAAATGAAATACTTGATATCTTTTATAATGGACTAACCGATGCTTCCAAGGACCACTTGGATAGTTGTGCTGGTTTTGTTTTCAGGGAAAGAACAGTCGACAAAGCTGAAATACTATTGAATAATATGTTGACTAATGAAAATAATTGGACACTTCCCGAGCCAGTTCCTGAAGTAATTCCTGAACCAATTGAGCCAACTACTGAGCCTATTCCTAAACCCACTCCGAAGAAGAGAGGTGTTTTATTTCTCAGTCCTGAAGATATGCAAGAGGCAAAGAAATCAATGAAAGAAAAAGGTATTAAAGCTGAAGATGTTAAGAATTTACCACCTATTGAAGAAATACATGGTCTTAATTTACCGCCTGAAGAACTACATTGTCTTGATAACCCGACACAGGTAGTAAAGGTAAATTCTCTCTATAGATACGATAAAGTTGAAATACCCTCTACTAAATTTCATAGTCCATGCTTAGATGAATTTGATGACTTTATGGCTAGACAAGAAAGTTTTAATGCTTATGTTGGTAGAGAGTTAAAGAATAATGCTTTCGAGATAGGACGCGTAGGCGATAATCTGGCTAGAGTTAAAGATGAACTTCACCGCGTTAGCAAATATGCTTCTATGGTTGCTACTCAAGCTGAGCAAGTACTCAAAGCTCAAAATGATTTTCTTGATGAATTAAATAATAAAAATGACTTTGCTGTTAGAGTGGCTACTAGAACTGGTAGAATGACTCAGGAACCTTTGTATCCTGAAGGCCACCCTAAGAGAATCGAGCAAGATTCTCAGAGAAATAATTTAGAGGCACTTAGTTCTTCTAAAAAGAAGAAGAAGAAAAATGATCGAACCTTGCATGCTTCTAATGAACCTACTGTAGACACACATGAGAATCCCAATGATATTTCTATTTCTGATGCTGAAACACAATCAGGTGATGAACATGAACCTAGTGATAATGTTAATGATAATGTTCATGTTGATGCTCAACCTAGCAAAGATAATGATGTAGAGATTGGACCTGTTGTTGATCTTGATAACCCACAATCAAAGAATCAACGTTATGATAAGAGAGATTTTGTTGCTAGGAAGCATGGTAAAGAAAGAGAATCATGGGTTCAGAAACCCATGCCCTTTCCTCCTAAACCATCCAAGTCAAAGGATGATGAGGATTTCGAGCGCTTTGCTGAAATGATTAGAACTATTTTCTTACGTATGTGCTTAACTGATATGCTTAAAGTAAATTCTTATGCTAAATATATGAAGGATGTCATCACAAATAAAAGAAAGATACCGGAAGCTGAAATTTCCACCATGCTTGCTAATTACACTTTTAAGGGTGGAATACCAGAAAAACTTGGGGATCCAGGTGTACCAACTATACCATGCTCTATTAAAAGAAATTATTTAGAACTGCTTTATGTGATCTTGGAGCCGGTGTTAGTGTTATGCCTCTCTCTTTATATCGTAGACTTGAATTGAATAAGTTGACACCTACTGAAATATCCTTGCAAATGGCTGATAAATCAACTGCTATACCTATCGGTATTTGTGAGGATGTGCCTGTTGTGGTTGCAAATGTCACTATCTTAACAAACTTTGTTATTCTTGATATTCCCGAGGACGATAGTATGTCTATTATCCTTGGTAGACCTTTTCTTAATACTCCAAGGGCTGTTATTGATTGCAACAAAGGCAATGTCACTTTTCATGTCAATGGTAATGAGCATACGGTACACTTTCTGAGGAAATAATCTCAAGTTCATAGTATTAATTCTATTGGAAAAGTTCCAACTATCATTTTTGGAGGTTTTGAATTTCCTCTCCCTACTGTCAAGAAAAAGTATGATATTCTTATTGTTGGGGATTTTCATATCCCCGTTGAGGTAACTTAGTGTCATTCAAAATTTCTCCGGTTCCGTGTTATTCGGAATGAGTTTGTTAACAAGACTTGATCAACCTTGTTAGCGGGTTCATTTTGATGATCACGAGATGGATGAAACTAGAAGGCACAACCTTTTGTACCCTCCTTTTACTTTCTGTTATTTAGAATAAATAAAGAAAAATAGTTTTATCTGTCTGTTTTCGGATTTATCCGTGCAATAAAAAATAGTCCGAAAATAAAAGTGCTCCAAATGCCCTGCAAATTTAGTATGATTTTTTCTGGAATATTTGAGGATTTTAGGCACTGAAAACACTACAGGAGGGCCAAGCACCAGGCCACGAGAGAGGAGGGCACCCCCCCTGTAGGGCACGCCCCCTGTCTCGTGGGCCCCTGGTGGCTCCCCTCCACTTATGCCAGCACCCACACACTCCATCTTCTACCCAAAAAAATCCCCATCCAGTTCATGCCCGAGTTCTAGCTCGTTTTGCTGCGATTTTCGATCTCTTAGCTCAAAGCTCCATTCACAAAACTGCTTTGGGAGATTGTTGCTTGGTATGTGACTCATCCATTGGTCCAATTAGTTTTTGTTCTAGTGCTTTATTCATTGCAAATCCTTGCTGCCTTGGTGACCCTGTTCTTGAGCTTGCATGTTAAATTTTTGAGGTCCCAAGAAATTCCAATGCATGATATAGGCTCTAGGCACTTGTAGGAGTAGTTGCTATCAATCTTGTTTAGTTTTATCCACTTTTATTTTGAAGTTACTAAAATTTCAGAAAATGTTAAGGAGATTCTTTAAAGGCTCTTCTAGCCAGAGCTCCAAGGAAAAACAAAACAAAGCGAAGGAAAAGCCCAAGTATAATCTTCCTCGCTTAGCGGAAGTACGGTCATGTGAATGGCCATGTGAGGATTTCTTGAAGGAAGCCGGAATTCAAGAAGACTTTTATGCTTTAATTGGGACTGCAGGCCTCACCGGTTTCATGAACGACCGAATCGATCAGTATCTCTTACTTACCAATACTTTTGTGCAAAACTTTTATTATTATCCTAAGAAGTCACCGCCTGCAGTATCATTTCATTTATATGATGAATTCAAAGAAATGTCTTTACGTCATTTTTGCGCGGTATGTAGGATACCTTATGAGGGAGAATTAGAGGAACCCCATCATGATGATGTGGATGGTTTCGTTAAAACTATTGTTGTAGAAGAGCCAAAGAAGGGCTCTGAGGCAAAAGTCTCTAGCATACACTTTCCTGTTTTACGCTACTTTGCCATATTTGCTAGTAGATGCTTGATTGGTCGTGGGAATAGTGGAAATTTGAGCGTTCCAGATATTATTATTCTTCAACATGCTTTACTGGGAGACAATACTTTTAGTATGGGTGCCGTCGTTGCTAAACGGCTAGCCCTAAGTCGTACAAAAGGCCCCATATTTGGAGGTATCTATGCTGCATGCCTTGCTGAATATTTTTAGATACCCATTAGGCACCTTGAGGAGGAGGAGACAAAATTGCCTCCTCACATTTTAGATTACAAGAGTATGGTAGCACACAAGTTTATCCTTGACAACGAAGATAAGATGCTCTTGTATAAACTTAGATTTAATAAGAACCACATTGAGATTATTATTTTTCCTACGCCTCTGTTGTTTGATTTACATGCAGAAAATTTTCTCGTCACACCGAAAGCGGTGAACAATCATCTAGCCCAAGCTTTTACTCGAGAACCTGAACCTGAGCTAGACCCTTATCGTGCATCATCTGTCCAGTGGGATCCGGAGATGACCAGCCAGTATTATCCTGATTATACCTCTCCTTACACCGGAGAGAGTAGCGGCGGTCCTTGGTATTAAACCAACTTAGGCCAAAAGCCTAAGCTTGGGGGAGTACGTATTTCTCACCGACTTTACATTCACGTTCACACACTAGTCATCGGTGCTCATACTCTTACATTGTATTATCCATGTTAGTTTAAATTTCTTTTTCTAGCTTTCTTCTTGTGTGTTTGATAAACCTTAAGACAAAACCAAAAAAATAGTTAGTTTAATTTCCTTGCTTGTAGTAGAAATTAAAATGAAAACCCAAAAAGATTTCTCGTTCTTCTTTTTCTTGTTGGGAGCTTTCCCGTGTAAATAGTTTTCTTTTCTTTTCTTTCTTTTGGGGGTCGAGAAGACTATATTGAAAATGCTTAGTGGCTCTCATATGCATGATTGATTATTATATTTAGAGCCCATAATACTTGTATTCTCTCTTGAGTTGAATGCTTGCAGATTCCAGCTTAGTCCAATGCACGTGCACTCTTATTATTATACACTTCGTTTGGTCGTGCGAGTGAAAGGCAATAATGATGATATATGATGGACTTATTGGGATGAGAAAAGATGGTATGAACTTGACCTCTCTTGTTTTTGTAAATATGATGATTCATCGTTCCTGAGTCAGCTATTATGAAGTAAACATATTTGCAATGACATTTATAGATTATAGTTGCTTGTGCCATGCTTGATTAGCTATGAGTTATAATGGTTTACCTTGCGTGCCAACATGCTATTAGAATAATTATGATGTGGTGTGATGGGATGGTATCCTCCTTTGAATGAATTGAGTGACTCGACTTGGCACATGTTCATGCATGTAGTTGAAACAAATCAACATAGCCTTCATGATATTTATGTTCATGGTGGATTATATCCTACTCATCCTTGTATTCGGTGTGAATTAATTTTAATGCATGTTTAAGACTGTTGTCGCTCTTTCAGTTGGTCGCTTCCCAGTCTTTTGCTAGCCTTCACCTGTACTAAGCGGGAATATTGCTTGTGCATCCAAACTCCATAAACCCCAAAGTTGTTCCATATGAGTCCACTATACCTTCCTATATGCGGTATCTACCTGCCGTTCCAAGTAAATTTGTATGTGCCAAACTCTAAACCTTCAAATGAAATTCTGTTTTGTATGCTCGAGCAGCTCATGTTACAACTAGGGCTGCCTATATCTTCCATGCTAGGTGGGTTATTCTCACGAGGATGGACTCCGCTCCACATTCACGAGAAAGGGCCGGTAACCGGGATGCCCAGTCCCATGATCCAAAAAGATCAAAGCAAATCAAAATAATTAAACAAAACTCCCCCAGGGCTGTTGTATGTTGGAGGCACTCGTTGTTTTGAGCAAGCCATGGATTGATGCTTGTTGGTGGTTGGGGGAGTATAAACCTTTACCATTCTGTTTGGGAACTGCCTATAATGCATGTACTATGGAAGATACAGCCATCTCATAGTTGTTGGGTTGACAGTCAAAGTATGCCGCTCAAAAGGTTATTCAATCTCTATTTTAAAATCGAGCTTTGGCACCTCTACAAATCCCTGCTTCCCTCTGCGAAGGGCCTATCTATTTACTTTTTATGTTGAGTCATCACCCTTCTTATTAAAAGCACCCGCTGGAGAGCACACTGTCATTTGCATTCATTATTATTGGTTTATATTGGGTATGACTTCACTAGATCTCTTTTACCATGAATTACAATGTTTAGTCAGTCCTTGATTTTAAAGGTGCTCTGCATTTATGTTTTGCGGTCTCAGAAAGGGCTAGCGAGATACCATTTTGTTATATCATGTTATGATTATTTTGAGAAAGTGTTGTCATCCTAGTTTTATTATTATGACTTGCTAGCTGATTATGCTATTGACATGAGTAATTGTGAGACCTATGTGTTATTGTGAGTATGGTTAGTTCATAATATTTGCTGAAACTTGAATGTTGGCTTTTCATGTTTACAACAACAAGAGCAAACAGAGTTTGTAAAAGTTTTTCTTTATCACTTTCAGTTTGTCAACTGAATTGCTTGAGGACAAGCAAAGGTTTAAGCTTGGGGGAGTTGATATGTCTCCAACGTATCTACTTTTCCAAACACTTTTTCCCTTGTTTTGGACTCTAACTTGCATGATTTGAACGAAACTAACCCAGACTGATGCTGTTTTCAGCAGAACTACCATGATGTTGTTTTATGTGTAGAAAAGAAAAGTTCTTAAAATGTCCTGGAAATCCACAGAGGCACTTTTCAGATTTAATAAAAAAATTGGCGAAAGAATCAAGGTCAGGGGGCCCACGGGTTGTCCACGAGACAGGGGGGCGCCCCCCTAGGGGCGCGCCCTCCTATCTCGTGGGCCCCCCGGACCTCCTCCGACCTCAACTCCAACTCCATATATACCGTCTCGGGGAGAAAAAAATCAAGGAGAAAGTTTCATCCCGTTTCACGACACGGAGCCGCCGCCAAGCCCTAATCTCTCTCGGGAGGGCTGATCTGGAGTCCGTTCGGGGCTCCGGAGAGGGGGATTCGTCACCGTCGTCATCATCAACCATCCTCCATCATGAATTTCATGATGCTCACCGCCGTGCGTGAGTAATTCCATTGTAGGCTTGCTGGACGGTGATGGGTTTGATGAGATTTACCATGTAATCAAGTAAGTTTTGTTAGGATTTGATCCCTAGTATCCACTATGTTCTGAGATTGATGTTGCTATGACTTTGCTATGCTTAATGCTTGTCACTAGGGCCCGAGTGCCATGATTTCAGATTTGAACCTATTATGTTTTCATGAATATATGTGTGTTCTTGATCCTATCTTGCAAGTCTATAGTCACCTATTATGTGTTATGATCCGACAACCCCGAAGTGACAATAATCGGGATACTTCTCGGTGATGACCGTAGTTTGAGGAGTTCATGTATTCACTATGTGTTAATGCTTTGGTCCGGTTCTCTATTAAAAGGAGGCCTTAATATCCCTTAGTTTCCACTAGGACCCCGCTGCCACGGGAGGGTAGGACAAAAGATGTCATGCAAGTTCTTTTCCATAAGCACGTGTGACTATTTACGGAATACATGCCTACATTACATTGACGAATTGGAGCTAATTCTATATCACCCTATGTTATAACTATTGCATGAGGAATCGCATCTGGCATAATTATCCATCACTGATCCATTGCCTACGAGCTTTTCACATATTGTTCTTCACTTATTTACTTTTCCGTTGCTACTATTACAACTACTACAAAAACCCAAAAACATTTACCTTTTCTGTTGCTACCGTTACCATTGCTATTATACCACTTTTTCTACTAAACACTTTGCTGCAGATACTAAGTTATCCAGGTGTGGTTGAATTGACAACTCAACTGCTAATACTCAAGAATATTCTTTGGCTCCCCTTGTGTCGAATCAATAAATTTGGGTTGTACTTCACCCTCGAAAGTTGTTGCGATCCCCTACACTTATGGGTTATCACGTGCACAACCAATCGGTGGTTGGGAGGGTGGGGACAAATATAATCTAAACAACCCTAAACAGAGCTTCACAATTTTATCTAAGGTTGAGGGGTTGACCCCCGACAATGATACCTCTGCCTAAACACAACATTTGCATGTACTGTAGTACTAGACTTAATATTCATGTTTCAGTTTCATGTTCATTTTAAATATTGAACCGAGGACCATGTCTGTCTCACATTTTACTCCCTTCGTTCTTAAATATTAGTCTTTTTAGATATTTCAAATGGATTGGCACATACGGATGTATATAGACATATTTTAGAATGTAGATTCACTCATTTTGCTCCGTATGTAGTCACTTGTTAAAATCTCTAAAAGACTAATATTTAGGAATAGGAGTATTTTTGAATTCGTGTCATACATGCATGGTTTGGAAAAATAGATGCACTATACTTATTGGATTGTTGTTGTGTTCGTGTGTGTGTGTCTCTCTGTGTGTGTGTGGTCATATGCTTGATACATACAAAGTTTTCTCACCTCCATATTGTTCATCTTTTAAATTTGAATTTGCATTGAAAAACTTACTAGGGATACCATGAAATGTGAAATCCACGTTGAGATCACTATATCACAAACTCACTCTAATTCAACAACTCGTCATAAATCAATTACCACGTTGAGATTAGTATTTGCAAGGAAAATACGGGCATTGTAATACACATAGATTCGTTCGGCAATTTAAAAGGTTCTGTTCGTATTCTCGAAGGGTAGGACCCAACAGCGTACCGGCCAAACCTTGGCTCATGTTGATCCTAAAAAAACGGGCTCGTGTCCTTCTAGTGGCGTGCGTGGTACGCACATTAGGCAACCCCAACCAGTCGAGCCTCAGTGTTTCGAGTTGAAATATCTGGCGGCCAGAATTCCAGCCCTAGGAAATTCCCCTCATGTCCCAGTCCATAATGACTACTGATGAACAATGGAGGGATGCTTTAGTAACTAGACAACGTTACCTACCGTGTCGAGCACGGTTCAATTCCCTTGGTTGCCGCTCGGCAAGGTCACCCATCAACTGCATTGCCTAGTACTACTACTACTACTAGTACACCAGGATGAGCACAGAATTGAGCCCGTTTGTTCGTGCCTAGTACATGAGTTAATATATCATGCAATGCACTGGTACAGAGGGATTATCCTTTTACTCTACATATATAACTTGTCTAAAGTCTAACTAAGCAAAATGTTTGACCAAATCCTTTCTTAAGAAATACAACAGGATAGATGTATGGCTTGAAAATTTATTGCATGATGCAGGTTATGATATTGTTTCGAATCCTGGATCTTAAATTTCAGAAAATCCAAAAGTGACCATAAATTCTTGAAACTGAGCATGGTCACGTGATATGGCACAAATATTACTTCGTAATTTTTTTCTTCAATTTGAGACAAGCTGCTTATGACAAGTTGCACAAATGAAGAGCCAAGATATTTTGGAACAAAGACCTGTCACGTTAAGGCGAACGCTTTCACTATTGAAACCGTGGGCGTTTACGTGCCGCCATGAGTCCCGCTTCTCATCGGCAGGTGCCGTCCAAGCAAGCGTGTGAGTCGACGAGAGGTGTGCAAGCAGACCGCTGCGCTGGCTGACAGGGAGGCGTGCGAGCAGACCGCTGTGCAGGCTCACCGGGAGGAGAGCCCTTTGACCAGGCTCCGCCACCCACCTTCTTCCCAGCTGCTCCCACTTTTAATGTCGTCGGCGCCGCAGTTTAAAATCAACCCCGCACTACTTGGTATCGCTACAATTTTCTCTCTTCCTCTTTGATTCTCCTGTCGTCTACCTCCAACTAGCCTGACCTAAATGTACGCCATGCCGCATCACGATGGTCTGCCTTAGTCTTCCAGTTTCCTGAGGAAGACACCAAGCCGGAGTCTCAAGAACATAAGGCGCTTTTGGACAAGCTTGAACTGGCCTTGCGAGAAGACGCTGCGCCTATCCCCGCTCCCGTTCCAGCTCCCGTCGCCCCGACTGCGCCAGCGCACATCCCCGTGGCATTGATGGGCTGGGAGCCGCACATTGTCGCTGAGCTTGATGCCACAGGGTTCCACGAGGTCCCCGCCGACTTTCACGCGCCTGTGCACCTGCCAGCGCATGCACCTGCGCGTGCACTGACGCGCACACCCATTCCGGTGCCCGTGCACCTTCCAGCGCATGCGCCTGCGCGTGCACTGACGTGCGCGCCCGTGCCCGTGCACATGAATGTCTTTGCCGCGCTGTTGACAGCGCCTGTCCCCGCGCGAGTGCCAGTGTCCCCCTTAGCGGCATGGATGGCCACCGTCGACCGCTTCCTTGCACCACGCTAGTCTCCTCCTCCCGCTAGTTGAATCGCTCCGAAGTCCAAAACATTTTGGCCTTCCTTGAAGCTAGGCCAACTCCAGGAGTATGCCAACAATGGCACAAGATGCCGCCGTCGCCGTTGGTCAGTGCCCCGATGACACACAGAGCACGGCAAAGGAGCTGCTTCCCACCGCAAGATGCCCCCTCCGCCGCCGCGTAATCTAAATTTGCCATGAAAAATGTGCGGACTGCCATTCTTAAAATCCAAACGTTTATCATTTCCATTTATTTTATATCGATCGTCGTATAATTTAAAGTCGGAGTCAGACTGAACGAAATCTATGGTTTGATCGATTGAATGTTCTAATAGAGTCGTATCAAATTAAATATAAAATGTCATCAAGCCACATGTATTCCTTGTCATCCAACGACCTAGACTGCTTCAATGTCAAGCGCTCAACACGTTTAGCGTGCAGTTAATTTCATGCCAAAAATAGTGCTAATCACATAATAACACACAAATAATATCCTACTTAATATCCGCATGAACTTAATATACTTCCAAATTAATGTGCATTGCACGTACACACTGACTAGTGCTGCTAGTACGTGAAACTGGTGCCGTAACTTGTGAACACGTCCAGATATGGTCAATGGCAACATCGCCCGCGAGCTCTTTGTGTTTGCCCGTGCGTCTAAACGCGAAAGGGGAGGAGAGAGAGAGAGCACACATGAAACCCACCAGTAAGTGAAGGCGAATAGTACTAAAAATAATATTACATGTTATCCATTAAATAGGTTGTGGTAATATAAAAACATTATGTGAACAAAGGGGGGTACAACAAACATTGTTGTTCTATGTATGTTGCCTATTGATGTGCGGCTTGAAGGCCCTGGTCGCATGTTCGATCCTCGTCCTTTATTTTTTGATTTGTATATGGGTCCAAATTTGTTTCATGACATGTGGGCCCCTCTGTGTGTAGTTTGTAGCACTTTAATTTGTGGGTCGAAATTTGTTCCATTCCAGGTGGACTATCGGTGTGTAGTTTTGTAGCTTATTTATAATAATTAAAGAGAACAACATAGTTTTTTGCAATAATACCATGGTGCGACGTTGAAGGCGACAAAGGACGTGCGAGAGAGCGATGACCGATCCGGAGGGAAATCAACTAGGGGAGTTGCGGGGGTTGCAACGGTGTTTGGAGTAGTTGTGGACCGAATGCTATGAAAATATAATCTAAACCGACCGGAATAAATGCCTACACAAATTAATCCAAGGTTGAAGTGCCCCTCGCAATGTAAATAGCTCCGGCTTTGCAAGGGATGGAGAGGTAGCTTCAATGCGTGGAAGATACGGCGTGAGAAAGCGAAGTCAATCGAGAGACATATAGCTAGAGAGACAAAGTGAGTGTGGTCCGACATTCATTGAACAGATATATATATGCTCTGGAGAGATGTTGTCCGATTGAGCTTTTGGCAAGGGTGAGGGCTGTAAGATAGAGCTGGAGAGATGATCCCATCACAGACGTGTAGATATATTTTGTGCGTGGGAGGAAGCAAGGTCAATCGATCACATAGGGTTGTCGTGCGATCGAAAGAGTGAGACAGGTTGGAGAGAGTGACCTAGATAGACAATGTGTGTGAGAGAGTATACAATGTGAATAGGTCGAATTGGGCTCAAACATGGTGATATATCGTTTTTGTTCGAGAAAGAGCAAGGTCAATCGAGACATACAGAGAGAGAGAGAGAGAGAGAGAGAGAGATTGAGCGAGTGTGGCCCGCCATGAGGTCGAAAGAGTGGGGGCGGCTTGGATGGACTGACCTAGATAGACAATCTGCATGAGAGGGTATAGAGTGTGTCGATCGAGGCCCGAACAGGGAGATGTATCATTTGTGTGTGAAAGAAAACAAGGTTAAACGAGACTCAGATAAAGAGAGCGAGATTGAGCGAGTATGGCCCGCCATGCGGAAGAAAGAGTGAGACAGTCTCGAGGGAGTGACCTAGATAGACAACGTGCGTGCGTGCGCATGAGAGGTTGGGGGCTAGATAGGCAATGCATGTATTTAACGCGAGAGGGTGAGAGGGAGAGGGAGAGAGAGAGAGCTCGGCATGGGGCCCAATGGCGGGTGTGTGAGGTAAATACATTTGGTAACAGAGTGGAAAAAGGGGGTTGTGTAGTTGAGAGAGTTAGAGATCGAAACATGGAGAGAAAGAATGAACGTGTGTTGGAAACTAATAGCTTCCTAAGGTGGTTAGGAGAGGAAGATTGACCGCTACATGAAGTATGTAGCGTGTGTGCGGGGGGGGGGGGGGCTACAAACAACATTTGAATGTAGATAGTACGAGACTTAATATCGATGTTTCAATTCGGTGTACATTGTAAGATTTGAACTGAGGACCATGCATATGGGTAATTATTTCGAATTCGTACCATACTAGGTTTCGAAAAGTTGACATTGACTCAATTTGTTGTGCTATTTTGTAGGTCATATGTTTGAATCCATCCAAAAGTTTTCTCACTGCCATGGTGTTCATCATATACATATGAATTTGTATTTAAAAAGTAGTGTGGATACAGTGAAATGCGAAATCCACGTTAGAATTGGAGATCGCTACATGACACACACTCTAATTCAAATAACTAATTATGTGACACACACTCTAATCCACGTTAGCATGGATACTGTGGATAACGTTTTGATTTTTTTTTCAAATAACTCCTCATTAATTAATTTATAGTACTCCCTCTGTTCACTTTTATAAGGCCTTGAAGACATTTCAGACAATGTGAAAAATAGTTCATTTTAAGTTGTCTGAAACGACTTACAAAAGTGAACAGAGGGAGTATCTCGTTTCGAATGACTAATTATTGCAAGGAAAACACGGGCATGGTAATACATACATATTCATTTGCAAATGAAAAAAATATTCGTTTGCATTCTCAAATGTAGGAGCACCAGGCAGACCAGGGTCATGTCGTGGTGGTCGTGTGTGTTGGACGGACGCGTAGCACCCAGCCACCCACCCCTCCCTCCCTCCCCCTCCCCCCCCCCAAAGGACGACGACAAAATAAGTTCGTGCTTCCACGTTTCGGATTGAAATATTTGGCGGCCCCAATTCCAGCCCTGCAAAATCTCCCTTCTCCACTGTCCCCTTCCGCGTCGAGATTGCTCAAATCCCTAATTCGCCGCCAACCCAAGCAAAGTTCGAATCGCCCCTCGTCTCGTCTCTTTCCCCACCCCTGTGCCAGACAACAGCGACGAAGACGACGGTCGCGCTTCACCACCGCACCGGAGCTACCTCATCTACACACTCGTCCACCACACCGGGTGGTCCACCGATAGCACCGGCCGCTGCAACCGACGTGCCTCACAGACACTGACTTCCACCACATCAGGTGCGCTTCACCGATGTTGTCTCCCAGCTCACCGGGGCTACTTCACCAAGCACATTGTCGCACCTCCGCCCCCTGAGGCCGTTGGGGCTTCACCAATGGTCTCGTCCACCGCATCGTAGCGCTTTGCTGCCACTCAAAATCTGCATCCGTGCGCGGCCAGCCAATGCCAGCGCATCACCCTCAACGGCTCTGAAGTGACCTGCACTCTAGCTAGGCGAGCATGCCCAAACGCCGGCCCGAACTAGGTATCCACACATCACTCCCTTGTGCACTATTCCGACGATGTTTGGATATCCTTTCACTGCTCTCTTAGCTTACACGCCTATGCAACTCTGACTTTAACTCTTATTTCTTCTGGAGATATCATCTGAAACAAGCAAATCCATTTTTTAGCAAAGCATGACGGCGCTACGGGATCTGGTACACATCCTGCACACCCGTATAACCTTGTAAGTATCTATCCTCCAGTACAACATCAAGGTCGATTCCTCTTATTTGATCAACATTCGCCGCGTCAAAAATGTAGAGGGGGATGCAAGGAGCACAAGGCATGCACATCCAAGCAAGTGGTAACATGGACTTGTACATGGAACATCCCAAGCGCAAGCAGAGCTGTAGTGATCCTGTACAACGAGCTAGCATAAGTCCCTGCATTTCATTTAATTCTACCGGCATTCGTGTATGATTTGTGTGCAGTGGCGGATCCATGAATTCAAGTTACCAGGGGTGAACATTTAACTTAAGAAATACGAAGGCACTTGCACTCCGGAAATCAACATGACTTGAGAAATGTGAAGCTACATGCACTTTGAAAATCAGCTAGTGATCCAAAGTAGTTTAGATTATAAACACTAACTGATGCAAGCACCAAAAAACACAAAATGCAACATGGTGTACAAGGACTACAAACATGGTTTGTACCTGCTTGAATTATTCGTTCTCTGGCTGAAAATATCGAAGTGTAATTGCACCTATAACCAGTGCGCAAACTGCATATCAATATATCTATCCTACACAAGTATGCCAATAGTTTCAAACAACATATTAGAAAAGTATTTATGCTATGTTATCACGATACGGGGACTTTCTGGTAGATGGCCTCGACGTTTCCTCAAGCTATGAAAATGCACTATAATTTGCTTGTCATCAATGCCTGCAAATCTTTATGTCTCTCTCAACATGGCAGATCATCATTAGACACTAAATCCTTCAATGAGCTTGCAAAATGCTTGCATTAGATCCCTCATTAGACACTATATGTTCATCACCAGGAGCATGTAAAATGTTTGCATCAAATCCTTCATTAGCAGTCTGTTCATTAGACACTTCAGGCACAAGAACAACATGAGCTTGTATGCTTGCACCGGAAACTTGATTAGATACATCAGATTCTGTTAGTTCAATATTGATTGGGGGACTTATAAAATAAGTAGAAATTGGTTTCATTTTCTCATAGATTCCCTACATACAAGCAGTTTTACAACACCGTCAGGTTTAACTATTGGCCAGAAATTGAAGAGTTGAATTAGATATAATTAGGGATGTGATGTACCTGCTCGTTGCGCATGCTAATCTTGTAAGCTATGACTGTCCGTTTGCGCAAGCTCGATGCCATGCCCGTGCTGCCGCCACTGCCTCCCGCGCAGGCTACACCCAGGGTTGGATCTTCATCTTCTTGTCCTTCCGTTCGCTTGAAGCCCGGCGATCGCCCTCCAATGAGGGGGCGAGGAAGTGCTGTGTCGGTCTGTCCAGCGGCGGCTAGGTTAGGAGCAAACCAGACTGGAGGCTGGAGCGAATGAATTGGGATTTTTCCTGCTATCGATCGATATGGGAGGCACTCATTTGGGTCGCGAGCCTGCTATAGTGCCTGCCTTGCACTTATGTTATTGGCCCATCCAAATTGAAACATTTTTCTTCATTTTTACATTGCCTGCTCGTGCGTTGGGACGAACAAAACTATCCTGGGCCAACCTGGACAACTCAAACTAGGTGCACACTTTCCAGCCACCCGAGGCGGCCGCCCATACCAGCCCCTATGGTGGCGTCGCCCCTTTTGCGTGTATGATTGGGGTAGTGAAAAAATATTCCAGTGGCGCTTTTGATTTACCCACAGAATGGTTGAATTGCTTGTTTCTATGAACTGAGTTTGCCAATAATGTGAAGGATGTCAGTCTTTTTATCCTATTGTAGATTGCTTAGATCTCGATATGCCAAAAGTAATCACATGAATTATACAGTAAAAGCCAGTGTGATGTGTGTGGCTACAACTAGTCTGACTACAGGTCCTCATATAACATATCAAGGACGCACCATCTTACCATATTAACCATTCGACTTACCAATGCAGTGTGGGAAGAAAGAAGTATTGGGACTATGTATCCAAGCAATTGATGCCATGGACTCCTTCGTACAACCTTGTAAGCAAAAAAGAAGTTGTAGTGTGTCTATACAAAGGACTAGCGTAAGTTTAGTTACCTGCTTCTCGGAATTTTAGTTAGCTACTTATTGCAAAATTGTTCAATTATGTTGCTTGGCTTAATTTAATTTGCTACTGATTACATAATGCCACAGCGTGTTAATCCTATTATAGACTGCGCCTATGTATGTGTTTGATACTTACTGTTAAGAATTACATGTTTGCCTGAACTTAAATAACTACTTGTTTGTTTAACTGCTTTGCTGTTGCAACAACGGGTTACAATGGTGTTAATAACTACTTTTCAGCATCCAACTGAAACTCTTTAATTCCTTGTTTGTTTAACTGGTTTGCTGTTATAACTCCCAGTTGAGATGTTTTGCTAACTTCAACTTTTCTGAATCCAATCGGAACTTTAATGGCAAAATAGGTTAGCCTAATATCAAAGAGAGAGGTCCCCATGGATGTTGTATCATCCCACAACGGTGGCACCGGCCCAATCATGCATTATGAATTGCCAACTGCTGATGCTCTGGAGGCTAAACTAGTGGTAGAAAGAGATTCCGTTTCTGCATTTAGAGATGAAGTTGACATGTTGAGGAAGCAAACAACACAATCACAAGCAGTACTCAAGACAACCATTAAATATTTGGTGGATTTCAAAACAAAGCAAGCTGAGACTGACCACATTGTTAAGGTCCTGAAGGAAAAAAGGAAATTCAATTCCCACTTGGTAAATCATAGGTGAAATGTTCTTTCCATCGTTGAATAACCTTTGTGTTGTTTGTTCATGTAATCAATCAAACCATTTGTTTTAGAGATCATGTAATAATTGTTTTTGGTTTTTTGTTTTTTGGTTTGTAATTTTATTTGAGCACAAGTTTGTATTAATTGATAAGACTCGGAGACATTTCATTTTGATTGCTGTGCCAGACCTACAAATATGACAATCAGGCAGAATGTGCATTCAGCAATAATAGTAGTATAGATGGACCATAAGTGGCATGCATCGGAAAGGGCCAAGATGTTGTAGTAGCTTGGCTAAAAAAAGGATGTTGTTGTAGCAAAAAAAAGTACAGCGGCTTGGCTTATGTATGTTAGTTGATATTATTGATCCATATACTCTATATGTGTTTATATGTCTGTTAGTTTTGTACATTCTTGGTTGATTGACTCGGTATTTGATCTTGATACATCGCTTGTGTACATATCTAAATGGGAGTACACATTATGCTACGTGTGACATTTGAGTTGGACATGAAGTGTTCCAAATATTCAAATTCACCTTAAACTGAATTCTAGCTTCTGAATTTGAGTATCGGCATTTGTAAACCATACTCATATATGACAGTGGAATACATCTTTGTCGTCCTTTTGAAGATATATAAAAACACATAGAATGATTTATAAATATTCGTATAGGAATACAAAATGGATTCGAATTTAGTTGCCAGGGTAAACGTGGATGCTTATTGTCCCAAAATTCGAAAGAAGCGGCAAAATGTCCACTCCCACGTTGGCTGCCCGAAGCCAAGTGTTTGGGAGATGGAAACTACTGTCTACCCATTACACGGACAATCCATCGGCCCGATTTCCACTGCTCTAAATAGGGGTAGGTTAGTAACTTCAATTAGACGTGACACGACCGCCTCTGAGCCCAGTCCGACACGGTGGGTGCCAAACATGGGCGGCAAAACACATTTGATTCAAGCTCGTCCGAAAGACCTCTGTTTCTCCCTCCATTTCCCCATTCATACACGGTGGGCGGCAAAACAAACTCGACTCGGCCGAAATTGATGTAGGCAAATATTTTCAATAGGGGCGGGTTTGTAACTTCACTCAGACGTGACACAACCGCCCTACCTGTCAGCCCTGTTCATATACCGTGGGTGCCAACCATGGGCGCCAATCACCCTCTCCTTGCCCGAAATAACTCTGGGCAAATATTGGCGAGATGCAAGATTACCGTCCTATCCCCAACCGACGAGACTGTTGGAAATATGCCCTAGAGGCAATAATAAATTAGTTATTATTATTATATTTCCTTGTTCATGATAATCGTTTATTATCCATGCTATAATTGTATTGATAGGAAACTCAGATACATGTGTGGATACATAGACAACGCCATGTCCCTAGTAAGCCTCTAGTTGGCTAGCTCGTTGATCAATAGATGGTTACGGTTTCCTGACCATGGACATTGGATGTCGTTGTTAATGGAATCACATCATTAGGAGAATGATGTGATGGACAAGACCCAATCCTAAGCCTAGCACAAAGATCGTAGTTCGTATGCTAAAGCTTTTCTAATGTCAAGTATCATTTCCTTAGACCATGAGATTGTGCAACTCCCGGATACCATAGGAATGCTTTGGGTGTACCAAACATCACAACGTAACTGGGTGGCTATAAAGGTGCACTACAGGTATCTCCGAAAGTGTCTGTTGGGTTGGCACAAATCAAGACTGGGATTTGTCACTCCGTGTAAACGGAGAGGTATCTCTGGGCCCACTCGGTAGGACATAATCATAATGTGCACAATGTGACCAAGGGGTTGATCACGGGATGATGTGTTACGGAACGAGTAAAGAGACTTGTCGGTAACAAGATTGAACAAGGTATCGGTATACCGATGATCGAATCTCGGGCAAGTACAATACCGTTAGACAAAGGGAATTGAATACGGGATCGATTGAGTCCTTGACATCATGGTTCATCCGATGAGATCATCGTGGAACATGTGGGAGCCAACATGGGTATCCAGATCCCGCTGTTGGTTATTGACTGGAGAACATCTGGGTCATGTCTGCATGGTTCCCGAACCCGTAGGGTCTACACACTTAAGGTTCGATGACGCTAGGGTTATAAAGGAAGTTTGTATGTGGTTACCGAATGTTGTTCGGAGTCCTGGATGAGATCCTGGACGTCACGAGGAGTTCCGGAATGGTCCAGAGGTAAAGATTTATATATGGGAAGTCCTATTTTGGCCACCGGGAAATGTTCGGGATTTTTTGGTATTGTACCGGGAAGGTTCTAGAAGGTTCCGGAGTGGGGGCCACATGCATGGGGGGACCCACATGAACGTGGTCGTGGGGGCAAGGCCCCACACCCCTGGTCAAGGCGCACCAAGATCCCCCCTTAGAAGGAATAAGATCATATCCCGAAGGGATAAGATCAAGATCCCTAAAAAGGGGGGATAACAATCGGTGGGGAAGGAAATGATGTGATTTCTTTCCTCCCACCTTTGCTAATGACCCAATGGACTTGGAGGGCAAGAAACCAGCCCCCTCCACCCCTATATGTAGTGGGGAGGCGCATGGGAGCTTCACGCTTGCCCCTGGCGCAGCCCTCCCCCTCTCCCAAGTGCTCCTCCTCTCTCGCGGTGCTTGGTGAAGCCCTGCAGGATTGCCACGCTCCTCCACCACCACCACGCCGTCGTGCTGCTGCTGGACGGAGTCTTCCTCAACCTCTCCCTCTCTCCTTGCTGGATCAAGGCATGGGAGACGTCACCGGGCTGTACGTGTGTTGAACGCGGAGGTGCCGTTCGTTCGGCACTAGGATCTCCGGTGATTTGGATCACGACGAGTATGACTCCTTCAACCCCGTTCTCTTGAACGCTTCCGCTTAGCGATCTACAAGGGTATGTAGATGCACTCTCCTTCCCCTCGTTGCTGGTTTCTCCATAGATAGATCTTGGTGACACGTAGGAAAATTTTGAATTTCTGCTACGTTCCCCAACAGTGGCATCATGAGCTAGGTCTATTGCGTAGATTCTTTGCACGAGTAGAACACAAAGTAGTTGTGGGCGTTGATTTTGTTCAATATGCTTACCGTTACTAGTCCAATCTTGTTTCGACGGTATTGTGGGATGAAGCGGCCCGGACCGACCTTACACGTACACTTACGTGAGACAGGTTCCACCGACTGACATGCACTTGGTGCATAAGGTGGCTAGCGGGTGCCAGTCTCTCCCACTTTAGTCGGAACGGATTCGATGAAAAGGGTCCTTATGAAGGGTAAATAGCAATTGGCATATCACGTTGTGGTTTTGCGTAGGTAAGAAACGTTCTTGCTAGAAACCCATAGCAGCCACGTAAAACATGCAAACAACAATTAGAGGACGTCTAACTTGTTTTTGCAGGGTATGCTATGTGATGTGATATGGCCAAGAAGAATGTGATGAATGATATGTGATGTATGAGATTGATCATGTTCTTGTAATAGGAATCATGACTTGCATGTCGATGAGTATGACAACCGGCAGGAGCCATAGGAGTTGTCTTTATTTATTGTATGACCTGCGTGTCATTGGACAACGCCATGTAATTACTTTACTTTATTGCTAACCGGTAGCCATAGTAGTAGAAGTAATAAGTTGGCGAGACAACTTCATGGAGACACAATGATGGAGATCATGATGATGGAGATCATGGTGTCATGCCCGTGACGATGATGATCATGGAGCCCCGAAGATGGAGATCAAAAGGAGCAACATGATACTGGCCATATCATGTCACTATTTGATTGCATGTGATGTTTATCATGTTTATGCCTCTTATTTGCTTAGAACGACGGTAGTAAATAAGATGATCCCTCATTAAAATTTCAAGAAAGTGTTCCCCCTAACTGTGCACTGTTGCGAAAGTTCGTCGTTTCGAAGCACCACGTGATGATCGGGGGTGATAGATTCTTACGTTCACATACAACGGGTGTAAGCCAGATTTACACACGCGAAACACTTAGGTTGACTTGACGAGCCTAGCATGTACAGACATGGCCTCGGAACACAAGAGACAGAAAGGTCGAGCATGAGTCGTATAGTAGATACGATCAACATGAAGATGTTCACCGATGATGACTAGTCCGTCTCACGTGATGATCGGACAAGGCCTAGTTGACTCGGATCATGTAATCACTTAGATGACTAGAGGGATGTCTATCTGAGTGGGAGTTCATAAGATGAACTTAATTATCCTGAACATAGTCAAAAACCCTTTGCAAATTATGTCGTAAGCTCGCGCTTTAGTTCCACTGTTTAGATATGTTCCTAGAGAAAATTTAGTTGAAAGTTGATAGTAGCAATTATGCGGACTGGGTCCGTGAACTGAGGATTGTCCTTGTTGCTTCGTAGAAGGCTTATGTCCTTAATGGACCGCTCGGTGTGCTGGACCTCAAACGTAGTCTATGGATGTTGCGAACATCTGACATACATGTTTTGATAACTACGTGATAGTTCAGTTAAATGGTTTAGACTAGAGGCACCAAAGACATTTTTGAAAAGTCGCGGAACATATGAGATGTTTCGAGGGCTGAAATTGGGATTTCAGGCTCGTGCCCACGTCAAGAGGTATAAGACCTCCGACGATTTTCCTAGCCTACAAACTAAGGGAGAAAAGCTCAATCGTTGAGCTTGTGCTCAGATTGTCTGAGTGCAACAATCACTTGAATCGAGTGGGAGTTGATCTTCCAGATGAGATAGTGATGTTTCTCCAAAGTCATTGCCACCAAGCTGCTAGAGCTTCGTGATGAACTATAACATATCAGGGATAGATATGATGATCCTTGAGGTATTCGCGATGTTTGACACCGCGAAAGTAGAAATCAAGAAGGAGCATCAATTGTTGATGGTTGGTGAAACCACTAGTTTCAAGAAGGGCAAGGGCAAGAAGGGATACTTCATGAAACGGCAAATCAGCTGCTGCTCTAGTGAAGAAACCCAAGGTTGAACCCAAACCCGAGACTAAGTGCTTCTGTAATAAGGGGAACAGCCACTGGAGCAGAATTACCCTAGATACTTGGTAGATGAGAAGGCTGGCAAGGTCGATAGAAGTATATTGGATATACATTATGTTAATGTGTACTTTACTAGTACTCCTAGTAGCACCAGGGTATTAGATACCGGTTCGGTTGCTAAGTGTTAGTAACTCGAAATAAAAGAGCTACGGAATAAACGGAGACTAGCTAAAGGTGAGCTGACGATATGTGTTGGAAGTGTTTCCAAGTTTGATGTGATCAAACATCGCACGCTCCCTCTACCATCAAGATTAGTATTAAACCTGAATAATTGTCATTTGGTGTTTGCGTTGAGCATAGACATGATTGGATTATGTCTATCGCAATACGGTTATTCATTTAAGGAGAATAATGGTTACTCTATTTATTTGAATAATACCTTCAATGGTCTTGCACCTAAAGGAATGGTTTATTGAATCTCGATCGTAGTGATACACATTTTCATGCCAAAAGATATAAGATAGTAATGATAGTACCACTTACTTGTGGCACTGCCATGTAAGTCATATTGGTATAAAACGCATGAAGAAGCTCCATGTTGATGGATCTTTGGACTCACTCGTTTTTGAAAAGTTTGAGACATGCGAACCATGTCTATTGGTGTATACGCATGAAGAAACTCCATGCAGATGGATCGTTTGGACTCACTTGATTTTGAATCACTTGAGATATGCAAATCATACCACATGGGCAAGATGACTGAAAAGCCTCGTTTTCAGTAAGATGGAACAAGATAGCAACTTGTTGGAAGTAACACATTTTGATGTGTGCAGTCCAATGAGTGCTGAGGCATGCAGTGAATATCGTTATGTTCTTACTTCACAGATGATTCGAGTAGATACTGAGTATATTTACTTGATGAAACACAAGTCTGAATTATTGAATGGTTCAAGTAATTTTAGAGTGAAGTTGAAGATCATCGTGACAAGAGGATAAAATGTCTATGATATGATCATAGAGATGAGTATCTGAGTTACGAGCTTTGGCATGCAATTAAGACATTGTGGAAATTGTTTCACAATTAATACCGCCTGGAACACCATAGTGTGATGGTGTGTCCGAACATCATAGTTTCACCCTATTGGATATGGTGCGTACCATGATGTCTCTTATCGAATTACCACTATCGTTCATGGGTTAAGCATTAGAGACAACCGCACTCACTTTAATAGGGCACCACGTAATTCCATTGAGACGACACCGTTTGAACTATGGTTTGGAGAAACCTAAGTTGTCGTTTCTTGAAAGTTTGGGGCTGCGACGCTTATGTGAAAAAGTTTTAGGCTGATAAGCTCGAATCCAAAGCGGATAAATGCATCTTCATAGGACACCCAAAACAGTTGGGTATACCTCCTAATTCAGATCTGAAAGCAATAGGGATTGTTTCTTGAATCGGGTCCTTTCTCGAGGAAAGGTTTATCTCAAGAATTGAGTGGGAGGATAGTGGAGACTTGATGAGGTTATTGAACCGTCACTTCAACTAGTGTGTAGCAGGGCACATGAGTTGTTCCTGTGGCGCCTACACCAATTGAAGTAGAAGCTTATGATAGTGATCATGAAGTTTCGGATCAAGTCACTACCTTACCTCGTAGGATGACTAGGATGCGTACCACTTTAGAGTGGTATAGTAATCCTGTCTTGAAGGTCATGTTGCTAGACAACAATGAACCTACGAGCTATGGGGAAGCGATGGTGGGCCCATATTCCGACAAATGGTTAGAAGCCATGAAATCCGAGATAGGATCCATGTATCAGAACAAAGCATGAACTTTGGTGGACTTGCCCGATGATCGGCAAGCCATTGAGATAAATGGATCTTTAAGAAGAAGATGGACGTGGACGGTAATGTCACCGTCTATGAAGCTCGACTTGTGGCAAAGAGTTTTTCACAAGTTCAAGTAGTTTACTACGATGAGATTTTCTCATCCGTAGCGATGCTTAAGTCCGTCGGAATCATGTTAGCATTAGCTGCATTTATGAAATCTAGCAGATGGATGTCAAAACGAGTTTCCTTACCAGTTTTCGTAAGGAAAGGTTGTATGTGATACAATCAGAAAGGTTTTGTCAATCCTAAGGATGCTAAAAGGTATGCTAGCTCCAGTGATCCTTCCATGGACTGGAGTAAGCATCTCGGAGTTGGAATATGCACTTTGATAAGATGATCAAAGATTTTGGGTTTATACAAAGTTTATGAGAAACTTGTATTTCCAAAGAAGTGAGTGGGAGCACTATAGAATTTTTGATGAGTATATGTTGTTGATATATTGTTGATCAGAAATAATGTAGAATTTTTGGAAAGCATAAAGGGTTATTTGAAAAGTGTTTTTTAAGGGAAAACCTGGATTAAGCTGCTTGAACATTGAGCATCAAGATCTATAAGGATAGATCAAAACACTTAATGGTACTTTCAAATGAGCACATACCTTGACATGATCTTGAAGGTGTTCAAGATGGATCAGTCAAAGAAGGAGTTCTTGCCTGAGTTGTAAGGTATGAAGTTAAGACTTAAAGCTCGACCACGACAGAAGAGAGAGAAAGGATGAAGGTTGTCCACTATGCTTTAGACGTAGGCTCTACAATATGCTATGCTGAGTACCGCACCTGATGTGTGCCTTGCCACATGTCTGGAAAGAGGGTACAAAGGTGATCAAGGAGTGGATCACCAGACAGCGGTCAAAGTTGTCCTTGGAGTAATAAGGACATGTTTCTCGATTATGGAGGTGATAAAGAGTTCGGCGTAAAGGGTTACGTCGATGCAAGCTTTAACACCTATCTGAATGACTCTGAGTAGCAAACCGGATACGTATAGTGGAGAAACCATTTGGAATAGCTCCAAGTGGAGCGTGGAAGCAGCATTTACAATATGACCTAGAGATTTGCGAAGTACATACGGATATGAATGTTGCAGACCCGTTGACTAAAACCTCTCTTAGAAGCAAAACATGATCAAACCCCAGAACTCATTGAGTCTTAATCACATGATGATATGAACTAGTTTAATGACACTAGTAAACTCTTTGGATGTTGGTCACATGGCGATGTGACCTGTGAGTGTTAATCACATGGCGATGTGCACTAGATTATTGACTCTAGTGCAAGTGGGAGACTGTTGGAAATATGCCCTAGAGGCAATAATAAATTAGTTATTATTATTATATTTCCTTGTTCATGATAATCGTTTATTATCCATGCTATAATTGTATTGATAGGAAACTCAGATACATGTGTGGATACATAGACAACGCCATGTCCCTAGTAAGCCTCTAGTTGGATAGCTCGTTGATCAATATATGGTTACGGTTTCCTGACCATGGACATTGGATGTCGTTGTTAACGGGATCACATCATTAGGAGAATGATGTGATGGACAAGACCCAATCCTAAGCCTAGCACAAAGATCGTAGTTCGTATGCTAAAGCTTTTCTAATGTCAAGTATCATTTCCTTAGACCATGAGATTGTGCAACTCCCGGATACCGTAGGAATGCTTTGGGTGTACCAAACGTCACAACGTAATTGGGTGGCTATAAAGGTGCACTACAGGTATCTCTGAAAGTGTCTGTTGGGTTGGCACGAATCGAGACTGGGATTTGTCACTCCGTGTAAACGGAGAGGTATCTCTGGGCCCACTCGGTAGGACATCATCATAATGTGCACAATGTGACCAAGGGGTTGATCACAGGATGATGTGTTACGGAACGAGTAAAGAGACTTGCCGGTAACGAGATTGAACAAGGTATCGGTATACCGACGATCGAATCTCGGGCAAGTACAATACCGTTAGACAAAGGGAATTAAATACGGGATCGATTGAGTCCTTGACATCGTGGTTCATCCGATGAGATCATCGTGGAACATGTGGGAGCCAACATGGGTATCCAGATCCCACTGTTGGTTATTGACCGGAGAACGTCTGGGTCATGTCTGCATGGTTCCCGAACCCGTAGGGTCTACACACTTAAGGTTCGATGACGCTAGGGTTATAAAGGAAGTTTGTATGTGGTTACCGAATGTTGTTCGGAGTCCCGGATGAGATCCCGGACGTCACGAGGAGTTACGGAATGGTCCGGAGGTAAAGATTTATATATGGGAAGTCCTATTTTGGCCACCGGAAAATGTTCGGGATTTTTCGGTATTGTACCGGGAAGGTTCTAGAAGGTTCCGGAGTGGGGCCCACCTGCATGGGGGGACCCACATGAACGTGGGTAGTGGGGGCAAGGCCCCACACCCCTGGTCAAGGCGCACCAAGATCCCCCCTTAGAAGGAATAAGATCATATCCCTAAGGGATAAGATCAAGATCCCTAAAAAGGGGGGATAACAATCGGTGGGGAAGGAAATGATGTGATTTCTTTCCTCCCACCTCTGCCAACGCCCCAATGGACTTGGAGGGAAAGAAACCAGCCCCCTCCACCCCTATATATAGTGGGGAGGCGCATGGGAGCTTCACACTTGCCCCTGGCGCAGCCTTCCCCCTCTCCCAAGTGCTCCTCCTCTCTCGCGGTGCTTGGCGAAGCCCTGCAGGATTGCCACGCTCCTCCACCACCACCACGTCGCCGTGCTGCTGCTGGACGGATTCTTCCTCAACCTCTCCCTCTCTCCTTGCTGGATCAAGGCATGGGAGACGTCACCGGGCTGTACGTGTGTTGAACGCGGAGGTGCCGTCCGTTCGGCACTAGGATCTCCGGTGATTTGGATCACAACGAGTACGACTCCTTCAACCCCGTTCTCTTGAACGCTTCCGCTTAGCAATCAACAAGGGTATGTAGATGCACTCTCCTTCCCCTCGTTGTTGGTTTCTCCATAGATAGATCTTGGTGACACGTAGGAAAATTTTGAATTTCTGCTACGTTCCCCAACAGAGACGTCCAAATTTTAAATGGGGGCTAAGTTCGTAACTTTCCCATATTTCAGACAGGCGCGTCCTAAAAACATGGTTCCCCATACCTCTCCCTCCATTTTCCCATTAATACACCGTCCGTGCTAGAACACCATCCCCACACTAGCCTCCATCCGCCACTCCATCCATCGCCACTGTCCTCCACCCCATCCATCGCCACCGTCCTCCACCACATCCATCGCCACCGTCCTCCACCATGCCGAAGCGCCTACCAAGACCGCGTCGTCCACTGCTAGAGATGGACGTTTCTCATCCATGGCGACGGACCAATAGCCTTGCATCGCGTCCTCTCGCTTCATCGGCACCATCGTCCTCTTTGTCGGGGCCGCTCACGCGACCTTCCCTTCCACCGCAACGGGACTTATCCCCTGATGCACCCGTCTACCATCATAGATCTGCTTCAACGCCACCGAGAGCCATCGCACCCCCGATGCCTACACGGCGCCGCAAGAGAGGTGGTACTTCATATCTCCTCAACTTTTTGATCTCAACTAGAAAATAGATCTTAACTTAGTTACTCTGCTTTCTTTTCAGCTCTTAGAATTTAGTTCTTAGTTCGAAGCAAACAATGGATGCTAAATATCATTTCTCCGGTTTGCAGCTTCAAATCTGCCATGGCACAGTCATAATACGGTTTAATTGATCATGCTTAGGGTTTAATTGATCATGTTGGTTCCGTGGTGGTTTCTTTAATAGAAATCGGAGGGGAAACCCTCTTTTGCTAAAAAAAACATGCTTGGAGTTTCCCCCTTTTATGATCACTATACGATCAGAATATGTGCTTCGTGTCATAATAGCACTGCTCCACCCATCAAGCTAAACAAGCTTAGTTGTTCAAATACGAATCTGAAATTATTAAAACAGAGTCGTTTAATTGGTCACCTAAATGTTCCTAAATTAGTTTCAAAAATGCATGTTCGCCACTCGGGTGTGTATCTATATAGGGTGCCCACGGTGGGCCGGCCCACCCTGGGATTTTGGGCCATCCCAGGCCCCGATTCCCCTCTATTCTGCTGCGCGCTTCCAATCTCTACTCGCCCCCAGCCGCCTGCCTCGCCGGCGACTTGCCGTCACCGGACGGCATGACTCTAGGAGGAGATGTTGGGGAACGTAGTAATTTCAAAAAAATTCCTATGCACACACAAGATCATGGTGATGCATAGCAATGAGAGGGGAGAGTGTATCTTCATACCCTTGAAGATCGCTAAGCGGAAGCGTTTATCAACGCGGTTGATGTAGTCGTACACCTTCACGATCCACCCCGATCAAGTACCGAACGTACGGCACCTCCGCGTTTAGCACACGTTCAGCTCGATGATGTCCTCGCCTTCTCGATCCAGCAAGACAGGTGAAGTATTAGATGAGTTCCGGCAGCATGAAGGCATGGTGACGGTGTTGGTGAAGAACAATCTCTGCAGGGCTTCGCCTAAGCACTACGGAAACTATGACGGAGGATAAACTAGAGGGGACGGGGTTGCCGGCACACGGCTTGGTGTTTCTTGATGTGTCTTTGGTGCTAGCTCTGCCCCTCTATTTATAGTTGAGCCTTGGGGTCGAAACTTGGAGTAAAAGCCTCCACAAAGTCGGTTTCACTCGAAAGGTAAGAGTCCTTCTCGGACTCCAGGGCCATACGCCAGGGTTCCCGGCGTCTGGACCCAGACGCCAGGGACCCTGGCGTCTGGCCCCTGGACTCCGCAAAACTTCCTTTTGCGCTTTCCAAAAACCTTGTGGGCTTTCCCCTTTGGCCCAAATAACGTGTTCTCGTACCCAAACATTTCGGGAAACATCCGGAACCCCTTTCGGTGAATTCCAGAACCCTTCCGGAGACCAAACAACATTATCCCATATATTAAACTTCATCTCCGGACCATTCCGGAGTTCCTCGTCATGTCCGTGATCTTATCCGGGACTCCGAACAACATTCGGTCACCAACATACATAACTCATATAATACTATATCATCAACGAACATTAAGCGTGCGGACCCTACGGGTTCGAGAACTATGTAGACATGACCGAGACATTTCTCTGGTCAATAACCAATAGCGGAACCTGGATGCCCATATTGGCTCCCACATATTCTACGAAGATCTTTATCGGTCAGACCGCATAACAACATACGTTGTTCCCTTTGTCATCGGTATGTTACTTGCCCGAGATTCGATCGTCGGTATCTCAATACCTAGTTCAATCTCGTTACCGGCAAGTCTCTTTACTCGTTCCATAATCCATCATCTCACAACTAACTCATTAGCTACATTTGCTTGCAAGGCTTATAGTGATGTGCATTACTGAGAGGGCCCAGAGATACCTCTCCGACAATTGGAGTGACAAATCCTAAACTCAAAATACGCCAACTCAACATGTACCTTTGGAGGCACCTGTAGAGCTCCTTTATAATCACCCAGTTACGTTGTGACGTTTGGTAGCACACAAAGTGTTCCTCCGGTAAACGGGAGGTGCATAATCTCATAGTCATAGAAACATGTATAAGTCATGAAGAAAGCAATAGCAACATACTAAACGATCAAGTGTTAAGCTAACGGAATGGGTCAAGTCAATCACATCATTCTCCTAATGATGTGATCCCGTTAATCAAATGACAACTCATGTCTATGGTTAGGAAACACAACCATCTTTGATCAACGAGCTAGTCAAGTAGAGGCTTACTAGTGACACTATGTTTGTCTATGTATTCACACATGTATTATGTTTCCGGTTAATACAATTCTAGCATGAATAATAAACATTTATCATGATATAAGGAAATAAATTATAACTTTATTATTTCATCTAGGGAATATTTCCTTCTAGAGATGTCGGACTAACAGGAGGTCAGGAGCCGCTCGCCCAACAGCGTCACCGTTGCCCGGGGGCGCGCCGTGCCTACCTTCCCAGTCCGTTCAGGGCTGAGGCATGCAGCACCCACCAAGCCAACCCGATTTATCTTGAGATACGTCCTCAACACTCAGTAGCCACTCCTCATCACCCATTTTCTAATTGATTCATTACTCATTATGCAGGACTGTCATTAGGGTTTGTTGTGTGCTCAGTGCTACCTACACTTAATGGTTCAGATGTATTTCGGTAATCTTTGGTGCCTATAAAGTTCACAGGGTTTTCAAAATTTCGGCCCTCGGAACAGACACTAGTCATTTTGGATTGTTGGTCATAGTGACTTTGACCCAGATTACTACTGCAAGCCAGGTTTGTTGACAATTTTACTTGTCTTTCTTACTCATCCGATATAATATCCAATTATTCACGTCAATTAGTTGCAAACAATAAGTGCTAGACAAACTTCTTGATTCAGATTTTGGACGATCTCTTACTGCAGTTACAATTCTGCATACTTGTCCTAGTAAGCTCACAAGTAAATGATTGATTCACTACATCTATGCTTGCCTTGTCATATTTGTTGTCAATATTCTTTTAGGGTGGACCACCCTGTTTCTAAATACTGGAAGCATGGACATGAGTGAATAGCATTTCTCTATGTGATCTCTTCCATCATGTGTGGGCAACGAACACTGCATTGTATAGAAAGAAAGTGTCATTTCCAGCTTTTACATAGGTTTCAATCTTTTACATGGAATACAATCTGCCTACTTGCTTTGTGTCGCACTACCAACACTCCACCCTTGAAGCTAAACATTATGCCACTCATAATTCCTTAGTTTATTTGTTCAAATAGGAATTTCATATGATTCTAATGTTCCTACTTCAGTTTCGAAATGTGTGTGTTATAGAGACATAAGGGGTTTGTATTTCTGTGTGTGGTCTGGTCAGCATGGTTGGGGTGTGAACTTTGCAATGCATTCCATAGATAATCTGACTACTTTTTGTGTTTTCATGAATCTCAGATTCTAAACAACATCATAATGATTATGAGCTTGCGCGCATGAAAAGAATAAAGCAGAACAATGCCATGGCTGTCAAACTTGGCATTAAGGGACTGAAATCAAGTCTGGATGCAATTCAATGCAAACGCTCTCCACCTACAGATTCATGCTTAGAATATGATCCTAACAGTGATTCTAAGCTAGAGGGAGACCTAAGTCAATGTAGCGCCCTAGTGGAGGAGACAGAGGAAGATGCCCTATCTTATTCACCCATTAAGGTGCTTGCTCTAACTTTCCAAGGTTACATTGGTCGCACATATCTTGCAACTGATGCTTTGCATTGCTTCTACTTTGTTTAACTGCCATTAGCTTAGTTTACACATCGTGTATGTGAATACACCCTGCCTATCCATTTTTAGTACATATTCCATCTGTCATCATACCATATTTATCCATTCAAATGTTGTTCTTGTGTATGAAACGTTCAAAAGGAAGAGGGTGATTGCTGATCGTGGAGGAGCACAAGCAAAGTATTCGGAAAAGGTAGTGGCACCTGATAAATCAAATAGCCCATTAGGTGTAGTTACAATATCACCTGACCCACAAAACACCCCAACTCTAGCATACTCTAGCCCTACTACACTGGTCATTTCTGATGCCCCAACTCAGCAGACCCCAATTGCAGCAAACAGTATGATTATGCCAGTTGACATAGCACCAGCTCTACGATGCAAAATCCCCATTCTAGCAAAGAGTACACCAAATCCAGTTGCCAAATCCCTTTTCGAACCAGAGAGAGCCCCAACTGCAGCAAATAGGACCCTTGTTCCATTTCTTCCTAGTTTATAAGATGAAGCTTATATTGTTGTCAGGAACTTTGTGCGCGTCTTTCCTTCATGGAAAGATTATACCGCAGACACAGAACAAGATTATACCGTAGACACAGAACAATTTCCAGTCTTCCTCCGCAACTTACGCGTAAGTAATGTACTAATGTTATTCATGGTCATTATTGCATATGTTTCTGCTGACAGAAGACACAAGATTTCATTCTTTTAAATAGGCGATGAGCAAACTGGATAGTGAAGACGAGCAAGGGTTGGTTGCGCTTTTCAAGCACTCGTTGATGAAGTATCGTTCCTACCTGAGGCAAGCGCACTTTGATGGCAAGCCTCTAAACGAAATTTCTGTAAAGTCTCCGGTGCTACATTTACCTGGCGGTGACTGGAATAATCTTGTTACACATTGGTCTCGGCTGCAGCGTAAGGTATTGTCTATGATATCACATCACAATTTGAACTACATTTCTGCATTTGCCTTAATGTATCACTTGTACGAAAACTGTTAGCAGAAGAACATTCGTTCTCAAGGGACCACAGAATCTCGCAACTATACTGCACACTGCCTTGCTCTTATGAGTACCTCTTGCCCTGTATGACCATACTTACTTTCATAGCTGTTTGATTATGTAGCATCACTGCACATGTTAGCCTCGTAATCGTCCATTTGGTGGACATTATAAGATCCGTATGGACTCTTACATAAATTTAGAATCAACCCAATGCTTTTGAAGAGGTTTAGCTCTACAGTCCTCTTGTAAGGACTGAACGTCGTCTATCACTGTACTTACATTAACAGCTACTCCCTCTATCCCATAATATAAGAACGTTTTGTATAGTACACCAGTGTTCAAAACACTCTTGTATTATGGGAAGAGGGATTGGTTCATTGTGTAGCATTCTGCATCTTATCTCCCTCGCCCACCATTTACTAAAAAAGATCAGATCTATATTTTATCTTACCAACAAGTAGAATACACAGACAATGCCAGTGCAGAAGTGTAGCCCATTGCTCTTGTCAGTACATTTTGTCCTGTAATGCTTGTACTTCTAGGGATTGGTAGTTGATTATGTAGCATCAATCTGCATCTGATCTTCATTATCCTCTATCCCTTCCAGTATTATCATATCTATAGTTACTCTCTACAAAATGTAGAGTACAGGCAATGCTTATGAAGAAGATTTTGTGCTGAAATTCTTGAGTTATCCTTCCCTTGACATGGAGAAGGGCATTATAAAGCCGGTGTTAACTGTTAATGTAAGTCAGTCCTTCTAAAGCCTTTATCCTCAACTGTTGTTTAATTTTCTCATACTCCCTATCGTTTACTGCTATTTAGTTTGTTGTTTCTACCAAAATGCATGTTCGCAAGAACCGTAAGTTATAGGTTTTACTTGTAAAACCAAATTCCTTATTCATATCATGCACATTACTCAATACTCCCTATATGTATGCTTGTTTTTGTGGATCTATAATCCAATGTGTGGTGAAGCAGCCCACGTTTGCACCTTGTCATCTCTTGTTTTATCTTACTGATGTGGCTGATGATATGAACAACATACCATGCACATTAACCAAAATAGATACAATGATTTTCTTTGCCCTTCATCTGTGCTTGTTATGTTGATATGGTAATCCAGTAGTGTTGTGAAGCTCCCCGCATTATGAACAATGCCAAATTATGCTATTGATATTTTGAACTTACTCTTTATTTTCTAATTTGAAATTGGATGGAATTGACACCACAGTTATCATCTTTGTTTATACACATGCAAAACTTGTCATCTCTCTGCCTTTGTTTTAGGGTGATATGCCTGATGGCATGCACAAGTCTGCTGAAGGCTGTGAGACAAACCCAATATATATTGCAGCAAAGAAGGCAAAACATCTTGAAGATAGCGAGACAACCCCAAAGTCTTGTCTTGATGCAATGTTCAAGTTACTTGAGACTAGCAGTCAGACAAGCTCACAAAATTTGTTGTCTGAATCAGTTCGACTTCTTCAGTCCCAAGTTCTAGCAGAAAGGCATTCTGCAACTCAACTTCGACTTGAAGTCCTATCTCTAAGAAAGATCATGGAGAACACCAATGAGAACCTCATCTCTAAACAGCTACACCTGGAAGCTATGACCGACATGCTAGGCCGGTCTCACAGCCTTGCGCAGCAGTTCCCCCGCAAGGCTAAACTTTCTTGAACTGTCTTGGAAGTGGTCTCGGTTTAGTATTATTTTGTTACGCTGCAATGGTGCCCAGTTTTTGTAATCTACTTCTTCGTTGCACTTTATGATCGCTGGTGGCAAACTTCGATGCCCAGTGGATGTAATATACCTTAAATCCTTTATTGTATAGTGTAGATTTATTCTTAGTTACTATGTCATAATTTCTTTATTGTATAGAGTAGGTTTGTTCTTAATTCCTACTAGTTACTGCCATCATTCGCTATTTGAAAAAAAATCATATGTAGTCGGCTGGGCTGAAACATTCGACTCTAACGGGCCTGGTTTTTAGCGGGCCACAATTGGGTCGGCCTGCATCTTTCTTGGGCCCGAATGATTGGGGCCTTCACACTTTGTGCCATGCCCACAGCTTACACTTGCCTATATTTTAGTTGGGCCTTTTGTGGACCCATCGCTTAGTTTGGCCTAGGTAGCGTTGGGCCATTAACAGGCTGGATATTATACTGGCCTGTTATGGCCAACATGAAACCATGGGCCTTTAGCAGGCTGAAATGCATTATGGGCCTCAATTTTCATTAGTCGTCGACGGGCCTTCAGCAGGCTGAAATGTAGACCGGGTCTTTTTGGGCCCAGTTAGCTCACGGGCCATTACCAGGCCGAAACATATCTCGGGCCTTAGTTGGCCCACTGATATCATGGGCCTTTAAGAGGCCGAAAGCTTAGTCCAGGCATCAACGGGCCGAATTATGCGACAGGCCTTTAACAGGCCCAAAGTCACGTTGGTCTTAAGTGTTGCCACCTTTATCACAGGCCGTTAGTGGGCCCGATGTCCCGTCGGACCATATATGGCCCATGGGAAGCACTGGCCATTCCCAGGCCGAAAGTCACACCAGGCTGAAATGGGCCCATGTCTACATCGGGCCTCTAACAGGCCGAAAGTCACTTGACTATAATTGGGCCCAAATATTTAGCGAACAATTAACGAGCCAGATCTGGCTTTGGGCCGTAAATGGGCCCAAATATTCGGCGAACAATTAACGGGCCAGATCTGGCTTCGGGCCATAAATGGGCCTTTATTAAGTAGGTCGTTATTGGGCTGGCCCACTAGTACGTGAGTAAGTACTACGGGCCTTTGACTGGGCCGGCCTTTTTAACCTATATGGGCCTCTGTTGGGCCCAGCCATGTGTCGACGTATCATAGGCATGTCTCCTCCAATGGACGGCCGACATCTGGCCCACTGATGAGCTGACAGGTGTTCCCTCCGGCCAATCAAAATTTTACACGTGGAAATTTCCCATTGGTCCGGGCTGTTAACGGATTATCGGATCCAAAACCCAACCCGATAGCTTAACAGTGTTCCGTTAGGGTGGATGCCACGTGTCGGTCACCCTTGACGAAAGCACTTCGGTGACGCACGATTTATCGTCATGGAAGTGGACACTTCCGAGATGATAATTTTGGCAATGTCATGGAACACTTCTACGACAGCACATGTATGACTATCTTGATTCTATCATAAAATCGTCATGGATGTACATGCATGACAAAAAACATGACCTACTGTGACAAACACGTATCATCACGGAAGTGTATTTTTTTTGTAGTGAACTGTAGCAACAGTGCATACTCAGGGAGAACACTTATACCTTAAAATTTAGTAAGGGATCATCTTATAATGCTACCGCCATACTAAGAAAAATAAGAAGCATAAAAGATAAACATCACATGTAATCAAAATATGTGACATGATATGGCCATCATCATCTTGTGCCTTTGATCTCCATCTCCAAAGTACTGTCATGATCTCCATCGTCACCGGCATGACACCATGATCTCCATCATCTTGATCTCTATCAACGTGTCATCACATGGTCGTCTCGCCAACTATTGTTTTTGCAACTATTGCTATCGCATAGCGATAAAGTAAAGCAATTATATGGTGCTTTCATCTTATGCAATAAAGAGACAACCATAAGGCTCCTGCCAGTTGCCGATGACTTTAACAAAACATGATCATCTCATAGAACAAATTATATCTCATCATGTCTTGACCATATCACATCACAACATGCCCTGCAAAAACAAGTTAGACGTCCTCTACTTTGTTGTTGCAAGTTTTACGTGGCTGCTACGGTCTTAGCAAGAACCGTTCTTACCTACGCATCAAAACCACAACGAATTTTCGTCAAGTGTGTTGTTTTAACCTTCAACAAGGACCGGGCGTAGTCAAACTCGATTCAACTAAAGTTGGAGAAATAGACACCCACTAGCCACCTGTGTGTGAAGCACGTCGGTAGAACCAGTCTCATGAACACGGTCATGTAATGTCGGTCTGGGCCACTTCATCCAACAATATCACCGAATCAAAGTATGACATGCTGGTAAGCAGTATGACTATTATCGCCCACAACTCTTTGTGTTCTACTCGTGCATATAATATCTATGCATAGACCTGGCTCTGATACCACTGTTGGGGAACGCGGTAATTTCAAAAAAAATCCTACGATCACGCAAGATCTATCTCTAGGTGATGCATACCAACGAGAGGGGAGAGTGTTGTCTACGTACCCTCGTAGATCGAAAGTGGAAGCGTTATGACAATACGGTTGATGTGGTCGTATGTCTTCATGATCCGACCGATCCTAACACCGAAGGTACGACACCTTCGCAATTTGCACATGTTCAGCTCAGTGACGTCCCACAAACTCTAGATCCAGCTGAGGTCGAGGGAGAGTTTTGTCAGCACGACGACATGGTGACGGTGATGATGAAGTTACCGGCGCAGGGCTTCGCCTAAGCACTATGACGATATGACCGAGGTGGAAATCTGTGGAGGGGGGCACCGCACACGGCTAAACAATCAACTTGTGTGTCCTAGGGGTGCCCCCATCCCCTGTATATAAAGGAGCAAGGGGAGGGGGCCGGCGGCCTCATAGGGTGCGCCCCAAGGGGGGAATCCTACTCCTACTAGGAGTAGGTTCCCCCTTTCCTAGTCCAACTAGGAGGGGAAGGAAAGAGGAGGAGGGGAGAAGGAAAGAGGGGGCCAGCCCCCCAAGCCCTAAACCAATTTAGTTTAGGCCTAGGGGGGTGTGCCCCATAGCTCCCTTGTTGCCCTCTATTTCCACTAAGGCCCATGATGGCCCATTGACCCCTCATGGGGTTCTGGTAACCTCCCGGTACTCCGGTAAATGCGCGAACTCATCTGAAACTATTATGGTGTCCAAACATAACCTTCCAATATATCAATCTTCATGTCTCGACCATTTCAAGACATCTCGTCATGTCCGTGATCACATCCGGGACTCCAAACTACCTTCGGTACATCAAAACACATAAACTCATAATACCAATCGTCATCGAACGTTAAGCGTGCGGACCCTACGGGCTCGAGAACTATGTAGACATGACCGATACTCACTTCCGGTCAATAACCAATAGCGGAACCTGGATGCTCATATTGGTTCCTACATATTCTACGAAGATCTTTATCGGTCAAACCGCATAACAACATACGTTGTTCCCTTTGTCATCAGTATGTTACTTGCCCGAGATTCGATCATCAGTATCATCATACCTAGTTCAATCTCGTTACCGGCAAGTCTCTTTACTCATTCCGTAATACTCCATCCCGCAACTAACTCATTAATCACACTATTTGCAAGGCTTATAGTGATAAGCATTACCGAGAGGGCCCAGAGATACCTCTCCGAAACACGGAGTGACAAATCCTAATCTTGATCTATGCCAACCCTACAAACACCTTCGGAGACACCTGTAGAGCACCTTTATAATCACCCTTTTATGTTGTGACGTTTGGTATCACACAAATTGTTCCTCCGGTATTCGGGAGTTGCATAATCTCATAGTCTGAGGAACATGTATAAGTCATGAAGAGAGCAGTAGCAATGAAACTGTAATGATCATAATGCTAAGCTAACGGATGGGTCATGTCCATCACATCATTCTCCTAATGATGTGATCATGTTCATCAAATGACAACACATGTCTATGGTTAGGAAACATAACCATCTTTGATTAACGAGCTAGTCAAGTAGAGGCATACTAGGGGCTATATGTTTTGTCTATGTATTCACACATGTACTAAGTTTTCGGTTGATACGTCTCCGTCGTATCTATAATTTTTGATTGTTCCATGCTAATATTCTTCAACTTTCATATATTTTTGGCAACTTTTTATATTATTTTTGGGACTAACAAATTGATCTAGTGCCCAGTGCCAGTTCCTGTTTGTTGCATGTTTATGTTTCGCAGAAAACCAATATCAAACGGAATCCAAACGGGATAAAAACGGACGGAGAATTATGTTGGAATATTTGGGATTTTCCGGAGGAAGAATCAACGCGAAACAGTGTCCGAGGTGGCAACGAGACAGGGGGGCATGCCTCGCACTCTCGTGGGCCACCCGTAAGGCGGTTGATGCTCTACTTTGGCCGCAAGAAAGCTAATTTTTGGAAAACAATATGGGCGAAGGTTTCAATCCAATCGGAGTTATGGATCTCCAGATATAAAGGAAACGGTGCCAGGGCAGAATCAGAGAACGCAAAAACAGAGAGGCAGATCCAATATCGGAGGGGCTCTCGCCCCTCCCAAGCCATGGGAGCCAAGGACCAGAGGGGAAACCCTTCTCCCATCTAGGGAGGAGGTCAAGGAAGAATAAGAAGAAGGGGGCCTCTCTCCCCCTTGCTTCTGGTGGCGCCGGAGCGCTGCCGGGGGCCATCATCATCACCGCGATCTTCACCAACACCGCCGTCATCTTCACCAACAACTCCATCACCTTCCGCCTTCTATATTCAGCGGTCCACTCTCCCGTAACCCGCTGTACCCTCTACTTGAACATGGTGCTTTATGCTTCATATTATTTTCCAATGATGTGTTGCCATCCTATGATGTCTGAGTAGGCTTTCGTTATCCTATCGGTGATTGATGAATTGCTATGATTGGTTTGAGTTGCATGTTTTATTATTGGTGCTCCTATTGTGCCTTCTGTGTCGCGCAAGCGTGAGGGATTCCCGTTGTAGGGTGTTGCAATACGTTCATGATTCTTTTATGGTGGGTTGCTTGAGTGACAGAAGCATAAACCCGAGTAAGGGGATTGTTGTGTATGGGATAAAGGGGACTTGATACTTTAATGCTATGGTTGAGTTTTACCTTAATGAATCTTTAGTAGTTGCGGATGCTTGCTAGAGTTCCAATCATAAGTGCAAATGATCCAAGTAGAGAAAGTATGTTAGCTTATGCATCTCCCTCAAATAGAATTGCAATAGTGATTATTGGTCTAGTAACATAGTCAATTGCTTAGGGACAATTTCAGAACTCCTACCACCACTTTTCCACACTCGCTATATTTACTTTATTGCTTCTTTATCTAAACAGCCCCTACTTTTTATTTACGTGCTCTTTATTATCTTGCAAACCTATCCTATCACACCTACAAAGTACTCCTAGTTTCATACGTGTTCTAGGTAAAGCAAACACTAAGCGTGCGTAGAGTCGTATCAGTGGTAGATAGGACTTGAGAGGGTATTTGTTCTACCTTTAGCTCCTCATTGGGTTCGACACTCTTACTTATCGAAAGAGGCTACAATTATCCCCTACACTTGTGGGTTATCAAGACCTTTTTCTGGCGCCGTTGCCGGGGAGTCATAGCGTGGGGTGAATATTCTCGTGTGTGCTTGTTTGATTTATCACTAAGTAATTTTTATTTGTTGTTCTAAGTTGTTCTCTATCTTTAGTTATGGATGTGGAACACGAAATACCAAAAAAAATTAGGTGTAGATGCTACTCATGGAGATGGGGAACCTCCTAAAACCCTCGATGCTCATTATGTGAAAGAAATTATGTACTACTTTAATAATCCTGAGAAAACCCCATTCCATTATGTTATGGGAGACACATTGGATCAACGTGAATACTTTAGGGATTATCGCTTGACACAAAAAAGGGAAACTATTATGGGATCAAATTTCTATGTTGCGTTGGTATGCTCACCAACTATGCGTGATACATGATTATACTTGTTGCTCTAGGATGAAGGCTCCACACCTTCCCTTTTCATGCAAATTAAATGATAATGAAACCTTAGCTTCTTATGCTAATGGTATCTTTGATTACTATGATGTGGAACAAATAGAAGAATTTGTTGCTTTTATGGGTGCTTATGAGGTTGAATCTATGTTTAAAGCGTTTGATGATTTTGATGATTCAGTTTATAGACCAGAAAATCTTGCTATACTTAGATATTACTATGAAAATTATGAACACAATTACTATATCAGTGCATTTATTGAGAAAGTCTCCGCTGTCCAAGAAGAGACTAATATTTTGTAGGAAGCTATGGAAGAAGAAAGTGATGAAATTGTGAGCTCATTGGATGAAAAAGATGATGAGGAGAGCGAAGAACAAAAGGAGGAAGAGCGGATTAATCACCCGTGCCCACCTTCTAATGAGAGTAACTCTTCAACTCATACATTGTTTAATTCCCCTTCGTGTTTACCGAAGGATGATTGCTATGATGATTGCTATGAACCCCTTTAATTCTCTTGAAATATCCCTTTTTGATGATGCTTGCTATGCTTGTGGCCAAGATGCCAATATGAATTATGCTTATGGAGATGAACTTGCTATAGTTCCTTATGTTAAACATGAAATTGTTGCTATTGCACCCACGCATGATAGTCCTATTATCTTTTTGAATTCTCCACACTACACTATATAGGAGAAGTTTGCGCTTATTAAGGATTATATTGATGGGTTGCCTTTTACCATTGCACGTTATGATTTTGATGAATGTAATATGCATGTTCTTGCTGCTCCTACTTGCAATTATTATGAGAGAGGAACTACATCTCCGCCTCTTTATGTTTCCAACATGATAGAATTGCAACAAACTGCTTATACTATGCATTGGCCTTTACTATGTGTGCATGAATTGTTCTTTTATGACATGCCGATGCATAGGAAGAGAGTTAGACTTCGTTGTTGCTTGATATATGTTACCTTGTGCTCACTACTAAATTACAAATCATTGTTAATTAAAATTGGCTTTGATATACCTTGGGATCCGGGTGGATCCACTACTTGAGCACTATATGCCTAGCTTAATGGCTTTAAAGAAAGTGCTGCCAGGAAGACAACCCGGAAGTTTTAGAGAGTCATTTATTTATGTTGAGTGCTTTTATATAGTTTAAAAAAAAGAGGGGAACCTAAAAACTTTTCAAAAAGGAAAGTGAAAGTGAGAGAGACAAGCATTGTTGAAGTGGGAGAGCTCCTTGAACTTTGTTCATGCTCATGGAAACTTTGTGAATCTTGATTACATAAACTTTTCATCAAAAATAATTATTCCCTTGTACAATTCCATTGTATTATAAAAATAATGTGCTAAGGTTTGCCTTTAGGATGTTTACAATGCTTGTTGGTTTGTACAGTGCAGGACAGAAACTTTGTCTGTAGTGCGCGATTTTACATTTTTAACTGGAACGTCAATTGGTTCTGATTCCTTTTGCATTGTCTTTCTATACAACTTTTTTACTTTTCCTAAGTTTGGTAGAATTTTTGGGGTACCAGAAGTATGGTGGATATTCGGATTTCTACAGACTGTTCTGTTTTTGACAGATTCTGTTTTTGATGCATAGTTTGCTTGTTTTGATGAATCTATCAATTTTTATTAGTGGATTAAGCCATGAAAAAGTTATGATACAGTAGACACAATGCAAAAACAAAATATGAATTGGTTTTCTACAGTACTTAGAGTAGTGATTTGCTTTATATACTAACGGATCTTACCGAGTTTTCTGTTGAAGTTTTGTGTGGATGAAGTGTCTAAGCGAGGAGGTCTCAATATGAGGAAAAGGAAGACATGCAAGAGCTCAAGCTTGGGGATGCCCAAGGCAACCCAAGTAAAAATTCAACGGTACTCAAGCGTCTAATCTTGGGGATGCCCCGGAAGGCATCCCCTCTTTCTTCAACAAGTATCGGTATGTTTTCGCATTTGTTTCGTTTATGCATTATGTGCAAGTCTTGGAGCGTATTTTGCATTTAGTTTTTATTTTTATTTTATGCACCATGCTGGTATGAGATAGTCCTTGGTTGATTTATAGAATGCTCATTGCACTTCACTTAAATTTTTTGAGTATGGCTTTATAGAATGCTTCATGTGCTTCACTTATATCTTTTGAAGTTTGGATTGCCTGTTTCTCTTCACATAGAAAACCACCATTTGTAGAATGCTCTTTTGCTTCACTTATATTTGTTAGAGCGTGGGCATATATTTTGTAGAAAGAATTAAACTCTCTTGCTTCACTTATACCTATTTAGGGAGATGACAGGAATTGGTCATTCACATGGTTAGTCATAAAATCCTACATAAAACTTGTAGATCGTTGAATATGATAAGTTTGATTCCTTGCAATAGTTTTGCGATATAAAGCTGTTGATATTAGAGTCATGCTTGTGGGTGGTTGTGGATTGTAGAGACACTTGTGTTGAGGTTTGCAAGTCCCATAGCATGCACGTATGGTAGTCGTTGTGTGACAAATTTGAAGCATGGGGTGTTTCTTTGATTGTCTTCCTTATGAGTGGCGGTCGGGGACGAGCGATGGTCTTTTCCTACCAATCTATCCCCCTAGGGGCATGCATAGTAGTACTTTGCTTCGAGGGCTAATAAACTTTTGCAATAAGTATGTGAGTTCTTTATGACTAATGTGAGTCCATGGATTATACGCACTTTTACCTTTCCATCATTGCTAGCCTCTTCGGTACCGTGCATTGCCCTTTCTCACCTCGAGAGTTGGTGCAAACTTTGCCGGTGCATCTAAACCCCGTGATACGATACGCTCTATCACACATAAGCCTCATTATATCTTCCTCAAAACAGCCACCATACCTACCTATTATGGCATTTCCATAGCCATTCCGAGATATATTGCCATGCAACTTCCATCATCATCATATACATGACTTGAGCATTCATTGTCATATTGCTTTGCATGATCGTAAGGTAGCTAGCATGATGTTTTCATGGCTTGTCCGTTTTTTGATGTCATTGCTACGCTAGATCATTGCACATCCCGATACACCACCGGAGACATTCATATAGAGTCATATCTTTGTTCTAGTATCGAGTTGTAATATTGAGTTGTAAGTAAATAAAAGTGTGATGATCATCATTATAGAGCATTGCCCCATGAAAAAAAAGAAAAAAATAAAAAAAATAAAAAAAGGAAAGGCCAAAGAAGCCTAAATAAAAAAGGGGCCAAAGAAGCCCACCGAAAAAAGAAAAAAAAAGAAAAAAAGAAAAGAAAAGGGGCAATGCTACTATCCTTTTCCACACTTGTGCTTCAAAGTAGCACCATGTTCTTCATATAGATTGTCTCCTATGTTGTCACTTTCATATACTAGTGGGAATTTTCATTAAAGAACTTGGCTTGTATATTCCAACGATGGGCTTCCTCAAATGCCCTAGGTCTTCATGAGCAAGCAAGTTGGATGCACACCCACTTAGTTTCTTTTGTTGAGCTTTCATACACTTATAGCTCTTAGTGCATCCATTGCATGGCAATCCCTACTCCTCACATTGACATCAATTGATGGGCATCTCCATAGCCCGTTGATTAGCCGCGTCGATGTGAGACTTTCTCCCTTTTTGTCTTCTCTACATAACCTCCATCATTATATTCTATTCCACCTATAGTGCTATATCCATGGCTTGCGCTCATGTATTGCGTGAGTGTTGAAAAAGCTGAAGCGCGTTAAAAAGTATGAACCAATTGCTCGACTTGTCATCGGGGTTGTGCATGATGGGGGCATTTTGTGTGACGAAAATGAAGCATGGCCAAACTATATGATTTTGTAGGGATAAGCTTGCTTTTGCCTTGTTGTTTTGAAACGACATGATTGCTTTATTGGTACACTCGAAGTATTATTGTTTTTATGTCAAACGATAGACTATTGCTTTGAATCACTCGTGTCTTAATATTCATGCCATGATTAGATTACATGATCAAGATTATGCTAGGTAGCATTCCTCATCAAAAATTATCTTTTTTATCATTTACCTACTCGAGGACGAGCAGGAATTAAGCTTGGGGATACTGATACGTCTCCGTCGTATCTATAATTTTTGATTGTTCCATGCCAATATTCTTCAACTTTCATATATTTTTGGCAACTTTTTATATTATTTTTGGGACTAACATATTGATCCAGTGCCAGTTCCTGTTTGTTGCATGTTTTATGTTTCGCAAAAAACCAATATCAAACGGAATCCAAACGGGATAAAAATGGACGGAGAATTATTTTGGAATATTTGGGATTTTCCGGAGGAAGAATCAACGTGAAACAGTGTCCGAGGTGGCCACGAGACAAGGGGCGCACCCACCCCCTGGGCACGCCTGGCACTCTCGTGGGCCACCCGTAAGGCGGTTGATGCTCTACTTTGGCTGCAAGAAAGCTAATTTTTGGAAAACAATCTGGGCGAAGGTTTCAATCCAATCGGAGTTATAGATCTCCAGATATAAAGGAAACGGTGCTAGGGCAGAATCAGAGAACGCAGAAACAGAGAGATAGATCCAATCTTGGAGGGGCTCTCGCCCCTCCCAAGCCATGGGAGCCAAGGACCAGAGGGGAAACCCTTCTCCCATCTAGGGAGGAGGTCAAGGAAGAATAAGAAGAAGGGGCATCTCTCCTCCTTGCTTCCAGTGGTGCCGGAGCGCTGCTGGGGGCAATCATCATCACCGTGATCTTCACCAACACCGTCGTCATCTTCACCAAAATCTCCATCACCTTCCCCCTTCTATATTCAGCGGTCCACTCTCCCGCAACCCGCTGTACCCTCTACTTGAACATGGTGCTTTATGCTTCATATTATTTTCCAACGATGTGTTGCCATCCTATGATGTCTGAGTAGATTTTCGTTGTCCTATCGGTGATTGATGAATTGCTATGATTGGTTTGAGTTGCATGTTTTATTATTGGTGTTGTCCTATTATGCCCTCTGTGTCGTGCAAGCGTGAGGGATTCCCGCTGTAGGGTGTTGCAATACGTTTATGATTCTTTTATGGTGGGTTGCTTGAGTGACAGAAGCATAAACCCGAGTAAGGGGATTGTTGCGTATGGGATAAAGGGGACTTGATACTTTAATGCTATGGTTGAGTTTTACCTTAATGAATCTTTAGTATTTATGGATGCTTGCTAGAGTTCCAATCATAAGTGCATATGATCCAAGTAGAGAAAGTATGTTAGCTTATGCCTCTCCCTCAAATATAATTGCAATAGTGATTATCGGTCTAGTAACATAGTCAATTGCGTAGGGACAATTTCACAACCCCTACCACCACTTTTCCACACTCGCTATATTTACTTTATTGCTTCTTTATCTAAACAGCCCCTACTTTTTATTTACGTGCTCTTTACTATCTTGCAAACCTATCCTATCACACCTACAAAGTACTCCTAGTTTCATACTTGTTCTAGGTAAAGCAAACACTAAGCGTGCGTAGAGTCGTATCAGTGGCAGATAGGACTTAAGAGGGTATTTGTTCTACCTTTAGCTCCTCGTTGGGTTCGACACTCTTACTTATCGAAAGAGGCTACAATTATCCCCTACACTTGTGGGTTATCACCGGTTAATAAATTCTAGCATGAATAATAAATATTTATCATTAATTAAGGAAATAAATAATAACTTTATTATTGCCTCTACTGCATATTTCCTTCGGGTGGAGAAAGGAGGTCGTTGAGGTTCAGCTTGTTGTACATCCTCGTTCTCATTGTCTTGACGTGTCCCACTTGTGGATGCCTCCAAGTCAATTAGTGGTTCACCTTGGCGTGAGGTTGAGGCTTCCACTTGGACACACGAGGTACTCTCCTTCACCTCCGTTGGGGCGAATCTTGCCGATAGACAAGTCTTGGATTGCTTCTGAAGGATCTTTGTCACCTACATCAATTGACAATTGATGTACTTGCGAGCCGTTAGATTCATCAACTTCACATCTACCGTCTCTTCAACCTTTTGGGTGAAATTGTTGTAGACACGGTAAGTGTGAGAGTTTGAGCCATGACCGAGTAGGAAACCTTCATGAGACTTAGGAGCAAATTACGAACGATGATGCTTGTCAAGAATGTAACACTTTGAGCCAAATACCCGAAAGTATCCAACTTGGGGTTTGTTACCGGTGAGGAGTTCGTATGCCGTCTTGTTGAGTAGCTTGTCAAGATATAGACGATTCGTTGCATGATAGGCTATCTCAACCGCTTCTGCCCAAAAGTGTTTTGGCGTCTTGTACTCATCAAGCATCATTCTCGCCATTTCGATGAGCGTCCAGTTCTTCCTCTCAACAACTCCATTTTGTTGAGGTGTGTACGTAGCCGAGAACTCATGTGAGATCCCTTCTTCGTCAAGAAAGGTGTCCACATTGGCATTCTTGAACTCCATTCCATTGTCGCTGCGAACCTTCTTGATCTTCACTTCAAATTGGTTTTTGGGTCTTCCTAGCGAAGTTTTTGAAGATCTTTTGAACTTGCAATTTATCGAGAAAGAACACCCACGTAAATCTTGAAAAATCATCAACGATGACTAGTCCAAACGAGTTACCACCGAGACTCTTGTAGGCCTTGGGACCGAAGATATCCATGTGAAGTAGCTCGAGCGGTCTCCTCGTGGTCATGATGTTCTTCATGGGGTGGCTTCCTCCAACCTGTTTTCCTACTTGGAAAGCACTGCAAAGTCTATCCTTATCAAATATGACATCTTTAACATCAAGGATATGATCACCTTTAATAAGCTTGTCAAGGTTTCGCATGCCCACATGACCTAACCGTCTATGCCACAACCAGCCTTTGGAAGATTTAGCAATTAAGCAAGTTCTAGGTTGAGCCTTTTTAGTGAAATCAACAATGTATAGATCACCTCTACGTATGCCGGTAAAGACCATTTTATGATTATCTCTTCGAAACACTTGGCAATCTACTTTAGTAAATAGGACATTGGAACCAAAGTCAGCTAGTCTAGATACAGAAAGCAGATTATAGCCAAGAGATTCAACGAGCATAAATTTTTTTATGGAGCTGTCATGTGAGATGGCCACCTTACCGAGGCCAACCACCTTACCCTTTGAGTTATCACCGAAAGTGACATACTTTTGAGGGTCGTCGTTTTTAGCAAGCTCACAAAACATATCTTTATCTCAGGTCATGTGATCGGTACATCCACTATCAAGGACCCATTCCTTTCATCCAGCCATGTGGCCGCGAAGGTTTGCCATAAGACTAAAGTGTCTCATAGACTCTTAAAGATCAAAGTCATTATCATCATCCTCATCATAGTATCCATGTTCAAGATCATCTTGCAAATGATCATTTCCTAGAGAGAGTGATTCATTAGATATATGATTTTGACAATGTTCATCTCTATGAACTCTAATAGCTTCGGAAATAATATTGCTAATGATTCCAACATCTCCTTTGGCATGCATAAGATTGGTAACCTCAAATAAACAATCTCCAAACTCAGGATCATTGGGATTCATATTATTCAAAGCAATAGACTTGTGAATAATCTCATCTAAGTTTTTCAAGGAATAGTCAGGAAATCGTTCCTCAAGAAATCTCCATATAGTATAAGCAGAATCAAGAGTAGGCAAGTGACCAATCAAATTTCTAGGCAAGCCTTTAGTGATAAGATTGATAGTTCTATGATTGCGAATCATGTCAAGAGACTCATCATGGGTAGGATGCAAGGGATCAACAAGGGGTTCACAAGGAGTAGTAATGTACTTGTTCAGGTGATATTCATGAAAAATTCTAAGCACCTCATTTTCCACTCACTAAAGAACTCTCCATCAAGCATAGGCACTCTACATCTAAGACTCCCCAACGTAGACTCATCCATCTTCCTCCAATGGCGATTAAACCAAAGCAATGGAGACCAATGCTCTGATACCAATTCAAAGGATCAAGAAGAGGTGTCTAGAGGGGGGGGGGTGATTAGACCCTCAACAAACAAAGTTGGTAATTTTTAAGTTTTTCAAGTTGAGGTAGTAGATTAACACAATTTCAAGCATACGCAATACAATTCAAGCAAGCATGCAAAGAGTATATGAGCAGCGGAAAGTAGAGCATGTAACTTGCGAGAAAGTAAATGGATGGGATTGGAGTGTGCAAACGCAATTGGAGACACGGAGATTTTTGGCGTGGTTTTGATAGGTGGTGCTATCGTACATCCACGTTGATGGAGACTTCAACCCACAGAGGGTAACGGTTGCACGAGTCCACGGAGGGCTCCACCCACGAAGGGTCCACAAAGAAGCAACCTTGTCTGTCCCATTATGGCTATTGCCCACGAAGGACTTGCCTCACTAGGGCAGATGTTCATGAAGTAGGCGATCTCCTTGGCCTTACAAACTTCTTGGTTCAACTCCACAATATTGACGGAGGCTCCCAAGTGACACCTAACCAATCTAGGAGACACCACTCTCCAAAAGGTAATAGATGGTGTGTTGTTGATGAACTCCCTGCTCTTGTGCTTCAAATGATTGTCTCCCTAATACTCAACTCACTCTCACAGATTTGGCTATGGTGGAAAGATGATTTGAGTGGAAAGCAACTTGGGGAAGGCTAGAGATCAAGATTCATACGGTAGGATTGGAAAATCTTGGCCTCAACACATGAGTAGGTGGTTCTCTCTCAGAAAATGAGTAGTGGAAGTGCAGGTTTGTTCTGATGGCTCTCTCCACGAATGAAGAGTGGGTGGAGGGGTATATATAGCCTCCACACAAAATCTAACCGTTACACATAGATTCCCAAACTCGATGGGACCGAATCAACAAACTCGGTTAGACCGATCCAGGCAAAAATGTGAACGTTAGGATTTTCAGTGGGACCGATATAGTCATCTCGGTGGGACCGATATGCTAGGGTTAGGGCATAACGTAATCTCGATGTGACCGATCGCATAAACTCGGTGTGACCGATTTCAGCAGTAGGTACATAGTGGGTTGGTCAGGCAAACTCGATGGGACCGATTTGCTCACTTCGGTGGGACCGAAGTGTTACGAAAAGGAAATAGGGACTTTGCAATGCAGACTCGGTGGGACCGATTTGCTCATTTCAATGAGACCAAAATGTTACAAAATGGAAACAAAGAGTTTGCAATCCCATCTCGGTGAGACCGAGATCCCATCGGTGAGATCGAAGTAACTAGGGTTTGGCAGTGGCTGAATATGATGAAACTCGGTGGTGCCGGATAGACAAAATCGGTGGGGCCGAGTTTAACATTTAGGTTTAGGACATATGCGGAAATGAGAAAGTGGTTGAGGGTTTTGGAGCATATCACTAAGCATTTTGAGCAAGTAACCCATTAAGCAACACCTCATCCCCTTTTAATAGTATTGGCTTTCCTATGGACTCAATGTGATATTGGATCACTAAAATGGAAAAATTAGAGTCTTGAGCTTTTGCCAATATTTGTCCTCAACATCTTGAAGGGGTTCCACATCCTCTTGTCCATGTCCAAGCCACTTCAATGTTGAACTTATCTGAAATGCACTAGGTAGAAGTATTAGTCCAACAAGAGATATGTTGTCATGAATTACCGAAATCACCCAAGGAGCACTTGTGCTTTCAGTATTTGACATACATGAAAGCAGTAGCAATAAACTGTACGATCAAATGCTAAGCTAACGGATGGGTCTTGTCCATCACATCATTCTCCTAATGATGTGATCCCGTTATCAAATGGCAACTCATGTCCATGGTTAGGAAACCTTAACCATCTTTGATCAACGAGCTAGTCTAGTAGAGCACACGGTGTTTGTTTATGTATTCACACATGCATCAAGGTTTCCGATCAATACAATTCTAGCATGAATAATAAATTTTATCATGAATAAGGAAATATAAAACAACAACTTTATTATTGCCTCTAGGGCATATTTTCTTCAATATATATAGGTGGGGGGAGGAGGGAGCAGCCAGGAGGCGCCCCCAAGTAGGCCGAATCCTACTTGGGGTCCTTCCCAAGTGGCGCCCCGCTTACCATATTTGTCGGAGGGGGGAAGGAAAGGGGGAAGAGGGAAGGAAGGGGGAGGCCAAATCCCCCCCCCCTTTCCTTACCCCCACCTGGGCGGCTGCCATAGGGGTGCGCCAGCCCCTTGTGGGCTGGTGTGCTCCCCTCTAATGGCCCAATAGGCCCATTATCCTCCCGGGGGGTCCGGTACCCCCTCCGGTATTTCGATGACTACCCGGTACACTCCAAAACACTTTCGGTGTCCGAATACCATCGTCCTATATATCAATCTTTACCTCTCGACTATTTTGAGAGTCCTCGTCATGTCCGTGATCTCATTCGAGACTCCCAACAACATTTGGTCACCAAATCATATATCTCATATAACACTATATCGTCAACGAACGTTAAGCGTGCCGACCCTACGGGTTCAAGAACTATGTAGACATGACCGAGACACCTCTCTGGTAAATAACCAATAGCAGAACCTGGATGCCCATATTGGCTCCTACATATTCTATGAAGATCTTTATCGATGGAACCGTTATGACAACACACGTAATTTCCTTTGTCCATCAGTATGTTACTTGCCCGAGATTCGGTCGTCGGTATCTCTATACCTAGTTCAATCTTGTTATCGGCAAGTCTCTTTACTCGTCCCGTAATACATCATCTCATAACTAACTCATTAGTCATTTGCTTGCAAGGCTTCTTATGATGTGTATTACCGAGAGGGCCTAGAGATACCTCTCCGATACTCGGAGTGACAGATCCTAATCTTGATCTATGCCAACTCAACAAACACCTTCGGAGATACCTGTAGAGTATCTTTATGATCACCCAATTACGTTGTGACGTTTGATAGCACATAAGGCATTCCTCCGGTATTCGAGAGTTGCATAATCTCATAGTCGAAAGAATATGTATTTGACATGAAGAAGGCAATAGCAATAAACGGAATGATCATAATGCTAAGCTAACGGATGGGTCTTGTCCATCACATCATTAATAATGTGATCCCGTTATCAAATGACAACACATATCTATGGTTAGGAAACCTTAACCATCTTTGATCAACGAGCTAGTCTAGTAGAGGCTTACTAGGGACACGGTATTTGTTTATGTATTCACACATGTATTTAAGTTTCCGATTAATACAATTCTAGCATGAATAATAAACTTTTATCATGAATAAGGAAATATAAAATAATAACTTTATTATTGCCACTAGGGCATATTTTCTTCACATAGATTCCCGCTAGCTCCTCCGAGCAGTTTGGTTAGGATTTCTCGTCGTGCATACGTGACAACGAGATTTGGTGTCAAGTTCTCCATATCGATTCAATAATTGAATAATGATGACTACAATACTTGGTTGTGTTATTTATACTACCTTGATAGTTGATTAATTCTAGATCAGAAGTCTTCTAAAAAAATTATATGTGTACTTTTTCGGAAAATATGGTACAGTACTTGGTTGTGCCCTAGGTCATCGCTCGCGATTCAAACGGTCCGAAACAACCAACCAACGGAAACCCTCATCAGCGAGCTGGCCCAACTCAATCCGACTTCCGATCCACAAACGGGCGTGGAGGAGCGGTCCAAGACCAAGAAAGAAAAGGCAAACCCATTTACAAACGGAATCCGGAACAAACACCTAGGCCGAAATATAGTGCGAAAACACGGAATTTTCCTTTCCTCCTTCCTCTTCCCCCGGCGCCGAACGGCAGGGCCGCAGCAGCGCACACCTCGCCGCGCCCCCGCCCGCCGCCCCCTCGCCCCCCGCCGGCCCCTCCCGCCCCCGCGCTCTCCGGGATCCCCTCCCCTGCGCCGCCCCCTCCGGAGGGGAGGCTGGCTGTGGGCCCCGCCCCACATGGCGAGCGGCGGCGGCGACGACGCGGGCGAGAAGCGCGTCACGGACCGCTACCTCAAGCGCGAGGTCCTCGGAGAGGGCACGTACGGGGTCGTCTTCAAGGCCATCGACACCAAGGTCGGACCTTCCCTCCCCCCCGCCCCCGCTCCTAAACCCTCGCGGCGCGCTGATCTGCGCCCGCCCCTCGAGAATTAGGCCTCAGGCGGCTCCGTCCCCCCTTGGTCCGTCCGTCTGCTTTGTGGTGGATATAGGTTGTGGGAGCGATTCAGCTTAGGGTTTAGGGCTTTTGGTCGCGGCAGCTCTTTGAATTGGCCTCGCTGGTTGTTCTGGGCTCGGCGTGAATTGGCTAGGGTTGTTTCTCAGCGGAGGCCGAGCAGGCTAGCCTCCCGCCATGCGTGATTAGCTCCTATGAGAATGTAATTCACCTTGTTTCGTGCCTTCACTGGCATCGCTGATTGAGCCGGTCCTGTTGACACTATGGTGGGTTTTAGCTGCAGTGCTGGTTTTGGCAAACCTGTAGTAGTGGAATGACAGGTCATACCATTTGGTGCTTAATAGTCTTGCATCTCTGGGATAATAGGGCTAGGGGTCCAAGGTGTTAAAATTTTATTCAGGAGGTGTTCAGTATTCCCAAGTTAACTCTTTCAGCTCTCTAGGATTTAATCTTGACAGGTTTCATTCTGCTTTTGATGATGCTTGCTCAGGTTTCATTGTGATACTTCTGTCCGTTTGATCTAATGATCATAAATGGCATGCCTTTTATTTTCAGACTGGGGAAACAGTTGCAATCAAGCGAATCCGCCTAGGGAAGTACAAGGAAGGCGTCAACTTCACTGCATTGAGGGAAATCAAGCTGCTTAAGGAGCTGAAAGATCCTAATATTATAGAGTTGATTGATGCTTTCCCTTACAAGGGAAACTTGCACCTTGTATTTGAGTTCATGGAAACAGACCTGGAAGCAGTCATTCGTGATAGGAACATTGTATTATCTCCAGCGGACATAAAATCTTATATTCAGATGATGTTGAAAGGTCTAGCCTTTTGCCATAAGAAGTGGGTGCTGCACAGGTACCTACTATCTGGCTAACTTCTTTTTGGGAAAACAACATTCGAGTCTTTGACACAAGCTGTACTGCAGGGATATGAAACCAAATAATCTACTTATCGGTGCTGAAGGACAGCTCAAGCTTGGCGATTTTGGTCTAGCACGCATATTTGGGAGCCCAGAACGGAACTTCACTCACCAGGTTCTTGTTAATAGATCTATGTAAATATGCATTCAGTTAATTGAGTCCCGGACTCTTAGAAATCCCAGAAGTTGGTTATAGAAATAAAAATGTATGGTGGCAACTTTCTTCAAGTAGTATTATTACTTCCTATGCTTTATATGCCTCTAGGCCTAGTGTTGGTTGATGCTTCTAATTTTCAGCTTATCCATTAAGAACATGATACATGCATGCCAGTATTTGTTGATCGTACAATTATTTACAATAACAATATTAATTTGGAGTACCATGGCACTTTGGAGGTAGATAGATTTGTCTGTAGATTATATCTCCTCGCGGTAGCAATAGCCTGCTAAAATTTAAAAGATAAAATATCTTAAACCAGCTAAGTGAAGTATCCTTGGAGCTGCTGACTATTCTAGGATAGAAAAGCTTTCTGGATAGAACAAAAATATGCTATTGAGCTATTCTGAGGACATCTGAATGATATTTGCTTCCTATATGAGCTTTTGGATTGCTCTTTGTTGATTCCTTGGTGATGTAATTATGAAAAGTGCTACTCCCTCGGTTCCTAAATATAAGACGTTTTGGCAACTCAATTTGAACTGCCAAAACGTCTTATATTTAGGAACGGAGGGAGTAAAAAATATATTAACAAGGATACTTCTTTCAAACTCACTGATGCTGATCAGAAACGGATGCTAACTATTGTAAATGATTTATGCTCGCTGTGGATTTTCATTCTTGCAAGTTACATTAGATCCTCCCAGCAAAAAGTTACATTATATCTGGAAGATCTCTTAGTCCATCACTTTTATTCAGTACAACATTAAACATCACCTAGGCAAATACCATCTCTAGTCTTATTTCATACTGTGGTTTACTGCAATGTGATTAATTTGCACTTTATCTTTTGATTGAGTTACATTGTCTTGATGGACACTTGAAATTTGACTGTTTTTTCACCACATTTAGGTCTTTGCAAGATGGTACCGAGCGCCAGAGTTACTGTTTGGCACTAAGCAGTATGGATCTGCCGTTGATGTTTGGGCTGCTGGTTGTATTTTTGCCGAGTTGCTGCTTAGAAGACCATTTCTCCAGGTTTAACAGCCTCTCAGTTTTCTCAATATGGTCAATATATTTATTCATTTGAATCTATGTCTGATTAAGATATATTATCTTTGACTCTGAATGTAACATGTGTATGGCTAAGTACACTGTTCATTGATGATGTGATAACTGCATAGGTGAAACAGTTTTTATCTCACAACTCAAAACATCGTTTTGAAAGCTCGACCGGACTGTAAGTACAATGGGAAAAACTGGAAATTGGTCTGCCCCTGTGGGTTTCTTGTGTTGTCCCAGAAAATAGATCACTTTGAGCCTGCTAATGGATTAATTAAACAAACTGCTTTCATGTGTGACTTAATTTAATGTAAAAAATGCATGCCTTAATTTAACATAAAAAAACTGTACTCCCTCTGTAACATTTTATAAGATGTTTTAGAGTCCATGGCAGTGTCCAAAAACGTCTTATAGTATGTTACAGAGGGAATTCGACTTAATTTCTTTTTGGAGGATTCAAACATTTGACAGTAGATTGTGTGAACCGGGAGCTAATTGCTCCTATCCACATAACATGCAAGCATTTATGCCAGACTGTTAAAACTGAAAAGAAACAAAATATAGCAGTGATAAAGAAAGGTATACCTGTTGTCTTGTTCACACAAATATGTAGTTCAACTTCACAATATTGTTTTCTTGGTAATCAGTGGGGCTGGTTTGCGTATAAATATTCTCCTGGCTAAGTGTTCCAGAGATATGGTTGTGGTTGGTGCTAGGCTGCTTTACCAGATTTAGTTATTCCCTTGAACTGTGCTTTCTTTTTTGCCCAGAATTGGTGAAAGCTAAACCTAAAAGGAAATACCATGTTGATTTTGGTTTCTCAAGCCTAGCAGGAAAAATGCATCACTTCTCTTCTTCCTTCCAATCTCTTGTGTATAAATGATGCCTTGTGTTTTTCCTCCTTCCCATCTGATATAGTAGTCTTTTGTTTATTTGGTTATGTGCACTCTGTATATGCATAATAGTTTTGGGTGAACATATAGCTGAGAGCAGGAGAGCAGGGTACCTACTTGTTTTAACTGCAGAAAGGTTTTCAGTGTTCACTGTTCTGTGCATTTCTGGTTACCCAGTAGGGTGCTTTTACCACTGAAAATTGAACTTTTACTTACTGGTTATCATTCTGCCTGTATTATTAAACTCTGTGGACTTGATCTGAGGTAGAAATATACCATGGAATCTGTGTGGCTAGCTAACATGAACGTTTAATGTTGGTGATTGAGCATAACTATGTTTCAATGAAGTGAATGATCGAGCATTTTTTATTAAGGCCAGTTGTACCAGCCTTTTTTCTTATCTTGCCGCAGACACCCCCCCGGGGTCCAATCTATGGTGTGCATTGGAAATGTAAGCATGAGAAAAAAAATCAAAAGTTCATGGATGCGGTTCATTATGGTAGCGGAAGGTGAAAAATATAAGAACCGGTGCCAATTATAAGTGAACAAGAAATATGTATTTGCTGTTATTTTCTCAAAAAAGTTATCTAACAAATGGTTCCACATATGATGATTACTCATGCTTGGAGAAACAATGCCCTATAGTCTATACTCATCATTGTGGGCTTCACTTTTGCTTAAAGTTACGCAACAAGTTCTTACTAGCTGCAGAGGTGTCGATGGTAGTTCATTTTAAGTCTTAGATGCTCATCAAATGCTTTATGATATATGTCCTGGTTTGAAGACTTCCATACGAGGAAAGCAGTCTTGCTGAGCCTTTGTATGCCACCACCATTTTCTGATTCTGAAGCTGCAGTTGATCTAGAATGTTTGTTAGATTTATCTAGAGAGAAAATATTGTCCCACTTTCAATAGAAACGTTTTTTAGCAAGAGAAAATATGGCAGTCCTGTCAAGTTTATTGAGCACTCCCTCTGTACCGTAATATATGTCGCTGGAGTAGCTGCAAACAGAGGGAGTACAATATAAAACCATTTAGGACAGCACTCCCACATGTGGCTTTTGTAAGCATTGGTTTCTTAAATCCCTTAGGATGCTACTTCTAACGAATGACCTTCTTTCCTGGATTAATCCTTAGGGAGTGTAACAAACATTCCTTCTGGGTGGCATGTTTAAGGGTATGCCTGAGTTTGAAACTGTGAAACTCTAGTTTAAGTAAATGATTAGCAACTTCCATTTTGGCATTTGACGAGGTTTCAGGGGCACTCCAAGTTACTAAAATTAAATGATGCAGGGTTCTAGTGACATTGATCAACTCGGGAAGATCTTTGCGGCATTTGGAACCCCAAAGTCTTCTCAATGGCCAGACATGGTTTGCCTTCCAGATTACGTTGAATACCAGTTTGTCTCTGCTCCCCCTCTTCGTTCGTTGTTTCCAATGGCCAGTGATGATGCTTTGGACCTTCTGTCAAGAATGTTTACATATGACCCAAAAGCAAGAATCACTGCTCAGCAGGCTCTAGAACACAGGTATGCTGATGTGAATGTGACCGACCAGAAACACAAGCCTTTCTCTGTTACCAGTATGCCTAATGAAACTGTGCTCATGTTTCATGTGAAGGTACTTCTCATCAGTACCAGCTCCAACAAAACCAAATTTGCTGCCAAGGCCTAAGCTGAAAGGGGACCCAGGGAATGACAAGATACCTGATCTGAATCTGCAGGGCGGCCCTGTCGTTGTGTCCCCGCCGAGGAAGTTGCGCAGAGTGTCTGCCCCTGATGGGATGGAAATCAATGCTCATCCAGCAGAGAAAGCAGAAGAGCATCCTACTACAGGCATGAGGCGCAGCGAGGGCATGTCCAGTCAGAGTTCTAGAATACCAATGTCAGTTGATGTTGGAGTTGTGTTTGGCACACGACCAGCTCCTCGACCAACATTGAATAGGTAAACAGCACTAGTCTGACCACTGGAACTTATTCCAGTTTCTAAAATGTGACCAGTGAGCCTATTGAATCTAGGATTATATTTATTCAGCTCTCTTCATGTGAAATATTGACCATTTAAACCTCTTTTGCAGTGCTGACAAGTCGTGTCTAAAAAGGAAATTAGATATGGATCCTGACTTCGAGTACGCAGAGTAAAAGAAGTTTGCGTGCATCATTTTCCCCCTCACCGTTGTGTTGATTTTTTCTACATATTCTTTGAAGAGGCAATTCCAACAAAAGAATGTGTCCAAAGCCATAAAAGCTTCACTGAAGGTCGCTGACACAATCAACTGTGCTGCCCAGCCAAGCTCATTCCTATAATGTGAAAGTGAAGAGATGTGTCGCTGATTTACGCCAAGAGATGTGCACAGGTTATTCCTATAATTATCCGATTTCCATGAGGAAGGCCCCTCCTCAATCTGTAACCTTCATTGGGTATGAGAACCTCAGTCTGTAATCTTTATCGGATATATAAATGAGTTTGCCCCGGCGAGAAATGTATTTCCATCTTGTTCTTGTGTGGACATTGAGCTTTTGAGTGTTGTTTAGTCGGACATGTTAGGTGCAGTAATTCCTGTAACCAAGAGCAGGTTATAATATTATATGTTGATTCTTGTAAGACGATGTAACAGTGAGTGCATTGGCGGACACAAAGGAAATGAAAGAAACTCAAGTGTTTATTCCAGATGAGTTGTTGTTCCAGTATTATAATTGCAGTGTGTAGCAATTTTCCTAATGCAATCATTACTAAATAAATATTTAGGCATTAACACGCAATTGCTCATTTTCAGCTGACCAACTTAAACATGTTTCTAATTCACTACTGTATAGTTAAGGAATTTTTTTCTATTTGGAAAGAGAAAAGTCCACTTTTCAACCTACAAGTTACTAATTGGTTTAAGAACGAGTTAAATACAACATGGGTGTCTTAACTTGTCCGTTGCGATCAGTTTAGTGCCCAAACTTGTAAAATACACAAAAGTGGTATTATATGCATATATAGTATCACTGTTTGTAGCCAGCTGGTGCCTGGCCCACATGTCTGTGGGTGTGAGGGTCGCCTGCGCAGGCTGAGATGCATGTGAGTTTTCTTTGCAAAAAAACACCATGAGGTTTAATTTAATGTCGCAAAAGCCCTTATTCTGTATGCTAATAACATTGGAAAAATATATTGCGTCATTGAATGGGTTACGAACCTGGGACTTCAGGTTAAATAGCATGCACGCTAGCCAGCCGGACGAACAGCACTTTGTGTACATGCTATGCGCCAGGTACTTGGTTTGAATCCTGCCGGCACGCCCTTTTCTTTCTTGTTACTATCTCATCCCACGTGCTAACATGTGGGAACAATACAGTTCGACATATTTAAATAAAATGTGAAGAGCTTTTGTGACATTTAATTAAAGTACATGTCGTTTTCTGTAAAAACAACCAGCACGCTCCTCTCATAGCCATTGACATGTGGGCCAACGGTACATTTACATACCATAGGGGCAGTGCATACGGCCGGGTACGGACGGAGGCAACGTATTCGAACGCTCGGACAAGTTACAACATCAGTTTCATGTATTTTATAAGTTTGGCATCAAAGTGACCGCGTCGGACAAGTAAAGGCACTGATGGTGTATTTAACTCTTTAAGAATCAAATCTCAACTTCAAAACCTATTACTGCACACCTAAACTTTCAATACTGTTGGTAACTTGAGGGTTGAAAAGTGGACTTTTCTAGTAAGGAAACAAAGATGACTTTGCTTTGTATAAGTTCTCACAACTGTGTTGTAACTTGAGCTGTGAGCACACAGAAGTGGTACATTGCTCTGCATTTACGCTGACTAAAACGCACGTTTATGAACGAAATAAACGCTTCACTAACGAGGCCCTCAGTTAATCATTCGTCTAATGGCTGATGGGCAATGTTTAGCTAGGGTGTTGCAAGCGAGGACGCAAACAAATGCAATGCCCAGATCTAGTGGTTCGTAGGAGAGAGGTGGGCTGATATCGATGCATGCCATAGAAAATCCATCTGCTAGAGTCAAATTTCATGTGGGAAAAGACACCTTTACTAACTTTACAGATGATGTCTACAGTAGATGCACAGTAGATGCACGTGAACTTGTGATAGACCGACTGAGGGCATCTTCAATAGTTATGATGTTGTCGTTGATAAAGTATATATCCTATAAAATAATGTGTATGGGATGATGTAGCGGAGAATAAAGTAGAATAGCGTGGTACAGATGCACATGCTCATAAACTGTACAAGTCTATAGTGAATAATGTGAACTTGTGACGGACCGACTAAGGGCATCTTCAATAGTTATGCAATATTTCCTACATATACATATAGATGTGCATTACATGTTAATATACTTTTATTAAAAAATGTGTGATCTAAAAAAGATACAATTTGGTAGGCACATAATTTCTTAAGATTTCAAAGTGTATTTTTATCTTTCAGAAAGAAAAGGGCCTCCATGCAACTTGTGATCTATTCCTTATTTTTTTGCGTGCAAGCCATGCTTTTTGGTTAATGTCTAAGGATATCTTGTATGTAAAATATTCCTATATAGTTTTTGTCAAAATCAATGGAGACACAACTTAACCAACCTCCACACAAATATATATGTACTAGCTTTGTCCATTTGTTCTAAATTAATATGTAAAATAGCTACTCCATTTGTTCTAAATTAATAAGAGTTCTAGCTTTGTCCGCTCTATAGAAAAATATACTAGTATATATACCACATCAAATGTATATGCTATGAAAGTATATTTCATGCTGAATCAATGAAACTATCTTGACGTTATAAATGTTGATACATCTTTCTATAGACTTGGTCAAAGTAAAAGAAGTTTGGTTTTTGACAAAACTAGAATTTTAATTAATTTAGAACAGATGGAGTATGACCTGCGGGGCTTAGGAGGAAAAATTGCATCACCGATTCACCGTGGCTATGACCCAAACACCTTGCTAACACCGAGTGGCAATACCGAGTTGTCTTTTAACCAAGCAGGCCCACAATGTTTTAATGCCTTTGAAGTTAGAATTGTGTTTTGTATTCCCTAAATTATACTCGCTCCGTCCCAAAATAAGTGTTTGAACTTTGTACTAGCTCTAGTACAAATTTGTACTAAGCTCGAGACACTTATTTTGAGACGGAGGGAGTATTTTGTACTCCCATTGCTCCATGGTGCACAGATGTTAAACATGTCACATAAGTGAAAAAACGACATGGCAAAACAGTTGAGGAGAGAGAACACTTTGATGATTCTAGAAAGAGACAATGCCAAATGCGTGAACCTATGCAAAACACTTAAATGAAGGAAGCTCGCTAATGTATGGAAGAGTTTAGTTGCTAAATAACTAAATGAAGATAACTTATTGATACGCATCCAATGTATATATAATTTTTTTATTGTTTCATGCTACTATATTATTAATTTTTTATGCTTTATACGCCATTTTATATCATTTTTGGGAATTAACTTATTAACTCAGTGCCTACTGCCAGTTCATGTTTTTTTGCCTATTTCTTTGTTTCTTAGAAGAACCATACCAAAAGAAGTCCAAACACGATGAAACTTTATGGTAATTTTTTATGGACCAGAAGATACCCTAGAAGCTAAGGGGAGGTCTAGAAGACCTACCAGAGGCCCACAAGCTCAGGTGGCGTGCCCCCCCAAGCTTGTGGGCTCCTCGAGGCTCCGTTTGCCCTAATTCTGGCGCTACAAATTCCCTAAAATCTAGAAACCCCAGAGTGAGACCCAAAACATTTTTATCGCCACCGCAAGCCTTTGTTCTTGTGCGATCTTGATACATCCATTTTGCATCATGCTTTTATATCGATATTTATTGCATTATGGGTTGTCATTTCACGTTATGTCACAATACTTATGGCTATTCTCTCTTATTTTACAAGGTTTACATGAAGAGGGAGAATGCCAGCAGCTGGAATTCTGGGCTGAAAAAGGAGCAAATATTGGAGGCCTATTCTGTGCAACTCCAAAGGTCCTGAAACTCCATAGAATACCTTAAAATAAATAAAGAAAAATTGTCGCCAAATATGAAGGCCAGGGGGCCCACACCCTGCTCATGAGGGTGGGGGGCGCCCCCCCTGGGCGCGCCCCCTACCTCGTGGGCCCCCTGGTGGCTCTCTGACGCCCTTCTTCTCCTATATGAAGTCTTTCGATGAGAAAAAAATACGAAGCAACCTTTCGGGACGAGACTCCGCCGCCACGAGGCGGAACCTTGGCGGAACCAATCTAGGGCTCCGGTAGAGCTGTTCTGCCGGGGACACTTCCCGCCGGGAGGGGGAAATCATCACCATCGTCATCACCAACGCTCCTCTCATTGGGAGAGGGCAATCTCCATCAACATCTTCACCAGCACCATCTCATCTCCAAACCCTAGTTCATCTCTTGTATCCAATTCTTGTCTCCAAGTCCGGATTGGTGCTAGTAGGTTGCTAGTAGTGTTGATTACTCCTTGTAGTTGATGCTAGTTGGTTTATTTGGTGGAAGATCATATGTTCAAATCCTTTATGCACATTATTACCCCTCTGATTATGAACATGAATATGCTTTGTGAGTAGTTACGTTTGTTCCTGAGGACAAGGGAGAAGTCTTGCTATTAGTAGTCATGTGAATTTGGTATTCGTTCGATATTTTGATAAGATGTATGTTGTCTAACCTCTAGTGGTGTTATGTGAACGTCGACTACATAACACTTCACCATTATTTGGGCCTAGAGGAAGGCATTGGGAAGTAATAAGTAGATGATGGGTTGCTAGAGTGACAGAAGCTTAAACCCTAGTTTATGCGTTGCTTCGTAAGGGGCTGATTTGGATCCATATGTTTCATGCTATGGTTAGGTTTACCTTAATACTTTTGTTGTAGTTGCGGATGCTTGCAATAGAGGTTAATCATAAGTGGGATGCTTGTTCAAGTAAGAACAACACCCAAGCACCGGTCCACCCACATATCAAATTATCAAAGTACCGAACGCGAATCATATGAGCGTGATGAAAACTAGCTTGACGATATTCCCATGTGTCCTCGGGAGCGCTTTTCCTATTATAAGAGTTTGTCCAGGCTTGTCCTTTGCTACAAAAAGGATTGGGCCACCTTGCTGCACTTTATTTACTTTTGTTACTTGTTGCTCGTTACAATTTATCTTATCACAAAACTATCTGTTACCACTTATTTCAGTACTTGCAGAGAATACCTTGCTGAAAACCGCTTATCATTTCCTTCTGCTCCTCGTTGGGTTCGACACTCTTACTTATCGAAAGGACTACGATAGATCCCCTATACTTGTGGGTCATCAAGACTCTTTTCTGGCGCCGTTGCCGGGGAGTGAAGCGCCTTTGGTAGGTGGAATTTGGTAAGGAAAAATTTATATAGTGTGCTGAAATTTTTTGTCACTTGCTACTATGGAAAGTAATTGTCTGAGGGGCTTGTTCGGGGTATCTTCACCCCATCCAGTAGAACAAAGAGTTGCTCCTCAACCTACTCAACCTACTGAACCTATTGAAAATGAAACTCCTTTTGAGATTCCTTCGGGTTTCATGGAAAAGCTGCTAGCTAACACTTTTACAGGAGATGGAACAAAGCATCCTGATGAACATCTACGCTATGTGGATGACGTTTGTGGACTATTTAAGCTTGCAGGTATACTCGATGATGTTGTTAAGAAGAAGGCTTTCCCTTTATCTTTGAAGGGAGATGCATTGACATGGTACAGGCTATGTGATGATATGAGATCATTGAACTATAAAAGATTGAAATTGGAATTTCATCAAAAGTATTACCCTATGCATCTTGTTCATCGTGATCGCAATTATATATATAATTTTTGGCCTCGTGAAGGAGAAAGCATCGCTCAAGCTTGGGGGAGGCTTAAATCAATGTTATATTCATGCCCCAATCATGAGCTCGCAAGAGAAGTGATTATGGAAAGTTTTTATGCTCGGCTTTCTGATAACAATCGCACCATGCTCGATACTTCTTGTGCTGGCTCTTTTATGATGAAGACTATTGAATTTAGATGGAATTTATTGGATAGAATTAAATGCAACTCTGGAGATTGGGACCTCGACGAAAGTAAGGAGTCAGGTATGACACCTAAGTTTGATTGTGTTAAATCTTTTATGAATACCGATATTTTTCGTAAGTTTAGCACTAAACATGGACTTGATTATGAGATAGTAGCTTCTTTCTGTGAATCTTTTGCTACTTATGTTGATCTCCCCAAGGAGAAGTGGTTTAAATATTATCCTCCCATAGAAGTAAAAGTAGCTGCACCTATTAAAGTTGAAGAAAAGACTGTCACGTATAATGATCCTATTGTTCCCATTTCTTATGTTGAGAAACCACCTTTCCCCGTTAGAGTGAAGGATCATGCTAAAGCTTCAACTGTTGTCCATAAAAGCAATATTAGAACTTATACACCTCCTGAGCAAGTCAAAGTAGAACCCAATATTTCTATTGTTAAAGATCTCTTGTATGATAATATTGATGGACATGTTATTCAATTCCAGGGTGAAACTGCTAGAATTGCTAAACCTTGTGATAGAGATAAACATAGACCTGTGGTAGGCGTGCCTGTTATTTCTGTTAAAATAGGAGATCATTGTTATCATAGCTTGTGTGATATGGGTGCTAGTGCTAGTCTTATACCCATTGTCTTATACAAAGAAATTATGCATGATATTGCACCTGCTGAGTTAGAAGATATTGATGTTACAATTAAACTTGCCAATAGAGATATTATATTTGCAATGGGAATTGTTAGAGATGTTGAAGTCTTGTGTAGGAAAACCAAATATCCCACTGATTTTCTTGTTCTTGGTTCTCCACAAGATAGCTTTTGTCCCATTATATTTGGTAGACCCTTCTTGAATACTATTAATGCTACGATAGACTGCAAAAAGAATGTTATTACTGTTGGCTTGGATGATATGGTTCAAGAGTTTAATTTCTCTAAATTTAGTAAACAACATCGTGAGGAAGAATTGCCTAGTAAGGACGAAATTATTGGTATTGCTTCTATTGCCGTACCTCCTAGTGATCCTTTAGAACAATATTTGGTAGACCATGAAAATGATATGTTCATGAATGAAAGAAGGGAAATAGATGAGGTATTCTTTAAACAGGAACCTATTCTGCAACACAATTTTCCTGTTGAAATTCTAGGGGATCCTCCTCCACCCAAGGGACCGTTGCCTGATAATCTTAAATATGCTTATCTTGATGAAAAGAAAATATATCCTGTTATTATTAGTGCTAATCTTTTAGAGCATGAAGAAGAAAGATTATTGAAAACTCTGAAGAAGCACCGTGCTGCTATTGGATATACTCTGGATGATCTTAAGGGCATCAGTCCCACTCTATGTCAACATAAAATAAATTTGGAAGCTGATGCCAAACCAGTTTGTGATCTTCAATGACGTTTGAATCCTAAAATGAAAGAAGTGGTAAGAAAGGAAATACTCAAGCTTCTGGAGGCAGGTATAATTTATCCCGTTGCTGATAGTCAGTGGGTAAGTCCTGTCCATTGTGTCCCTAAGAAGGGAGGTATTACTGTTGTCCCTAATGATAAAGATGAATTGATTCCGCAAAGAATTATCACAGGTTATAGGATGGTAATTGATTTCCGCAAATTAAATAAGGCTACTAAGAAAGATCATTACCCCTTACCTTTTATTGATCAAATGCTAGAAAGATTATGCAAACATACACATTATTGCTTTCTAGATGGTTATTCTGGTTTTTCTCAAATACCTGTGTCGGCTAAAGATCAATCAAAGACTACTTTTACATGCCCTTTTGGTACTTTTGCTTATAGACGTATGCCTTTCGGTTTATGTAATGCACCTGCTACCTTTCAAAGATGCATGATGGCTATATTCTCTGACTTTTGCGAGAAAATTTGTGAGGTTTTCATGGACGACTTTTCCGTCTATGGTTCCTCTTTTGATGATTGCTTGAGCAATCTTGCTCGAGTTTTGCAGAGATGTGAAGAAACTAATCTTGTCTTGAATTGGGAAAAGTGCCACTTTATGGTTAATGAAGGTATTGTCTTGGGGCACAAAGTTTCTGAAAGAGGTATTGAAGTTGATAAAGCCAAGGTTGATGCTATTGAAAAGATGCCATGTCCCAAGGACATCAAAGGTATAAGAAGTTTCCTTGGTCACGCCGGATTTTATAGGAGGTTCATTAAGGACTTCTCAAAAATCTCTCGGCCTCTGACTAATTTATTACAAAAAGATGTACCATTTGTCTTTGATGATGATTGTGTAGAAGCATTTGAAATACTTAAGAAAGCATTAGTCTCTGCACCTGTTGTTCAGCCACCTGATTGGAATTTACCCTTTGAAATTATGTGTGATGCTAGTGATTATGCTGTAGGTGTTGTTCTAGGGCAAAGAGTTGATAAGAAATTAAATGTTATCCATTATGCTAGTAAGACTCTAGACAGTGCTCAAAGAAATTATGCTACTACCGAAAAGGAACTTTTAGCAGTTGTGTTTGCTTGTGATAAGTTTAGACCTTATATTGTTGATTCTAAAGTAACTATTCACACTGATCATGCTGCTATTAAATATCTTATGGAAAAGAAGGATGCAAAACCTAGACTCATTAGATGGGTTCTCCTGCTGCAAGAATTTGATTTGCATATTGTTGATAGAAAGGGAGCTGAGAACCCCATTGCAGACAACTTGTCTAGGTTAGAGAATGTTCTTGATGACCCACTACCTATTGATGATAGCTTTCCTGATGAACAATTAAATGTCATAAGCACTTCTCGTAGCACTCCATGGTATGCTGATTATGCTAATTATATTGTTGCTAAATTTATACTACCTAGCTTCACATACCAACAAAAGAGAAAGTTTTTCTATGACTTGCGACATTACTTTTGGGATGACCCACATCTTTATAAAGGAGTAGATGGTGTTATTAGACGTTGTGTACCTGAGCATGAACAGGAACAGATCCTATGCAAGTGTCACTCTGAAGCTTATGGGGGACACCACGCTGGAGATAGAACTGCACATAAGGTATTGCATTCCGGTTTTATTGGCCTACTCTCTTCAAGGATGCCCGTAAGTTTGTTTTGTCTTGCAATAAATGTCAAAGAATTGGTAATATTAGTAGACATTAAGAAATGCCTATGAATTATTCACTTGTTATTGAACCATTTGATGTTTGGGGCTTTGATTATATGGGACCTTTTCCTGCCTCTAATGGATATACTCATATTTTAGTTGATGTTGATTACGTTACTAAGTGGGTAGAAACTATTACAACTAGTAGTGCCGATCATAACACTTCTATTAAAATGCTTAAGGAAGTTATTTTTCCGAGGTTTGGAGTCCCTAGATATTTAATGACTGATGGTGGTTCACATTTTATTCATGGTGCTTTCTGTAAGATGCTTGCTAAATATGATGTTAATCATAGAATTGCATCTCCATATCACCCGCAGTCTAGTGGTCAGGTAGAATCGAGCAATAGAGAGCGCAAATTAATTTTGCAAAAGACTGTGAATAGGTCTAGAAAGAATTGGTCCAAGAAACTGGATGACGCATTATGGGCCTATAGAACTGCATATAAGAATCCTATGGGTATGTCTCCATACAAAATGGTTTATGGAAAAGCTTATCACTTACCTCTCGAACTAGAACATAAGGCATATTGGGCTATTAAAGAGCTCAACTATGATTTCAAACTTGCCAGTGAGAAGAGGTTATTTGACATTAGCTCCCTTGATGAATGGAGAACCCAAGCTTATGAAAATGCCAAGTTGTTTAAAGAAAAAGTTAAAAGATGGCATGATAAAAGGATACAAAGGCGTGAGTTTAATGTAGGTGATTATGTATTGCTATACAACTCTCGTTTAAGATTTTTTGCAGGAAAACTTCTCTCCAAATGGGAAGGTCCCTACGTTATCGAGGAGGTCTATCATTCCGGTGCCATAAAAATCAACAACTTCAAAGGCACAAATCCAAAGGTGGTAAATGGTCAAAGGATCAAACACTATATTTCAGGTAATCCCATAAATGTTGAAACTAATATTATTGAAACCGTAACCCCGGAGGAATACATAAAGGACACTTTCCAGCCCGTTTCAGACTCCGAAAAGGAATAGGTATGTGTTACGGTAAGTAAACCGACTCCAAAACAATTTTTAAGGCAATATTTCTCCGTTTTGGAATATTTAGAAAAATAGAAAAATAAGTAGCAGTCCGGGGAGGACACGAGGCCTCCACGAGGGTGGAGGGCGCGCCCCCTACCTCGTGAGCACCTTGTGTGCCCTCCGGACTCTGTTTCCTTGCACGATACGTATTTTGGTCGGTAAAAATTCATTATATATACTCCTGAAGGTTTTGACTCTCGTATCACGCAAATATCCTCTGTTTTTGTTTTCGAGCTGTGTTGCTGCAGATTAGAGCAAGATGTCTTCTCAAGAGTCAGTCGGGGAGAGCCGGGTATCTAACCCGGCACCGGAACCAAGGGCAAACAGCGACGCTGACCACTTTGGGCCAGCAACGGAGGAAGAGATGGAGGCTGACCTGATGAGGGTAGATGCCATGGAAGACCAAGAAGTCACCTCTCGCCTCCAAGCTGGGTTTACGATGGGGGAACTACAGAGATCAGCTATTCCAAACTCGGTTATTCCTTCCAATATTAGATTTCTTTCCTATGAAAATATGAGGAGGAGTGTCTCTTGTTCTCCCGCAGCTATGCAACACCCTTGGGTGCAAGGAGCTTTAGCCGTTACAGGAAAGCTTCGCATCGAAATAATGGACCTCAAGCAGCAAGTCAATAAGCTCGAGGAGGAGAACCGTATCTTGAGGGGAATCATCGCCAAGAATATTACACCAACAACAAAGAAGGAGATATAATCACATGGGTATGGGCACTCCCCTTGGCAACTGCCAAGCTTGGGGGAGGTGCCCTGGTATCGTATCACCATCACAACTCCTATCTTTACCGTTTTCTTAGTTCGATCCTTTTAGTAGCATCTTGATTTAGTAGAATAAAGTCATGGCATGATCTAGTTTTGAGTTTTGCTTTATGATCCTTCTTTGTAATCGAGTCCGTGAGCTATATAATAAAGATTAGTGTTGAGTCAAGGGCTTGAGTATTTTGACATGATCTTGGGTGATTAGAAGAAAAAGAAAAAGAAGAATCAAAGAGTTCATATTGATCTTAGTGAAAGTAATGACTTTTCACATAGAAAGAGTATGATGATTAAAAGTTGTTGGGAATTGGCAAATATAGCTTTGTTCATCGTTGCAATTAATAGGAAGTAATAAGGAAAGAGAGGTTTCACATATAGATATATTATCATTGACATCTTTTATGATTGGGAGCACTCATTAAAATATGACATGCTAAAGAGTTGATGTTGGACAAGGAAGACAACATAATGAGTTATGTTTTCTTACATCTGAGATAAAGTATGTTGTCATGGATCCTCTAACGTGTTGAGCTTGCCTTTCCCCCTCATGCTAGCCAAATTCTCAGCACCAAGTAGAAATACTACTTGTGCTTCCAAATACCCTTAAACCAGTTTTACCATGAGAGTCCACCATATCTACCTATGGATTGAGTAAGATCCTTCAAGTAAGTTGTCATCGGTGCAAGCAATAAAAAATTGCTCTCTAAAAATGCATGACTTATTAGTGCAGAGAAATAAGCTTTGTATGAACTTGTTGTGGACGCAATAAAAGCGACGGACTGCATAATAAAGGTTCACATACAAGGGGCAATATAAAGTGATGTTCTTTTGCATTAAGATTTTGTGCATCAACCCTAAACGCGCATGACAACCTCTGCTTCCCTCTGCGAAGGGCCTATCTTTTATTATTATCCTCTACCTTATGCATGAGTCACGGTGATCTTCACCTTTCCTTTTTCATTTTATCCTTTGGCAAGCTCAGCACGTTGGAAAGAACATGATATATATATATATATATCTAATTGGATGTGGGGGAGCATGAATTATTACTGTTGACATTACCCTTGAGGTAAAAGGTTGTGGGGCAAAACTATAAGCCCCTATCTTTCTCTGTGTCCGATTAAAACTCTGTAACCACAAGTATCGCGTGAGTGTTAGCAATTATGAAGGACTAAGTGATAGTTGAGTATGTGGACTTGCTTTTAAGCTCTGACATAGACTCTTTCCGATGTTATGATAAATTGCAATTGCTTCAATGACTGAGGTTATAATTTGTTGGTGCTCAATAAGGTTTTTGATTCATGCTTTTTGCTTTGTGAACTGATCATCACTTGAACTTGAGTAATCATATGACAAAATCTTTATATGTTGCTGTTATGAAAATAATCATGATGCCTTCATGTCCGTATTTTATTTTTATCGACGCCTCTACCTCTAAACATGAGGACATATTTATTGTTATCGGCTTTTTGCTTGAGGACAAGCGAGGTCTAAGCTTGGGGGAGTTGATACGTCCATTTTGCATCATGCTTTTATATCAACATTTATTGCATTATGGGCTGTTATTTCACGTTATGTCACAATACTTATGGCTATTCTCTCTTATTTTACAAGGTTTACATGAAGAGGGAGAATGCCAACAGCTGGAATTCTGGGCTGGAAAAGGAGCAAATATTGCAGGCCTATTCTGTGCAACTCCAAAGGTCCTGAAACTCCATGGAATACCTTAAAATAAATAAAGAAAAATCATCGCCAAAGATGAAGGCCAGGTGGCCCACACCCTGCTCACGAGGGTGGGGGGCGCGCACCCCTGGGCGCGCCCCCTACCTCGTGGGCCCCCTGGTGGCTCTCCGACGCTCGTCTTCTCCTATATGAAGTCTTTCGATGAGAAAAAAATATGAAGCAACCTTTCGGGACGAGACTCCGCCGCCACGAGGCGGAACCAATCTAGGGCTCCGGTAGAGCTGTTCTGCCGGGGACACTTCCCTACGGGAGGGGGAAATCATCACCATCATCATCACCAACGCTCCTCTCATGGTAGAGGGAAATCTCCATCAACATCTTCACCAGCACCATCTCATCTCCAAACCCTAGTTCATCTCTTGTATCCAATTCTTGTCTCCAACTCCGGGATTGGTGCTAGTAGTGTTGATTACTCCTTGTAGTTGATGCTAGTTGGTTTATTTGGTGGAAGATCATATGTTCAGATCCTTTATGCACATTATTACCCCTCTGATTATGAACATGAATATGCTTTGTGAGTAGTTACGTTTGTTCCTGAGGACAAGGGAGAAGTCTTGGTATTAGTAGTCATGTGAATTTGGTATTCGTTCGATATTTTGATAAGATGTATGTTGTCTAACCTCTAGTGGTGTTATGTGAACGTCGACTACATAACACTTCACCATTATTTGGGCCTAGAGGAAGGCATTGGGAAGTAGTAAGTAGATGATGGGTTGCTAGAGTGACAGAAGCTTAAACCCTAGTTTATGCGTTGCTTCGTAAGGGGCTGATTTGGATCCATATGTTTCATGCTATGGTTAGGTTTACCTTAATACTTTTGTTGTAGTTGCGGATGCTTGCAATAGAGGTTACATAAGTGGGATGCTTGTTCAAGTAAGAACAGCACCCAAGCACCGGTCCACCCACATATCAAACTATCAAAGTACCGAACGCGAATCATATGAGCGTGATGAAAACTAGCTTGACGATATTTCCATGTGTCCTCGGGAGCGCTTTTCCTATTATAAGAGTTTGTCCAGGCTTGTCCTTTGCTACAAAAAGGATTGGGCCACCTTGCTGCACTTTATTTACACTTGTTACTTGTTGCTCGTTACAATTTATCTTATCACAAAACTATCTGTTACCACTTATTTCAGCACTTGCAGAGAATACCTTGCTGAAAACCGCTTATTATTTCCTTCTGCTCCTCGTTGGGTTCGACACTCTTACTTATCGAAAGGACTACGATAGATCCCCTATACTTGTGGGTCATCAAATCTCATCTGGAGGCCTCCACCGGTACTCTGTCGGAAGGGGAATCAATCACGGAGGCCATCTTCATCAACCTTGTTGCCTCCATGATGATGTATGAGTCTCTCTCTCCCGCTCTCTCTCTCTCTCTCTCGCTCTCTCTCTCTCTCTAATCTTCAATATAATGATCTCTCTGGAGATCTATTCGATGTAATCTTTATGGTGTTTTTGTTGGGATCTGATGAATTATGGGTTTATGATTAGATTATTCATTGAAAGTAATTGAGTCTTTTCTGGGATTTATTATGTGTGATTGTATAGCCTTATATTTCTCTCTCATCTACCTGTCCTCTTTGGTCAATTAGATTGATTTATCTTCAGCAGGAGAGGTGCTTGGTAGTAGGTTCAATCTTGCGGTGTCCTTACTCTGTGACTGGAGGAGTTGCAATGCACGTATTTGTATTGTTGCTACTAAGGGTAAAACGATGGGGTACAATCATATTAATTGATTTTACTTTGTCTACATTATGTCATCATGCTCCAAGCATTACTCTATTTGTTATACCCCAAGATGCATGCTGGATAGCCCTCAAGCAGTGGAGTAATAGTAGTAGATTTAGTAAAATTAATGGTCGACTTGCCTCGGACGTAATGCCTATATGTTGCACAACAGTATTTTGTTTACCCACCATTACTATGCCGATGAGAGAAATGCCTCTAGTAACGCTATGACCCCCCCCGGGTCCATTCACTTTATGTTTACTAAAACCCTAAAAAAAACTTGCATCAGTTTATTATCTTTTATTTTACTCTTTATTTATCTATCTACCACTATCAGATTTGATCCTTACAATTAACGAGTACAAGGGGATTGACAACGCTCTTGACCATGTTGGATGCAAGTATTTGCTTTGTGTGTGCAGATATCCTTGTCTTGTTTGCTTGGTGTCTCCTACTGATTAGATAACCTTGGTGCTTAACTGAGAAAAATACTATCTGCTACTATATTACACCACACTTCCTCTTCGGGGAAATCCCAACGCCTATCACAAGTAACACTTATCAACAATAAATTAGCACATATGCATTGAGGACTTTAGCCATTAAACTTTTTAATGCGCTTAGCACCTCATCTAAGCAACTGTGTAGCGAAAGAGGCCTTTAGGCATTCCCAATGCTTGTATGTTAGCATCATAGGTAAAAATCAGATATGGTAACCTATTTAATGAGGAAAGAGAGAGTAGCCATATCTTAAGGACCCTGATAAGTGCCACACGTCAGGTACGAGCACATGGCAACTCCGAGCATTTTTTATTGCAAGTTTAGTGATGCAAGTACGACAACTCATGACCACCTCGTGCTTCAGTTTAATTTTGACAGAAACTTATCATGTGTCGTTGGAATTTGCCATTCTTGCGTAACTGTAATAAGCGTCAAGGCCGGAGTGCCACACACCTGACGTGTGGCACTTATTATTTTGACATCTTATATAGAAATGACGTGTGGCATTCATTTTGATATTATAGTGAATATTAATTGAGTGCCATGATTAATATCCTTCCTAATATCAACATGCACGCACTTATTATTCTCTATAATTCTCAATAGCGAACCAAAAACCAATCCCAACATTAACCAAGTAGTTAACGCACAACTAAATGTGCATGTCCAATACATGTTGTTATTATAGAGAATATTAAGTGCATGTTGATATTAGGTAGGATAAGAATTGCGCGTTAACTAATTGGTTAATGTCAGGATTGGTTTTTGGTTCGCTGTTAACTGCATGCTAAACATGTTGATCACTCAACATTGGAACAATGTAGGCCGTTTGATTGACATGGTTTGATGGCCAAAATTAGTTGGATCTGATCCTTTATTTTTTTATAGTGCTAGAGATAGACTTGCTATAAATACCCCCCCTCCAAAATATAAGATGTATTATATTTTCAAAAATTTAAACCTCTCTATCTTTGACCAAGTTTATAGACAAAAATATAATGTCTAGAATACCAAATCAATGTCACTAAGTTCACCATGAAACATATTTTTATATTTTGTATATTTAGTTTTGTAAATTGGTAAAACTGTGTCTATCATAGCTTACCACAAAACTTGTTTAGAATTGCTAAGCTTTTAACAATTTATAAGTTTCAACATAAATCTGAGATAAATAGTGGAGCATAAATTTAATGTAAAAAGATGACCCAATAGAGGGATTATGAAAATATGCATTTATGTGTCCTCACAAAAAAAATCATTTCAGCTCACTACGACATAAATATATATGGAACATTTTTTTGTCTAGGACACATATAACTGTATTTTCAATCGCACCGTTGGATCATGTTATATTATAGGTGCATTGTTTCAGTATTTTTGAGAAATTTTACATTGTCGAAACCCTTAACTAGTTATGTGGTAAGTTATAATAGAAAATCTGAAAGTGCAAGTGGCACCTAAACTATATTCTGGTGTGATGACAATATGGTTAGTGGAACTAATATCTGTTGCTAAAGTTTATCTCAGGATATTGATTCCAAGTGTTTCGTGATGGAGATGTGCGACCCCACAATTCAAAAAGGTCAAAGGCGTGGTCAACTGGCGATTCGAAGGTTTTAGTTTTGGTTTGCTTCGAGTCGTAGAAAAGACCGCACTATTAAGAGGGGTCGGTGTGGATAAGTGTTGTGTGGGAATGCCATCGCCGAACCATATACACTAGCCTACCATTCCTACCACTTAAATCCATAGTGTGCGTGCATGTGGTACTCAGAGAGCTCGCAACAGAAAGTTACTGGGTACCACGTGCGCATAGGGTCTTTGGACCCTCGTGCACATGGGGCACTGCGTAAACTCTCTGGGTACCCCGTGCGCACGAGGTCTTTTGACCCCCGTGCGCACGGGGCTAACTTAGCCCGTGCGCACGGGGTCCAACGGACAGAAACGACCACCCGAGCATGAACACTATAAAGCCCCCCTTCTTCATCCTCCATCCCTAACCCTAATGTCTTGTTGAGCTCCACTATTGCTACACTCCATTATGCTCAATGCTCTCAATCCCTCCACCCAGACTTGTTGAAAATTTGGGGATTGGGAGAGCAAGACCCGATCTACATCTTGACCAAACCGAATCGCGTTCCCCGCAATATTTCTTCCCCGTTGACTTATTACTCTTGGAGCTTGGGCTCCTAGGTGGTTAGAGGTTCTTGATGTCTACTATGCAACTTTATTCTTGTAGACTCGTGTTGGGCCTCCAAGCGCAGAGTTCTGTAGGATAGTAGCAATTTTCCCTCAAGTGGATGACCTAAGGTTTATCAATCCATGGGAGGTGTAGGATGAAGATAGTCTCTCTCAAGCAACCCTGCAATCAAATACAAGAAATCTCTTGTGTCCCCAACACACCCAATACAATAGCAAATTCTATAGGTGCACTAGTTCGGCGAAGGGATGGTGATAAAAGTGTAGTATGGATAGTAGATATGAGTTTTTGTAGTGCGAATAATAAAAAACAACAAGGTAGTAAATAGTAAAATGGAGCACAAACGGTATTGCAATGATGGAAAATGAGGCCTAGGGTGCATACTTTCACTAGTGCAATCTCTCAACAATGCTAACGTAGTTGGATCATATGATTATCCCTCAAACTGCAATAAAGAATCACTCCCGAGTTCCTATTAGCAGAGAACAAAAGATAGAAATTGTTTGTAGGGTATGAAACCACCTCAAAGCTATTCTTTCCAATCAATCTATCCTAGAGTTCGTACTAAAATAATAGCAAGCTATTCTTTCCGATCAATCTAATCAAGAGTTCATACTAAAATAACACCATATGATGCATATCAACCAACTCTAATGTCACCTAGATACCCCAATGTCACTGCGAGTACCCGTGAGTTATTATACGATATATATCAAACAATTTTAGATTCATAATACTCAATCCACACAAAGACCTACAAGGAGACCCCAAAGTTTCTATTGGAGAAAAGATAATAAAAATGTGCATCAACCCCTACGCATAAATTACCCCAAAGTCACCTCGGGAATCTGCAAGTTGAGTGGCATAACATATATCAAGTGAATCAAAATAATACCCCATTGTCACCATGGGTATTCATATGCAAGACATATATCATGTGTTCTCAGATCTGAACATTCAATCCGATAAGACAAAACTTCAAAGGGTAAAGACTCAATTCATCACAACAAGAGTAGAGAGGGTAGAAACATCATATGATCCATCTATGTTAACAAAGCCCATGATATATCAAGATCATGACATCTCGAGATCGCGCGAGAGAGAGGTTAAACACATATCTACTGGTACAAACCCTCAGCCCCGAGGGTGGACTACTCCCTCCTCATCGTGGTGGCTGCTGGGATGATGAAGATGGCCACCGGTGATGATTCCTCCCTTTGGTAGGCTGCCGGAATGGTGTCCCGATTGGTTTTCGGTGGCTACAGAGGCTTGCGGTGGCGGAACTTCTGATCTAGGATCTCCGTGAGGGTTTTCAGAATATTTGAGATTTTATAGGGTGAAAAGGGGGTGCGGGAGGCCACCGAGGTGGGCACAACCCACCGGGGCACGCCTGGGGGCCCATGCGGGCCCTGGTGGGTTGTGCCGTCCTCGAGGCACCCCCTAGGTGCTGCTTTGGCCCATTGGTAGTCTTCTGGTCCATAAAAAATCCACAAAAAGTTTCGCGGTGTTTGGAGAACTTTCATTTCTGCACAAAAAACAACACCACGGTAGTTCTGCTGAAAACAACGTCGTCTGGGTTAGTTCCATGCAAATCATACCAAAACCATATAAAATTATTGTAAACATGGCATGCATACTTCATAAATTATAGATTCGTTGGAGACGTATCAGTTCCTCCGGAAGCTTCCTTGCTTGTGGTGTGCTTCAGAAAAGTTTGTAAAGGTGTGGTGGTCGCCTTCAAGACCAACCCCGAGTGATTTGAGGCTCGTCCATTGGGGGTGACTCGAAGGAGACTATGGTGAGCCTTCGTGGCGTTCCGCAAGCTTTGGCTCCGGCACCGCTCTAAACGGAGAGTAGCTCTTCCCCAAGGAAGAGTGAACTTCGGGATAAAATCCGGGTCCTCGCCTCACTTGTGGTTAATCCTTTCCCGCACCTTACTTTTGGCTTGCTAATTATATTGTTGCCTAGCATACTTTGCTTTAAGCTTGCTTGTCATATAGGTTGTGTTCACCTAGTTGCATATCTAGTGAACCCTATTTATCAGCTAAACATTAAAATTGACAAGAAAGATTAGAATTTGTAGTCTCCTATTCACCCCCCTCTAGTCGACCATATCAATCCTTTCAAAATTGAACTCCATTGTAAATATTTATATATTTTGCTATAAATTTTGTCAAACATAGACAAAGTTTGACTTTTTGAAAACTTATAAACCTTATAATTAGGAACAGATGGAGTACAATATTAACAAAGTTAATTATCAAAACTAATGCACAAAAAGAGAGTGCGCCATTAAATAGGGATGGTGTGGGTACACCTCACCTACCCAACCATATGTTGTCTTTATTTGTGAGTGTGACATAAACAACTACAACTACCGCCTCAATTCGCATAAGGATGATACTTTGGACTCGATTCAGTTTTCAAAATATAACTTTGATGATTAACTTTTATTATAAAATAAAAAGTGTAATATAAAAATCTTTTTCAAAATGGGCAGAAACTTTGGAGTATAAGGATTACTCACTTCTTCACATAATAAGATTGTGGCTGCAATATTTATTGATAGCAGTACAATTTTGACTTTGTTGGTGTCATTCGGTTCTATCTTTTTCCAATATTATATTCACTTAGTTCCTATTGACATGGCACACATACATTTTGAGATTTAACTCAGATAAAACAATGCGAATTGTGTGTTACAAACATTATACTATTCATTTTGCAGTAAAATGTGTTGTTTCCAGTTGTATATTTTCTCTTATGGCATATAATTAATATATTATTGGCAAAACTGGCGATGAAAGTTAACACATAAAAGTTCAAATTATAACTTTCATGATAGTGTATTTGAGGTTCAACTTTAACCAATGATCTGAGCAACAAAACGTGGATTATGTGTTACAAAAACTGTACTATTCAAATTGCAGTAAAATGTGTTTTTCAATTGTGTATTTCTTGTGACTAGTAAACGTGTCCAATGCATGTGATATTGGGTAGAATATTAATTGCATGTTGATATTAGGTAAGGATATGGATTGTGAGTAATTATGTGGTTAATGTGAGAATTTGATATTTAATACGGTATTAATTGCACGCAAAACACGCTGAACACTCAACATTGGAGCAATGTAGGCCGTTTGATTGGCATGATTTGATGACTGAGATTAGTTGGATCCGACCCTTTGTTTCTATTATACTGTTATATATAGATTTATAATTAATATATTATTGATGACCAAACTTTATGCACAAAAAACGAGTGCACCATTAAATAGGGACGGTGGGTACACCTCATCTCACCTACCAACCACATGGCGCCTTTATTTATGAGTGTGACATAAACAACTATTCCTTTCGTCGAGATGCACAAGTCACCTTACGAAAACTAAGGCTGGTTGTAATGGGGAGTATCATATACTAGTATTATGCATATGATACTAGTGTATGATACTACCTCCCTAAGGCTGGTCATAGTGGGAAGTAACTTAGACTAGTAACATGCATATGTTACTAGTCTATGTTACCATCTTCATAGTGGGGAGTAACATGTATATAGTAACATGCAAGCCATCATTTATTAAGATGTAGACTCATTTTGCCTTGGGATGTGTTATGTTACAGTAACATATTATGTTACTCCAACCATCTCTCTCCTCATTAAATACATGCCATGTAAGCAATTTTTTTTGGGATGTGTTATGTTACTTGCTATGTTACTTCACTATGACCAATGCATAATAGGAGTATCATATATTAGTATCACGAGTACTCTATTTATTGTCATGCATGACACAAAGTAGCATAGCATTTATTATGATACGGTATCATGATATGATACCCCACCCTCTCTTTCTTCATTTAATGCTATGACACCTCATCAAAATTGCCTAGTTGGCATTCATGATACTAACTATGATACTAACATTACGATCAGCCTAAATAATCTCAAAACACATAGGTGCGGTGCATTAACTTTCATCTTGTTTCTTGTTTTTGACATAAATAAGGGAATCAACCAATAAGAGCTGTGAGGCATGTATGCTTTCAATGACTTAAGACTACCCAACACGACATGCAGTGACCAGTTTATTGCATGCAATGATATTAATTAGCAAATAAACATTAAGTTCTCTCGTTTTCCCCTTCACTTGCACAATCTAAAATGACTTATGCACCTAGACGAAGCGAGTACAATTACTGACTCGATTCATGTAAAAGACGATACTTTCGGCATCTATATGGTTTTCAAAATATAACTTTGACGATTAACTTTTATTATAAGTAAAACGTGTAACATGTAAACCTTTTTCAAAATAGGCAAAAACTTTAGATTATAAGGATTACTCACTTCACCACTTATAATAGGATAATGCAGAGTGAGTTTGACCTTCATTGTTATTATCTTTACAATTAAAGCTGGGCTAGAATTGTTCTTTCGCACATCACCCACCCCTCCCCTTGATCTCCCCCTCTATCAGTTTTGATTCCCCTACTCCTCCTATCTCTGAGTTTTTCAGCGATTTGCTTGAAAACCGTCTTAATTGCCCCACATTTTATTGAATTAGCAAATAAGATCATGTTTTCTTTGACAAGACACTAAATGCTTACCAAATAAGATCCTAGAATTCATTCGGGGAGATAAATAATGGGTACTCCCTCTGTAAACTAATATAAGAGCGTTTAGATCACTAAAATAGTGATATAAACACTCTTATATTAGTTTACAGAGGGAGTAGGATTTTATTTGGTAAACACTTATTTACACAATCTCATTAATATGGGCATGTAAATCGCGGACTAACATTCTAGAATATTTATATTTGTTGCAATGCATGGACAATTATTATAGTTAGATAAAAAAATGTGCAGTGGTTATTGTCAATTTTAACCTAACCTGCTCCATCCACGGCGAAATTAGCGCGCTGGCCCCCGTCGTCAGTCAGTAGATTTAATTAATGCGCGCGCCCGTTCGGGAAAGCCGGTAAAAGATTGCCATGAATATAGCCAGCTCGAAAGGGAGTAAATTCAGGGCCAGAACGAAGGAAGCACCGCAGTGGCCAGTGCTAACGGCTTTCACGCGTCCGTCGCTTCCGAAAGCGGCCGAAAGGCTGAGTGAGGGGACGAGTGACGGTGGCACAGAACCCACGGCGGGATTCGCTCCAGAGAGGAAACCCCAGAAAAGTGGCGACGACACGCCGTGGCGCCGTCTGCAGGGCGGTTGCCGCACCCGATCCGGCCTCCTCCTCGGACTCCGGTCCCGGCCCCGGCCCCGGCCGCCGTTTCGCGGGCTTTTCTCTCTCCTTGTGGACCACAGAACCCCCGCTCCGGGCCCGCGCGTCAGTCTCGCGGGGCGTCGACATAAACCCCCGCCCCACGCCCGCTAACCGCGAGAGCGTCAGGGAGTAGGAGTAGGAGTAGTACTACTATACCTCTGCTGACTCCTCCTTACCCCCACCTGACCTGACGACTCTCGCCTCCGCCGTTCCGGAAACAGACTCGCTCTCCCCTCCCCGCCCCGCCCCGCCCCGCATGGATCGCGCCGCTCGCCGCCGCGCCCGCAGCGGCGGCGGAGGAACCCCGGCGACGCCCTCCACGCGCGCGCGCCGCCGCGACGACGCCGGGACGATCGTCATCGACCTCGACGACGACGGGGCGGCCCCTGCGGCTGCTGCTGCGGCGAGCAGGCGCTCTTCCTCCTCCTCCTCCTCCTCCTCGGCGGCGACGATGCCGGTGCCGCTGGTGGGGGCGGTGGCGACGCGGACCCGATCGAGGAGACTGGCGATGCAGCCGCCGGCGCCGGAGGAGGCGCCGAGGGCCAAGAGGAGGAGGAAGGGGGCGACGAGGGCGGACGCCGACGGCGGCGGTGGGAGCAAGGGCGCCGACTCCTCCAAGTCGGAAACGAGACCGAATCGTCGTGGGCGGCCCCCGCGGGCCTCAGTGAAGAGCAAGGAGGCAGAGGCGGAGGCGGATGCGCCCGCCTGTGGAGACTGGGTGGAGGTGTCCCGGGGCGATGGCTATGACGGCGGTGGGCGGCGAGGTGATGATGCTTCTGGCGATGATAATGGCGAATCTCGCGCCGACGAGGCATGCGGCATTGGCCAGGGGAGCCATGAGCATCACAGTGCCGCTAGTGGGAATCGAATCAATGAGCATCAGGGGAGTGGGGCGGTCAATGGTTCGAATTCGTGTCATGTGATGAATGAGGTGGTGGTATCAGGCGATGCAGGGGGGCTGAAAGGTCGTGGGGGTGAGGGAGGTGGGCTAGGTGGTGGTTTTCATGTGGATGAGGAGCACATGAATGAAGACGATACAACAGTAGGCTGTGGAAACAGGGAGCTGCCGACGGCGGATGCGATGATGGATGACGAGGCTGCAGCGTCTGAAGATGACTTTGGAGATTACTATGACGACGAGATGATGGAGGAAAGACTGGTTGCAGATCTGATCCGTGCTTATAGTAATGGTGGTAATTTGGAGGCAAGTAATGGTGCTTACGGCAATGGTGGTGATTTGGAGGAAGCCGAGGATGAGATGGGATTCACTGATGATGGTGATGATGACGATTTTATGCATGATGCAGATGAATGTGGCATGTCTGAACCAATCAACGACGATGCTAAGGCGCCAATCAACGATGATGCTAAGGCGGGAACGCAGGATCCGGTGGATCACAAGGTTGTTGCTGGTGAGGTTAGGTGCCATGAGGAGGAGGAGGAAGAAGATGTTATTAAGGATGAGGTGGAGACTAAGCGAGAAGGAGCTACGGGCTTTAATCAAGGGAGATCGCATATAGAAATTCTTGATTCAGACGAGGAAGTAAAAGTGCTCAATGATGCCAGTAAGGCCTCGAAGAGGAAACCGTTGCCGCGAAAAAAGGAACCTGTCGTGCCATGTGTTGCATGGAGGACTCGGTCATTATGGGGGCTTAAGCAAGATAGGTTGTCGTACAATGCGTATTTTGAGGAGTTGTCCGATGAGCCAGAAGAGGAGGATGATTCAGAAGTGGAACTGGATGACGAGGATGATGACAGTGCCGATGATGACAATAGTGCCAGTCATGATTCAGAAGTGGAACTGGAAGAAGAGGACGCAAAAAAGAAAGCGAAAGAGGAAGAAGAGGCCGAAATGAGAAAACGCAAGAAAGAAATTGCCTCATCTTCGGCTAAAATAAGGGCTGGGCCTTTGCCTCTTTATACGAATACAGGGAAGAGAATACAAAAAGCAACCCCACACAGGTGCAACAACTCAAAGCCACGGAGGAGGATACAAACCCACCATAGAATTGACTCATCTGATGATGAGATAATTGATCATACTGTAGCAGATGGTTTCAAGTGGGAAGTCGACAAAAAACCAGGGATTCAACCACTGAACTTTGATAAAGATGGCAGTGAGGGTCCAGTGGGCAATGACATTACACAGCATCAGAAGCAGACACATTTTACTTGGGATCTTGAGAGGAGGAAAAGGCTGAAGCTTGAAACGACGACTAAGGAACGTCAATTGTTTGAGCGACATTTGGACTCGGACTCTAGCCCATCCAGTTCGGATCAGAATAAAAGGCATGGCGATGATAGCAAAACTGAGAGGGAAAAGAAGCATTTGGCATCAAAATCTGGAAAATCTGCCAAGAAATCCAGCCGTTCAGGTTCAAAAACGCTAAAGCGACAGTCACTTCTGAAGCTTCTGATGGATAAGATGAGTGGCGACAAAGATGGAGGATTCTCTCCTTTTGACCAGCATCCTCAGTTCGACTATAATTTCAAGGATCCTCATCCATTGGTATTCTCATTTGGCACTGAAAATTCCACACCAGCTGACATACCAGAGCAAAATGCTAAAGAAAATATGCTGTGGGGTGACTTTGACTTTGCTTTAGAGTCAGAGAATATTGGAACCTACTATGATGACGAGGTAAGTTTGTATTGCAGCATGACAATTGTCTCTGACCTTGCAGATCCATGACTGTTATTCTTCTGTTTTCCTTAGTGGTGTTGATTTGATTATGTTAACCAGTCCCTTATTATTGTTTTTAAAGTAGGTATTGAATTATTTTAAAATTTCTGTAGTTGTTTAACTAGACCTGGCTATAAGCTAATAACTGCACAGACTGAGCTGTTATTATATCCGATCTGAATATATAACATGATTAACTTCAGAAGACTCAGGCTTGACCAGTTTGAGGAACATGGAGCTTAAGATTCACGCTGATCAAGAAAGAAAAAGGATTTCACGTAATGTGAGGCTGACCATCGTAGCTTCATCCCTGTATTCTCAGATAAAAGAACAGGACTAGTTTCATAAGTTCAATGTTTACCAATATTTTAATGGAGCACACTTTGAGAGTGATTATCTCTGCTTGGCATGATCAGCTAATGTTGACACAAACCATACTTTATGCTACTAACCAGTGACGGAGCTTCCCTAGGGCCAAAGGGGGCTATCGCCCCCCTACTCTAGAAAATCCATTGTGTGTATACCCTTAATGTTGGGCTTAAATATCAAATATTTGTCAAAATTCAAGCATAATTTGCATTCTTTGCCCCCTCAACACTGCTTAGCCCCTTCAACAATCTCTGTCAAGCTCCGCCACTGCTACTAATAGATACCTCTGACCATTTGTTACTTATCCATAGAAACTAAAGATTCCTTAATGCTATCTGTGTATTTTACACTGGAAATGTTACATCCTGGAGAATCTGGTCAACTTTAACTATATAATGCACCATATTGCTTCTCCTAGAATTTCTACTTGTCGCATGCTTATATTTACAGCATGTTGAAATGATTAGCCTGTATTATATTGCAGCACCAAGGAGAGACCAATGTGCTAGATCTTGGACTTCCTTCTAAAACACCTTGTTCTCGAGGGAAGCATGAATTTATTATTGACGACCAAATAGGAATCAGATGCAAATACTGCTCCTTGGTAAATCTGGAAATCAGATTTGTTTTACCATCAATGGTGAGCCATGTATTTTTTCTCTCGAAATTTTAGCTCACTCCACAATACAAAGGTAAGTTTCATCAGTTAACTCCTCTCATTTCAGGTCTCAAATTACACAGAAAAAACTCCTTGGCGAAATGGATCTTATTTGAAGGAAGCGTTGATGTATCATGATCTTTGTGAACAAGCTGGAAGTGTTGACGGGCAATCTCAAGATTTCCATCTATATGGAACAGTATGGGATCTCATCCCTGGTGTCATTACTAGTATGTATCAGCATCAACGCGAAGCATTTGAATTTATGTGGACAAATCTAGTTGGTGATATTAGGCTTGATGAGCTGAAGCATGGAGCTAAACCTGATGTTGTTGGAGGATGTGTGATCTGTCATGCCCCAGGGACAGGAAAGACACGTTTAGCTATTGTTTTTATCCAGACATATATGAAGGTATTTCCAGACTGTCGGCCAGTTATTATTGCACCTCGCGGGATGCTGTTTGCTTGGGAAGAGGAGTTCAAAAAATGGGACGTCAATGTTCCTTTCCATATAATGAACACTACAGATTTTTCAGGGAAAGAAGACAGAGACATATGTAGGCTAATAAAGAAAGAGCATCGGACAGAGAAGTTGACGAGGCTTGTAAAACTGCTTTCATGGAACAAGGGTCATGGTATTCTTGGAATAAGTTATGGTCTATATATGAAACTTACATCGGAAAAAAAATCTGGCTGCACTGAAGGGAACAAAGTAAGAAGTATTCTTCTCGAGAACCCTGGTTTGCTTGTGCTAGATGAAGGACACACACCTAGGAACGAGCGCAGTATTATGTGGAAGACATTGGGAAAAGTTAAAACTGAGAAGCGCATAATTCTATCAGGAACTCCTTTCCAGAACAATTTTCTTGAGCTTTATAATATACTCTGTTTGGTAAGGCCTAGGTTTGGTGAAATGTTTTTGACTGAGAAAAAAGTGGGCAGAAGGCACTATGTCTCAAAGAAGCGACAGGATAAGTTTTCTGACAAATACGAAAAAGGAGTTTGGGCTTCATTAACTAGTAATGTAACTGATGATAATGCAGAGAAAGTCAGATCAATACTGAAGCCATTTGTTCATATCCATAATGGCACCATTCTTCGAACTCTTCCAGGGCTCAGAGAGAGTGTGATTGTTCTGAAACCTCCTCCTCTTCAGAAGAGTATCATTAGAAAGGTGGAGAATATTGGGTCTGGTAATAATTTTGAGCATGAATATGTTATTTCCTTAGCTTCGACACATCCTTCTCTTGTGACTGCCATCAACATGTCCGAAGAGGAAGCTTCACTTATTGATAAACCTATGCTTGAGAGATTAAGGTCAAATCCCTATGAAGGGGTTAAAACAAGATTTGTAATTGAAGTCGTTCGTTTGTGTGAAGCACTGAAAGAAAAGGTATTGATCTTTAGTCAATTTATTCAGCCACTAGAATTGATAAAAGAACACCTTAGCAAGCTTTTCAAATGGAGAGTAGGGAAAGAGATTCTCCAAATGGATGGGAAGATCCAACCACGATATCGCCAGACTTCAATTGAAGTTTTCAATAATCCAGATAGTGATGCGAAGGTGTTACTTGCATCTACAAGAGCTTGCTGTGAAGGGATTAGCCTAACCGGAGCTTCAAGAGTTGTTCTTCTAGATGTGGTTTGGAATCCCGCTGTGGGAAGGCAAGCTATCAGTAGGGCATTTAGGATAGGACAGAAGAAATTTGTATATACATACAATTTAATAACTTATGGAACAGGTGAAGGTGACAAGTATGATAGACAAGCAGAAAAGGACCATTTGTCTAAGTTGGTCTTCTCTCAAGAGGATGAGTTCAATAATGTCAGGAACATGCTATCAAAAGCTGAAATGGATCACTGTTCTAAGTTAATATCTAAGGATAAAGTTCTGGAGGAGATGACCTCCCATGACCAGCTAAAGGGCATGTTCTTAAAGATACACTATCCACCAACTGAGTCAAACATGGTTTTCACTTACAACCAGATTGCCCCCGAGTTGAGTTAATGGTAACATTGGCATCAGTTTGATTAATACTAACAAGGTATGCTCTTAAACGTAGGATATCTTCATGTAATTAATGTATCAATGATAGTGGTGTAGCCTTCCATCAGTTCTATAATTCTGTGGATGCTAGCATTATTTTGGTTCCTCTTGTTTGCTGTCATATATAGAGTTCCATTTATAGCATAAATTTTGTATGGTTAGTTGATGTCTCTATCTGAGTATGACTGTATTGTCATATGTTATTTCCCTAGTTAAAGAATGCCAAGACTTGGAAACTGTATTATGATAATGCGTGCATATAAAAGAGCCAACTTGGGATACCATGCTACTGCATCATGGAATTTTAGTTTGGCTCTGCATCTTACAAGAGGAAATGGACATATTAGTTTTTTTGCAATGCTATAAGCCTGAAAAAAAAAGATTCAGCCTTCATTTCATTGTCTGATACCCTCAGTGTTTACTATCTGATGTACCGAAAATTTGTTGGTTAACAGCTTCTTTATCACTTACAGTACTTAAGTCTGCTCATCGAGTCATTTATACTGATGCCAGCAATAATGGAATAAAGGAGCCTACCACATGTTTTCATGGTCAGAGGCTCCTAGATCATTGTACCTCTATGCAGAACGCGTTTTCAAGTATGCAGAGTGTTCATATTGCTTTGTGTTAACACTTGTTTACATAGGGAGATATCTGCAGCAGTCACATGTATACATGACGTCCTTTAGTGGCTGGCCTTCGCTTTGCTAACTCAAGTATGGTGGCAGCTGCCAATATTCGCAGATGATGCGTAAGTACCCCTTCAGCTACTATTTCAGCTATATTATCTACTTTGTATGAATACATGTTTTAGCATAGTAAACTTTTACTTCGTCCAATGTCTTCTATGGACCGAGCTTTGTTGGTCCACGAGAATGGTGATGACTGACTAGATATATAAGCTCAACATAAGATGGGCTAATAAACCTGCTTCACTAGGCTGTGTCTAGATATGTTCTCTGGGTGTTGTAATAACTAGTAGCAGAACCACTCACTTTCCATTTTGTCCGTGTATATCTAAATATTTCCCCCAACTCTTTGCCCACTGTGAACTTCAAAAGAGCTGTTTGTCTTTTTTGTGTGTCTTGTCCATCCTAATATTTTTCTTTGTTTTGTACCAGCAAACAGTAAGATTTTTGTTTGGAACAAACTGTAGGTTGACTGTAATTACCGCACCATAATTTTGCTTTATGGAGCACTGGTTAGCATATGAGATATACGACTTCTACAAAAATGACCGACTTCTTTGGATGTCGTTGGTGTTTCTACAGTTGTGTGTGCGTGTTTGAAAAGAACATGAGAGGCATGAGTCTTTATAGGTTTACAGCTAATGAACACCACATTACTCAACAAATTCCACCATGATCATAGGCTCATAGCACAATTCTAGTCCTAAGCACCTTCAAATATTTGCCCAGCTAGCACCACAGCTGTACAGCTGCTCCTTTTTTTTATTCGTATCATGCTGGTTTTGTTTCTGAAAGAACGAAGACAAGCATGTGCACATGCTTCTCAGTAACTTTTCGACATATCTCTTGCAGGTTTTTCAACAGTGCTTTCTGTGGTAGAGTGGGAGCGATCAGCACAATCTAGAGACGAATCGGCTTGATCTGTATCTGTTGCTTACTGGATATAACTGTAAAAACATGCAATGGGTTTTGTGCTAGAAAGGCCACTGGTAATGGCCACTGGTAATGCTGTAGAGTCATGCTCAAACGTCTCTAGGTTAGTAATTTTCGCCAGCGAGTTGGAAAACAGCAGGTCTGATCATCATTCAGTCGTATGATGCTCAGTACCGGTGTTTAATTGAATAATCTATTGGCAAGTACTCCCTCTGTTCCTAAATATTTGTCTTTCTAGAGATTTCAACAAGTGACTACATACGAAGCAAAATGAGTGAATCTACACTCTAAAATATGTTTATATACATCCGTATGTGACAGTTTATTTGAAATATCTAGAAAGACAAATATTTAGGAACAGGGAGAGTATTCCTGAGTACAGATGGTTATGGCCTTTCCATGATTTGTTCATGGCTTGATGTTGTGTTCTTCTCTGCGCACTTGATTAGAATCAGATAACACCTGTGAAGATTTAACTTGCATACGGCGCGACGCTGGTGTTGGTCCTTTGTGCGCAGGGCGTTGGGCATCTCGGGTGAACCCTGGAAGACATCCTTCCCCAATTTCTATTGAGTCCTGCCTTCGACTCGCCAATTAAGACTTGGTCTGTGTCAGATAGCTGTTCTGAAGTACTCCCTCCATTCCTAAATATTTGTCTTTCTAGACATTTCAACAAGTGACTGCATACGAAGCAAAATAAGTAAATCTACATTTTAAAATATGTCTATATACATCCGTATGTGATAGTCCATTTGAAACCTCTAAAAACATAAATATTTAGGAACGGAGGGGGTACTAGTCTTCAAGGTCATGATCCTGGTACCTTCAAAAAAGAAAAAAGAGGTCATGATCCTGGACATCTGCAGGTTAGCGGTATGTTGTTGATTGCAGGCCAGGCACGGTCGGAGTCAATCGCACAAAACCACTACTATCGCGGCGTGATTAGCTGTTGGCCACCACTTTACTATTTGTGACTGCTTCATCGACGAAAAAACTATTTTGTCATTGAATACAATGACCGCTTGCTGAGTTTGTTTGGACAACGATTATGATAGATGAGGTCCGCTTGTCCGGCTGAGTTGGCAAAAAATAAAATTAAAAAGTCTATGTGGACTGATTTGGTCTTTTTCCTCCTCTCCCTGTCCTTCCCCTCTCTCTTTGCATTACATCAAGAGCATATGTAAAGTCTATACGGATGATAAAATATGGACGACCAACGGACAACAATCAAATCCAGCCAGAGGATCTCATCCTAGATCGGCCACACTACGTCGTCTGTGGAGCAATTCCGTTACATCAAACACATTGTGTGGGATTAGGACCACACTTGTCGTGGAAAGGTCACGGCAGATGTCCTAGCAAAAGGACTTACCGTGGAGCCATCGCAACTAGAAAGCTTAAAGGAGTTATAAACGGGACAAAGGACACGGGAGTTTATACTGGTTCGGCCCCTTGCGGTGAAGGTAAAGGCCTAATCCAGTTTGAGGTGGTATTGCTTATGTCTCGATTATCAGGGAGCGAATCTGCTTGACCTAGCTTTCGATCTGTTGTTTCTTGTCCTGAATCGCCGCCGGGTCATCCCTTTATATACACAGGTCGACGCCCAGCGGCTCACGGAGTCCTGACCGGCTCATAAACAGTGTCCGGCTTGGTGACTATCTATTCATGCCCTACAATACAAGTCATACATATATGGTGGTTTATCTCTACGGGCCTTAAGCCGCCTTTGGGCCTTGGGCCCTTAACTGAACCGCCATCTTCAAATATCGTCTTGGGCTTCATATGATGAATCGCCATAGGTATAACCCGGCCCCTCCTGGGCGGGTTATACTAATAGTTATATCCCCAACATTAGATCCCAGATTGATTTGAACTGGTTCATGTCAATCTTCAATACTTTAGAAAAAAATCTTCTCTTCTTCATTTGTGCGAGAGTTTACAACCCGCCATGACGTCATCTTCCGGATTGGTGATAACCCGCCATGACGTCACCTATTATTAATTCACACTTTATCCAACATATCTCAATGGATCTTTATCTTAATAACCGTTCCGAAATTCGAGGTGTCTGGGTAGCTGGATAACCATGTTTTGGCCTCCTCGTTTTTCGCGCCCACTTATTAGCCTTTCCTTATAAATAGCCACGACCAGTCTTCTTCTCATTCTCCCCCTTTTCCATCGTCTTCTTCCTCTCGCGACCCTCTGCGGCTCGAGCTCCGTCGCCGCCGCGGAGCACCTCGCCCTCCTCAACCTTGGCCGCTGCATCAACCTACGTCGGATCAGAGTACACCGGCGCTCCACCGCAGTCGAATCTGCACCTGTAAGTGCTTCTCCTCCAGCGCGTCAGATCGCATTAGGGTTCCGACTGTTCATCGACCAGCTTGGTGTCATCAACCGACTTAAACTTCATCACCGGATCATGCTCTGTAGTCGGCTTTTTCAAAGACGTCATATCCGCTGGGTCGACATTGTCCTTGTAAAACTTCAATTCCTCTATTGCTCAAACAGACTCAACATAAGCAGTCCTCACATTCCAAGGCTATCTTCCGACTCCCATGCACTGTGATGGTTCCTTTATAACCCGACATCTTGAGTTGCATATAAACATAACACGAACGTTCCATGAACTTGGCATAAGCCGGCCGTCCAAACAGAGCGTGGTATGGGATCCTGATCTTGACCACTTCAAAAGTCAACTTTTCAGCCCTGGAATCATGCTCATCTCCAAAGGCCACCTCCAACTCAATCTTGCCCACTGGGTATGCCGAATTACCAGGCACCACTCCATGGAAAACAGTATTGGATGTCTTCAATTTTTTATCAGTTAACCCCATGCGACGGAAGGTCTCATAATAAAGGATGTTAATGCTGCTACCTCCATCCATGAGTACCTTAGTGAACTTGTATCCACCAACTTGAGGTGCCGCCACCAAAGCTAAGTGACCTGGATTATCAACCCTGGGAGGGTGATCTGCTCGGCTCCACATGATGGTGAAGGAAATATGTCCTAGAGGCAATGATAAAGTTATTATTTATTTCCTCATATCATGACAAATGTTTATTATTCATGCTAGAATTGTATTAATTGGAAACATAATACATGTGTGAATACATAGACAAACATAGTGTCACTAGTATGCCTCTACTTGACTAGCTCGTTAATCAAAGATGGTTAAGTTTCCTAACCATAGACATGAGTTGTCATTTGATTAACGGGATCACATCATTAGGAGAATGATGTGATTGACTTGACCCATTCTGTTAGCTTAGCACTTGATCGTTTAGTATGTTGCTATTGCTTTCTTCATGACTTATACATGTTCCTATGACTATGAGATAATGTAACTCCCATTTACCGGAGGAACACTTTGTGTGCTACCAAACGTCACAACATAACTGGGTGATTATAAAGGTGCTCTACAGGTGTCTCCGAAGGTACTTGTTGAGTTGACGTATTTCGAGATTAGGATTTGTCACTCCGATTCTCGGAGAGGTATCTCTGGGCCCTCTCGGTAATGCACATCACTATAAGCCTTGCAAGCAATGTAGCTAATGAGTTAGTTGCAGGATGATGCATTACATAATGAGTAAAGAAACTTGCCGGTAACAAGATTGAACTAGGTATTGAGATATCGACGATCAAATCTCAGGCAAGTAACATACAAATGACAAAGGGAACAACGTATGTAGGTATGCGGTTTGACCAATAAAGATCTTCGTAGAATATGTGAGAACCAATATGAGCATCCAGGTTCCGCTATTGGTTATTGACCGGAGACGAGTCTCGATCATGTCTACATAGTTCTCGAACCCATAGGGTCCGCACGCTTAAAGTTCGGTGACAATCGACATTATGAGTTTTTGTGTTTTGATGTACCGAAGGTAGTTCAGAGTCTTGGATATGATCACGGACATGACGAGGAGTCTTGAAATGGTCGAGACGTAAAGATCAATATATTGGATGACTATGTTCGGACACCGGAAGTGTTTCGGGAGGTTTCGGACATTTACCGGAGTACCGGGGGGTTACCGGAACCCCCCGGGGAGTATATTGGGCGTAATAGGCCTTGGTGGGAGAAGAGGAGGGGCGGCCAGGGCAGCCGCACGCCCCCTCTCACTCTAGTCCGAATTGGACAAGGAGGGGGGGGGCGCCCCCCTTTTTCCTTCTCCTCCTCTCTCCCTTCCTTCCCTTCTCCTACTCCTACAAGGAAAGGAGGAGTCCTACTCCCGGTGGGAGTAGGACTCCCCCCTTGGCGCGCCCTCCTCCTCGCCGGCCGCCTCCCTCCTTGCTCCTTTATATACGGGGGAAGGGGGCACCTCTAGATACACAAGTTGATCTGTTGATCTCTCCCAGCCGTGTGCGGTGCCCCCCTCCACCATATTCCACCTCGGTAATATCGTAGCGGTGCTTAGGTGAAGCCCTGCATCGGTAGCATCATCAACACCGTCATCAGACCATGGTGCTGACGGAACTCTCCCGCGAAGCTCTGCTGGATTGGAGTTTGTGGGACGTCATCAAGCTGAACGTGTGCTGAACCCAGAGGTGCCGTATGTTCGGTACTTGGATCGGTCGGATCATGAAGACGTACAACTACATCAATCGCGTTGTGCTAACGCTTCTGCTTTCGGTCTATGAGGGTACGTGGACAACACTCTCCCCTCTTGTTGCTGTGCATCACCATGATCTTGCATGTGCGTAGGATTTTTTTTGAAATTACTATGTTCCCCAACAATGGTATCAGAGCCAGGTTTATGCGTAGATGTTATTTGCATGAGTAGAACACAAGTGAGTTGTGGGCGATACAAGTCACACTGCTTGCCATCATGTCATACTTTGGTTCAGCTGTATTGTTGGATGAAGCGGCCCGGACCGACATTATGCGTATGCTTACACGAGACTGGTTCTACCGACGTGCGTTGCACATAGGTGGCTGGTGGGTGTCAGTTTCTCCAACTTTAGTTGAGCCGAGTGTGGCAATGCCTGGTCCTTGAGAAGGTTAAAACAACACTAACTTGACGAAATATCATTGTGGTTTTGATGCGTAGGTAAGAACGGTTCTTGCTCAGCTCATAATAGCCACGTAAAACTTGCAACAACAAAGTAGAAGACGTCTAACTTGTTTTTGCAGGGCATGTTGTGATGTGATATGGTCAAGACATGATGCTAAATTTTATTGTATGAGATGATCATGTTTTGTAACAGAGTTATCGGCAACTGGCAGGAGCCATATGGTTGTCGCTTTATTGTATGCAATGCAATCGCCCTGTAATTGATTTAGTTTATCACAAAGCGGTAGCGATAGTCATAGAAGCAATAGTTGGCGAGACGACAACGATGCTACGATGGAGATCAAGGCGTCGCGCCGGTGACGATGGTGATCATGACGGTGCTTCGGAGATGGAGATCTCAAGCACAAGATGATGATGGCCATATCATATCACTTATATTGATTGCATGTGATGTTTATCCTTTATGCATCTTATTTTGCTTTGATTGACGATAGCATTATAAGATGACCTCTCACTAAATTTCAAGGTAAAAGTGTTCTCCCTGAGTATGCACCGTTGCCAAAGTTTTTCGTGCCGAGACACCACATGATGATCGGGTGTGATAAGCTCAACGTTCATCTACAATGGGTGCAAGCCAGTTTTGCACACGCAGAATACTCAGGTTAAACTTGATGAGCCTAGCATATGCAGATATGGCCTCGGAACACTAAGACCGAAAGGTCGAGCGTTAATCATATAGTAGATATGATCACCATAGTGATGTTCACCATTGAAAACTACTCCATTTCACGTGATGATCGGTTATGGTTTAGTTGATTTGGATCACGTGATCACTTAGATGATTAGAGAGATGTATATCTAAGTGGGAGTTCTTAAGTAATATGATTAATTGAACTTGAATTTATCATGAACTTAGTACCTGATAGTATTTTTCTTGTCTATGTTGTTGTAGATAGATGGCCCGTGCTGTTGTTCCATTGAATTTTAATGCGTTCCTTGATAAAGCAAAGTTGAAAGATGATGATAGCAATTACACGGACTGGGTCCGTAACTTGAGGATTATCCTCATTGCTGCAGAGAAGAATTACGTCCTGGAACCACCGCTGGGTGCCAGGCCTGCTGCAGATGCAACTGACGATGTTAAGAACGTCTGGCAGAGCAAAGCTGATGACTACTTGATAGTTCAGTGTGCCATGCTTTACGACTTAGAACCGAGACTTCAACGATGTTTTGAATGTCATGGAGCATATGAGATGTTTCAGGAGTTGAAGTTAATATTTCAAGCAAATGCCCGGATTGAGAGATATGAAGTCTCCAATAAGTTCTATAGCTGCAAAATGAAGGAGAATAGTTCTATCAGTGAACATATACTCAAAATGTCTGGGTATAATAATCACTTGATTCAACCGGGAGTTAATCTTCCTGATGATAGTGTCATTGACAGAATTCTTCAATCACTTCCACCAAGCTACAAGAGCTTCGTGATAAACTATAATATGCAAGGGATGAACAAGACAATTCCCGAGCTCTTCGCAATGCTAAAGGCTGTGGAGGTAGAAATCAAGAAGGAGCATCAAGTGTTGATGGTCAACAAGACCACCAGTTTCAAGAAAAAGGGTAAAGGGAAGAAGAAGGGGAACTTCAAGAAGAATGGCAAACAAGTTGCTGCTCAAGAGAAGAAACCCAAGTCTGGACCTAAGATTGAGGCTGAGTGCTTCTACTGCAAGCAGACTGGACACTGGAAGCGGAACTGCCCCAAGTATTTGTTGGATAAGAAGGATGGCAAGGTGAACAAAGGTATATGTGATATACATGTTATTGATGTGTACCTTACCAGAGCTCGCAGTAGCACCTGGGTATTTGATACTAGTTTTGTTGCTAATATTTGCAACTCGAAACAGGGACTACGGATTAAGCGAAGACTGGCTAAGGACGAGGTGACGATGCGCGTGGGAAATGGTTCCAAAGTCGATGTGATCACCATCGACACACTACCTCTACACCTACCTTCGGGATTAGTTTTAGGCCTAAATAATTGTTATTTGGTGCCAGCATTGAGCATGAACATTATATCTGGATCTTGTTTGATGCGAGACGGTTATTCATTTAAATCTGAGAATAATGTTTGTTCTATTTATATGAGTAATATATTTTATGGTCATGCACCCTTGAAGAGTGGTCTGTTCGTGCTAAATCTCGATGGTAGTGACACACATATTCATAATATTGAAGCCAAAAGATGCAGAGTTGATAATGATAGTGCAACTTATTTGTGGCACTGTCGTTTGGGTCATATTTGTGTAAAGCGCATGAAGAAACTCCATACCGATGGACTTTTGGAATCACTTGGTACTTGCGAACCATGCCTCATGGGCAAGATGACTAAAACGCCGTTCTCCGGAACTATGGAGCGAGCAATAGATTTATTGGAAATCATACATACTGATGTATGTGGTCCGATGAATATTGAGGCTCACGGCGGGTATCGTTATTTTCTCACCTTCACAGATGATTTGAGCATATATGGGTATATCTACTTAATGAAACATAAGTCTGAAACATTTGAAAAGTTCAAAGAATTTCAGAGTGATGTGGAAAATCATCATAACAAGAAAATAAAGTTTCTACGATCTGATCATGGAGGAGAGTATTTGGGTTACGAGTTTGGTCTACATTTGAAACAATGCGGAATAGTTTCGCAACTCACGCCACCTGGAAAACCACAATGTAATGGTGTGTCCGAACGTCACAATCGTACTTTACTAGATATGGTACGATCTATGATGTCTCTTACTGATTTACTGCTATCATTTTGGGGTTATGCTTTAGAGACAGCTGCATTCACGTTAAATAGGGCACCATCAAAATCCATTGAGACGACGCCTTATGAACTGTGGTTTGGTAAGAAACCAAAGTTGTCATTTCTTAAAGTTTGGGGCTGCGATGCTTATGTGAAAAAGCTTCAACCTGATAAGCTCGAACCCAAATCGGAGAAATGTGTCTTCATAGGATACCCAAAGGAAACTGTTGGGTACACCTTCTATCACTGATCTGAAGGCAAGACATTCATTGCTAAGAATGGATCCTTTCTAGAGAAGGAGTTTCTCTCGAAAGAAGTGAGTAGGAGGAAAGTAGAACTTGATGAGGTAACTGTACCTGCTCCCTTATTGGAAAGTAGTTCATCACAGAAACTGGTTCCTGTGACGCCTACACCAATTAGTGAGGAAGCTAATGATATTGATCATGAAACTTTAGATCAAGTTACTACCGAACCTCGTAGGTGTCGCGACCGGTTTTCCGGGTATTAATTTCCAGAAAATGGTCGTTGTGCTCACCAGCCCCAGGATTACTGTTAGCTGATGAGACACCGACTTGATACAGAATTTCCAAGCAAAATGCAAAAAGTGTAGTACAAGACCATTCTGGTCTGTGAGTACAACAAATGGTTTCTAGTGGTTGATGGCGGAAGCGGTTTGTGGATCATCAGTGTCCATGGAACTCCATTTCCCACAGGAACAGCTGACCAGGTTAACTCCTATCTTCGCGAGGCTGCTATCACTGTTGCTTAGTTTCTGGGGCTGCCATCGCAACGCTCCTCTCCAAGCAAAAAATTTGGCCAAGACAATAGCCAGGGACAAGCCAGTGAGTACTTTGAATGTACTCGCAAACATTATGAACACGGGTATAATATAAATGATAATCATGCGCTGAAATATTCTATGATCACATTGTCAGCCATAAAATAAAATCTCTGATGCATGCAATCAGGTTATTTATATGTAACATGAATATGCAATAATGGGGTAGAAATAACATGCACCGATCGGGTGTCTGAAGTGACGCCTCGAAAGGGCCATGATATGAAGCATCCCTCAGTCGGGCGTCTAAGCGACACCACATAAAGGGCTTATAAGGTAAATAAATAACAAGCATACCATAGTCGGGCGTCTGTGCGACACCACATAAAGGGCTTATAAGTAAATAAATAACAAGCATGCCACAGTCGGGCGTCTGTGCGACGCCACATAAAGGGCTTATAAAGTAAATAAATAACAAGCATGCCACAGTCGGGCGTCTGTGCGACGCCACATAAAGGGCTTATAAAGTAAATAAATAACAAGCATGCCACAGTCGGGTGTCTGTGCGACGCCACATAAAGGGCTTGTAAAAGAAAACGATATGGTGAATATCCAGGAGCTAGAACCGTCCCAGGGATACTCAATGAATCAAGTAATAGCAATAGTTAGTCCATGATAAAAATAATCATAATCATCATAACCAACACAAGTCACAAATCATGATCCACGTTCTGGTTTAGCAGTTTCTCCTCCGAAGACCGACACTAAGACCGACACTTGACCCATCCTAGACTGTAGTCCTTAACCATGGACACGGCTATTCGAATAGGTTTAATCTCTGCAGAGGGTGTACTCTTTACCCGCGAGCAACGGATTCCTTTAGTCCATCGGGACTAATTCCGTCTACGGTCTTTTAATTGAAAACACACCTAACTTGCACACACCAGCTTAACTTACCAGTGTCTGGAATCACCCACGACACCTGTCAAGCAAAACTTTAAGTGGGGAGGCTACAACCTCGCGTAGCATGGGATCAAATTTATATCGCGCGCTCTAAGGGGTGCCCCCCTCTCGGTCCCAACCGAAAACACCCATGCCCCCGGACCAGGTGGCCTGCCTACCGGCTACAACCGGTATCTTCCACCATGGCCTCTCTGTACGGTGTGTTCTTGAAAGGGGTTGATGACTTAATGAACCGTACCCTACTTGTTGTAGGGACA